>NC_051316.1:9292743-9604275 GCF_015220235.1 Choloepus didactylus | reverse complement strand
CATTTTAACCTACAACAGAACACACATTCTTCTTGAGTGCACATGGATCGTTCTCCAGGATGGACCATACGTTAGGTCATAAAATAAGTCTCAACAAATTAAAAAATACTGAAATCATACAATGTATATCGTACGACCACAACTGAATGAAGCTAAAGAAAGAAATGGGAAATTCACAAACATGTGGAAATTAAACAACATACTCTTAAACAGCCAGTGGGTTAAAGAGAAAATCACAAGGGAAATTAGGAAATACCTTGAGATGAATGAAAATACAATGCACCAAAACTTATGGGATGCAGCAAATGCAGCACTTAGAGGGAAATGTATAGCTATAAATGTTTGCATTAAGTAAAGAATAAAGATCTGAAATTAGAATACTAACCTCAAAACTTAGAGAGCTATAAAAAAAGCAAACTAAACCAAACATGAGTAGAAGGAAGGAAATAACGAAGATTAGAGCAGAGATAAATGAAATAGACAAATAAAAAACAATAGAATAAACAAGATCAAAAGTTGGTTCTTTGAAAAGATCAATAAAACTGACAAAACTTTAGCTAGGCTGATGACAAGAGAGAGACTATATGACTAAAATCAGAAATGAAAAGGGAGACATTACTACCAAAATAAAAAGGACCATAAGATGATACTATGAATAACTGTATACCAACAAATTAAATAACCTAGATGAAATGGGCAAATTCCTAAAAGCACACAAACTACCTAACCTGACTCAAGAAGAAACAAAGGATCTCAACACAACAATAACTAGTAAAGAGATTGAATCGGTAATCAAAAATCCCCCAAAAAAGAAAATCACAGAACCAGAAGGCACCAATGGTGAATTTTGCCAAATGATCCAAGAAGAATTAACACCAACCCTGCTCAAATTCTTCCAAAAAATTGAAAAGGAAGGAACTCTCTCTAATACATTCTAGGAGGCCAATAAAGATACCACAAGAAAACAAAATTGAAGACCATATCTCTTATGAATATAGAGGCAGAAATCTTCAACAAAGTAATACCAAACCAAATCCAACAGCAAATAAAAAGAATTACATTCCATGATCAAGTCAGATTTACCCCAGGTATGCAAGGGTGGTTCAACATAAAATCAATTAATGTAATACACACCACATTAACGGAATGAAGGAAAAAAAAACATGATCATCTCAATTGATGCAGAAAGGACATCATTGACAAAATCCAGCATCCATTTCTATTAAAAAACACTTAGAAAGCTAAGAATAGAAGGAAACTGCCTCAACATGATAAAAGGCTTATATGAAAATCTCACAGCTAACATCATTCTCAATGGTGAAAGACTGAAAACTTTCACTCTTAATATCTGGAACAAGACAAGGATGCCCACTCTCAAAAGTTATTCAACATTTTACTGGAAATTCTAGCCCAAGCAGTTAGGCAAGAAAAATAAAAGGCATGCAAATTAGAAAAGAAGTCAAACTTTCCCTATCTGTAGATGACATGATCCTATTTATAGAAAATCTTTAACAATTCACAACAAAGCTACTAGAACTAAGAAATGAATTCAGCAGAGTAGTGGGGCACAGGATCAACATGCAAAAATCAGTAGTGTTTCTGTACACTAGTAATGAACAATTGGAAGAAGGAACCAAGGAAAAAATGAAATGTCTATTAACAATAGCAGAAACAAATATATAGGCATAAATCTAACCAAGGATGCAAAGGACTCGTACATATAAAACTACAATACATTTGCTAAAAGAAATCAAATAAATAGATGGAAGGGCATTCCATGTTCATGAATTGGAAGACTAAATATTTTAAGACCTAAATTCTACCCAAAGTGATTTGCAGATTCAACACAATCCCATTCTAAATTCCATCAGCTTTCTTTGAAGAAATGGAAAAGCCAGTCATCAAATTTATATGAAAATTTACATGGAAAATTCCAAATAGCCAAAGCCATCTTAAAAAAGAACAACAAAGTTGGAGGACTCACACTTCCAGATCTTAAAATTTATTCCAAAGCCACCATAATCAAAACAGCATGGTAAAAGCACAAGAACAGACTTATAGACCAGACCAATGGAATCAAATTGAGAACTCAGAAATCGATCTTCATATTTATGGACAAGTGATTTTTAACAAGGGGGCACAGACCACTCAATTGCGAGAGAATAGTGTCTTCAATAAATGGTGCTGGGTGAACTGGATATCCATATCATAAGCAAAAGAATGAAGAGGGAACCCCCATCTCACACCATATACAAAAATTAACTCAAAGTGGATCAAAGACCTAAATATAAGAACCAGCACTATAAACTCCTAGAAGGAAATACAGGGACGCATCTTCAGGAACTTGTGTTAGGCTGTGGTTTCTTAGACTTTACACTCAAAGCACATGCAACAACAACAAAAAACAGATAAATGGGACCTCATCAGATTTTAAAACTTTTGTGCCTCAGAGGAGTTCATCATGAAAGTAAAATGACAACCTATTCAATGGGATAAAATACTGAGAAATGACATATCCAATAACAGTTTATTGTCCAGTATATATAAAGAAATCCTTCAACTCAAACAACCCAATTATAAAATGGGGAAAAACTTGAATAGACATTTCTCCAAAGAAGATATACAAATCACCAAAAGCACATGAAAGGAGGCTCAACATCATCCTCTATTAGGGAATTGCAGATCAAAACCACAATAAGATACCATTTCACAGCCATTAGAATGGCTCCTATTAAAAAAAACCAAACAAACAGAAAACTACAAGTGTTGGAGAGGAAGAGGAGAAATTGGAACACTCATTCATTCCTGCTGGGGATGTGAAACAGTGCAGCCACTATGGAAGACAGTCTGGCAATTCCTCAGAGAGCTAAGTATAGAATCACCATATGACCTGCTAATCCCTGTGCTACCCAAAAGAATTGAAAGCAGGGACTCAAACAGATACTTGCACACCAATGTTCATAACAGCATTATTCACAATTGCCAAAAGGTGGAAGCAACCCAAGGATGTCTATCAATGATGAATGGATAAACAAAATGTGGTGTGTATATACAATGGAATATTATTCAGCATTAAAAAGAATGAGGTTCTGATTCATATGACAATATGGTTGAACCTTAAAGACATCATGTTGAGTGAAATAAGCCAGACACAAAAGGATAAAGATTGAATGATACCACTGATATATGATAATTAGAATAAGCAAACTCATAGAGTTAGAATCTAGAATATAGGTTTCCAGGAGATGGTGTGGGGCAGGGAGTAGGGAGTTCAGGCTTTAAATGTATAGAATTTCTATTTGGGACAATGGAAAAGTTTTGGTAATTGGCGGTAGTGATGGTAGTACCACACTGTGAACATAATTAATAATACTGAATTATGCATTTGAATGTGGTTAAAAGGAGAAGTTTTCAGTTTGTAAATATGTTACTAGGATAAAATAAGTTTTTAAGTACATATAACTTTCATAACACAAAAAATCATGGACTGTAGTTAATAAAACTGCTTCCAGCTAGAGAATGAAACATGGGACTGTATAACAGTGAACCCTGTTGTGGACGATGAAGGTGATTAATAATACAAATAGAAGAATGTTTTTCCATGAACTAGAATAAATGTATGTCACTACTACTAGGTGTTAATAACAGGCTGGTATAGGGGAAAAGTACACCTAATGCAAACAAACAAAAAAAGTGCTTCCATCAATTTTAACAAATGTACCAGACCAACGCAAGGTGTTAATAAAGGATGGTACACGGGCTTCCTGTATTTTATGCATTATTGTTCTGTAAACCCTCAACTTCTGTAATAAAAAAAAAAAAACTTACAGTGGTGATGAATGCACAACTATATAATGACACTGTAAACAACTGATTGTACACTTTGGATGACTGTATGGTATGTGAATATATCTCAATAAATTGAATAAAAAATTAGTTCATGGACTAAATGTTATTATTCTAGATTCACTTAAACCAATGTTTGTAAAATCAAATGACATTTCTCATGTGTGCCTTTGTACACGGATGATCCTTGTGTGACTCCAGACCCTCCTCATCTCCAGTAGTTGAAGGTGTCATCTCAATGGGATCGAGACTAAGAAGGGTCTAACTACAGACAATGTCTTACCTGTGATGGTTTTCATTGCAGAATAATTTAAAATTGGGAAATTTGAAAGTAAAGTAAGCTATTTATGCCCAAGATGCAATGGTTGAGGAAACTTAAAATGGTGTCACCTTCACAATGAGTATTAAAAACTTCTCTCAACATCATAATTAGAATTATTTTGTTTTTTTCAAAGCTTAAAAATAGGTGAATGCTTGTACTCTAAGTAAAAAAGTGGAATGCCCTATTATGTATTGTTATTAAAACAATGTTAATGTTTTTAAAAAACTTGCATAAACCTCTGTGTGACATCCAGTTTTGGCCAAGATGAAGTAACAGGGACCTGGAACAACTGAACACACTCACACACGGACACACTCACACACAGTCATACATGGACACACTGACACACACACACGGACACCCTCACACACACACACACACACTCTCTCACACACCCTCACAGATGCACACTCACACGGACACACACAGACACACACACAGACACCCTCACACACACGCATGCACACAGACACAGCACACACACTCACACACACACACACACACACGCACACACACCCCAATGGTATTCAAGAGAATGGACCTCAGCAATGAAAACCAGACGGGGGAGAGATGAGATAAAACCCATGAGATGCACTGTCTCCCACTTTACCGCCTGAGAGCTTCCAGGCCTTAGCAAAGGGAGGGGCTGGAGGCAGGGCCTGGCGGATTCCCTCATAGGAGAATCGGGGCTGAGGGCCCTGGAGGACCAAGGCAGAGAGAACTGATGGGTCAGAGAATCCTGGGGAGAGGCCTGCACAGACCGAGAAACTGCGGCACCTGCAGAGGGGACACCCTGGAGCATCCAGCTGTGTCCCATCACAGCAGCAAGTCAGGAAATTGCCATATTAACCAACACTATCATCTCAATGGACATGGGAAGAGCATTTGACAAAACTTTTTGTGATAAGAACTCTCAGCAAACCAGGAGCAGAAAGGAACATCCTCAATGTGGTGAAGGGCATCTGTGAAAACCTTATATATAGGCAACATCCCTAAGGTCAGGAATCAATCAGGAATGTCTGCCCTCACCACTCCTGTTCAACATTCTACTGGTCTAGTTTCTGTCAGGCAAGAAAAAGAGATAAAAGGCATCCAGAGGTAGAAAGGAAGAAATTAAAGCCATCTTTATTGTTGGGTGACATGTTTCTACACACACTCTACAAAAAAGCTAGCAGAATTAATAAGTGAATTTAGCAAAATGAAAGGGCACAATATCAACATGCAAAAATCAATTGTAGTTCTACATACTAGCAATGAACAATCAGAAATTGAAATTAAAAAAAAAATGCCATTTACAAGAGCATCAAAAATATGAAATAACTAGGGATAAATCTGAAAGAAGAGCTAAAAGACCTGTTGTGCTTGTTTCCTAAGGACTGCTGCAACAAATTGCCACAAGCGTGGTGGCTTAAAACATCAGAACAGAATTCTCTCAAAGTTCTGGGGACCAGAAGTCTGAAACCAGTGGGGCCAGCACTGCATGCTTTCTAGAGACAATTCATTCTTGCCTTGACCAGCTTCTGCTGGCTCCAGGTGCTCCGTGGCATTCCACGGCTTGCAGCTGCATTGCTCCAACTTCTGCCTCCATCTCCCCCTCACCTTCTCCTCTTCTCTCTGTGTCCCTCCTATGAGCGCCTCTTATAAGGACACTCATGATTGGATCAGGGCCCATCTGGATAAGTGGGAGTGACCTTTTATCTCAATGCCCTTAACTTAAGTGCATCTGCAAAGACTTTCTCCAAAAAAGGTCACATGCTTGGGTTCTGGAAGTCTGGGAAGGGACATTTTTTTGGGGGGCCACCATTCAACCCAGGCTACCTGTACACTGAAAACTACAACATACAGCTGAGAGAAAATTTAAATGATCTTAAGAAATGGAGAGGTACACTTGTTCATGGGTCAGAGGACTCAATATGTCAAGATGTCAATTCTCCCCAAACGGATCTACGTATTTAATGCAATCCTAATCAAAATCCAAGCAGGCTCTTCTTGTTGAAGTGGACAAGCTGATCCCAAATTCATACAGAAAGATAAAGGACATAGACAACCAAAACAACTTTGAAAAAGAAGAACAAAGTTGGAGGCCTAATTCTACCTGACTTTAAGAATTATTATTGGTTAGGAATTATAATTGCTAAGCTATAGAAATTGAAGCTGCATGATATTGGTATAAAGATAGACTGTGAGCAGCCACATTCCGGATTAGGCCTAGTAGACAAGCTGCAGCCTGCCCTTGAGTTCCCCCCGCCCATCGAGTGGTGCAAAGATGGCGCCCACATCCTGCTTCCGCTTTGTGATGTATGTGACAACCCTCTGTATTCACCAATCATGCTTGTATGCGTGGCGTTTGCCCATTGGATATACGTAAGGTTTATAAGAAAGTTCCCGGGCAGAGCTCGGGGAGACAGCCCACAAGGAGCCGCGCCTGACGGCCGCATCGAGGTTGTTCTCCCCCGAGGCGTCTTGCCCCGGGCGGAACCTGTAAAGAGGATGATTGCCTAGTTCCATTAAAAGCCTACATGCTTCACTGCTGCGAGTCCAGAGTGATCACGAGTGCGTCGGGTAAGACATTGTCCGCACCCTCTCTCCCCTTATCTCTCTGGTCCCCATCGCCGGCCGACCGAGGACTCGAGGCGAGACGGAGAGAGCGCCGGACAAGTGGTGGCCCGTACGGGGAACGCTCCTCCTCCTGCCTCGCTCTCGACGGTCCCTCTGTGAGGAGAGCAGCGCTGCGCATCGAGCTTACGGCGGACTTCCCGCGCCTGATCAACGCGAGAAGGTGAGTGCGTCTTATTACATGATAGTTAGGGCCCGTGGGTTTTCAGGTGACCCCGGGGGACTCGGAAGAGCTCTCCGAGTGATTAAGAGATAGTGCCGACTGCAAGCATGGGGCAGTCTGAAAGCTCACCCCTATTAACCCCCTTAAAGACCCTTTTGAAGCAGCGGGGTATCTCAGTTAAGAAAAGTTCTCTCCAACGATTCCTTGATGATGTGGCCACTTTTGCCCCCTGGTTTCCCTGCTCTGGCAGCCTCAACCTGCCCTCTTGGATGAAACTTGGCCGTGATATAGACCGAGCGCGCCAAACGGGCATTTGTCTGGACCCAGTCCTGGTCCTTATATGGGAGACTGTTCGTGCTGTACTTGAGCTGGAATCGGCCATGGGCCTGACCACGCCTGCTGCCTTGTTGCAGGTGCGACATGCGCTCCAAGAAACTCAGTCCGTTTCATCCGCGGAGGGCACCCATAAGGGCAAGCCGCCAGAGTCGAGTACTAGTTCTGATAGTTCTGACTCAGATTCTGAAAGCGAGGCAGACGAGGGACCGGAAGCGCCTCCGCTGATTGATCTAGAGGCACCCCCTATCTCACCCACGCGGCCCTCTGCCCCACCGGTAACGACCGTTGCGCCCCTAAGGAAGCACCTGCATCCGGTGGACGGTTTAACCGACTCCGCAAGGGGCCCTTGTACAGGACTCCCTCTAGTGGCCATGACGAGTAGAGACCATGACCCCCCCTCGCAACACCCAGAACCCCCGCCCGACTACGTGGACCCTCCGGGCCCTTCACCCTCAAATGACAATAGGAGGCATTTTTGGAAGTGGAGTCCCTTTACCACATTCAGACCTTTTGGCATTTTGGGCGGCTATCAACCGCTCGAGCCCGAACCGGTCTCCGAAATGTTCCCAGTCATCATCAATCACCAAGGTCGTAATCTGCATGAATCCTATGATTACAAGCTCTTGAAGGAGCTGAGGCAAGCCGTACATCAGTACGGCCCCAACGCCCCTTACACCCTGAACATGGTTGAGAACCTCTCCACCCTAAATCATACACCTGCTGATATCCTTCAGCTAGCCCGTGCTTGCTTGCCGTCAGGCCGATTCATAGATTGGAAAGCATGGTTTGAGGAGTTAGCTGAAGAGCAGGCCGCAAGGAATGCGGCGGGGAGACGTGGCGGGTGGAATGCTGACATGCTGTTGGGGAGAGGCGCCCATGCCCAGAACCAAACGGGTTTCCCACAAGAGGTCTACGCCCAGATCTTCCGCTGTTTTGTGGGTGCCTGGAAAAAGCTAACAGGTAAGGGAGAGGCTCAGGCCTCACTCAGCAATATACACCAAGGCCCCACAGAACCATTTGCGGATTTTGTAGCCAGGATGCAAACCGCAGCTGAGAGAATCTTCTCAGATCCGGGAGTAGCAGAGACTGTGGTTAAGCAAATGATTTTTGAGCAGTGCAACAAGGAGTGCAAAGTTATCCTGGCACAAAACAGAGCAAAAAATTTGACAGAGTGGGTCAGGCTCTGTAGAGATACTGGCAGCCCTTTAACTAATGCAGGTCTAGCTGCCATGCTAGCTAGCTCCCTACAGGTGGCTACAAAAGGCCCGAGAACCTTAGGGGCAAAGTCTAACGGGTGCTATGGCTGTGGCCAATCAGGGCACTTTAAGAGAGATTGTCCCAATAGACGTCAGCCCCCTGCCACTCAACGGTTTGGCGAACCAGGTGCAGTAACCAGGCCGTGTGGCCGTTGCCACAAAGGCCCTGACCCGGTGCTCAGCTGGGCCAGAGGCTCTGTTTGTGTTTTTCCCCAGGAACCAGGACGTCAACCAGTGTGGGTTCCGGAAAGACTGGTGAGAACCGTGACATCACCTGAAGAAGCCAAGGAACAGCTGTCAGAAACGCCAACGAATATACAACCTGAACCATTAGACCAAGCCTCCGACCCTGCTGATGATGGCGACGACCGACAAGACGATAATAGTAGGACTGACCACCCCGCGGTTGCCCAAAAAGAGGATCGGTAACTCTGTTCTTTGCTCTCCTATAGCAATCCTTCTAATCTGCCTTTTTCTTTTTTTAGTGGAACTGTGGTAGCGCAGGAGAGTGGTCTTTGGGGCCTGTGGCATCATCCCCCGACCCTGGCCCCATTCTCTGCTGGGTCTCCCGCCTCTCCTGTGTTTTTCACTCGTACCCTGTCTCTAGGTCTCCACCACCTGCCTTCTGACAGAAATATTTCCTCCACAAGCTTCAACGAGTCCTTCCCCCTCACCAATGACACACTGATCCTCTCTTTTGCTAACCTCTCTGTCAAGGTTGTCAACACCACAGTTGCGGCGAATGCTACTTGTGAAACTGGTAATGGCGAGTTAAGTAAGGGAGTCTTGCTTGAATTTCTTAACGTTACAGGGAAGAGCCGCCAGTCTTGTGAAGGGATCTTGAGTAAAAATGAGACTCAAAGGTGCCTTTTCCTTCCGGGGTTTGCTCCTACAGTCTGCAACCGTTCCAAAGACCCGGATGCCTCGCCGCCCCGCTATCCTAGTGTATCGCCCAAGTTATGTCTGGCTCCCCGTCAAGGCAACCGACTGGGTTGGCCCTGTTTCTCAAGTTGTTTCACTTAACAATATCCCCTTCTCTAAGTCTAGGCGTCCAAGAGGCATACCTTACCCGAGACGTGCTACGCCGCCACAATCAGATGCTGAACTTAAATTTCCAGGCCATTCAGAAACTCCTAGCGGAGATAGATGAACTTGGACTAGAAATAGATGGACTCTGGAGAGTTCTCCAGCAGACGTGTGATACCCGATGGTTATTCGGGAGGCTTTGTGTCACCCCGGTTAGGGTGAACTTGACAGAGGAGTAGCAAGATGTCGCCGAGTGGCTCAAGGACACTTATCTCCCCAACTTCACCAATCTCTCCGACCAAGTGAAATCCGACCTTCAGGGACTTGAGAACATTAGGAAATTGAAGCCTGTTAGTTTCGACCTTTCCACACTGGGCGAGACTGTAAAAAATCTGTGGGACCAAGTCACCTCTTGGTTCTCTTGGCCCAATTTGACTAATTGGATTCTCTTGATGGTGGGACTATTGGTGGGATTAGTCATTGTTAAATCTTTGCTAGAACGCCTGTTTCAAGCGCGGCAGTACCGTGTTACCACTATGATGGCTATGTCCTCCACCTTTGATACCCCCAACAGCGACCATTCTGATGGCCATACCCCATCCTGGCCGCCTCGGGCGGGGCACTCGGGAGCGAGGTTTGTAGCTAAGCGCGCAGCTGTGTCCCGGGTATAACGGGCGACGCCAGCAGTCATAATTTTTGTCTCAGGTAGATCTCTTGGGCAGAGTCCTAGTTGTGGCCAGACGGGACCCCTGCCATTGCACAGAGACACCTAGTGACGCCCTCGACACTGGCTACCGTTCTCCTAACCCTCTTGTCCCCCAGTTGCGAGACTGAGTACTGCAAGGAGAGCCACATGGTTTCCAGCTCATGGGCTCTCCGGTCTCTATATGAAGTGAGCATTCTGGTCGGTGCCAGAGGCCCCGCCGCAGTATGGCCGGGACCTAGTCCAGACTCCCCAAAGCACCAAAACATACGTTGTGGGCCATCTAGGTCCACGGGAGCACATTCATCACTGGAGACACTGGGGCATCAAAATAAAAACAAAAAGGGGGAGATGTGAGCAGCCACATTCCGGATTAGGCCTAGTAGACAAGCTGCAGCCTGCCCTTGAGTTCCCCCCGCCCATCGAGTGGTGCAAAGATGGCGCCCACATCCTGCTTCCGCTTTGTGATGTATGTGACAACCCTCTGTATTCACCAATCATGCTTGTATGCGTGGCGTTTGCCCATTGGATATACGTAAGGTTTATAAGAAAGTTCCCGGGCAGAGCTCGGAGAGACAGCCCACAAGGAGCCGCGCCTGACGGCCGCATCGAGGTTGTTCTCCCCCGAGGCGTCTTGCCCCGGGCGGAACCTGTAAAGAGGATGATTGCCTAGTTCCATTAAAAGCCTACATGCTTCACTGCTGCGAGTCCAGAGTGATCACGAGTGCGTCGGGTAAGACATTGTCCGCACCCTCTCTCCCCTTATCTCTCTGGTCCCCATCGCCGGCCGACCGAGGACTCGAGGCGAGACGGAGAGAGCGCCGGACAATAGACAACTTGCTCAATGGAATGGAATGAAGATTCCAGAAATAAACTCACACATATATGGACACCTGATTTTTGACACAGGTGCAAGGCAATGCAGTGGAGAGAGAAGAGTCTTTCAACAACTGTGTGGGAACAATTGGATATTTATATGAAAAACAATTAATGTGGGTCCATATCTTACACCGTATACAAAAGTCAACTCAAAATGGATCATAGACCTAAATGTAAAATCTAAACTATAAAATTTATAGTAGAAAACAGGATAAAATATGCGTAATCTTGGGTTAGATGGAGATTTCATACATATGACAGCAAGAATACAATCCATGACAGCATAAATCGATAAATTGGACTACATCAAAATTTAAACTTTCTGCCCTTCCAAATACATTGTTAAGAGAATGAAAAGACAAAAAAATCTTTGCAAAATATTTATCTTATAAAGGACTTGTATCCAGACTACATAAAATTTCTCTAAATGCAAAAATAAGAAGAAAAAAGAAAAACAGTCCAATTTTAAAAAGTACAAAAGGTTTGAATATGCCATCAAGGAAGATATACAGTTGGCAAATAAGCACATGGAAAGACACATATTATTAGACATTAGGGAAATACAAATTATAAGCACAATGAGGTACCACTGTACACCATACAAAATGTTGGTGAGGATGTAGAAAAACTGAAACTCACACACTGCTGGGGGAATGTAAAGTGGCCCAACCACTTTGGAAAATGGTTTGGCAATACCTTAAAAAGTTAAATATATACCTACTACATGACTCCACTCCCAGGCAAGAGGAAGAAAGATGTGTCCTTATAAAGACTTCTACACAAATATTCTTATATATTTTATTTTTAATAGCCCCAAATTGGAAACAACACAAATGTCCATCAACAGGTGATAGGATAAGCAAATTGTGGTATATCCATACGTGGAATATTATTCAGCAATGCAAGGAAATGAACTATCGATACACGCAATAACCAGGATGAAGCTCAACCTAATCATGCTGAGTGAAAGAAGCCAGGCAAAAAAAGAGTACATACTGCACAATTCCACGTATATAAAACTCTAGAAAATGTACCATTGTGATAGCAGATCGGTGGTTGCCTGGACGGGTGAGTGGAGAGGGACCGATGGAAAGGGCTGTAGAGGGACAGGAGGGAACTTCTGGCTGATGCATGTGTTCACGCTCTTGATTGAGGTGTTAGTTTCATGGGTGTCTACACAAGTTAGAACTTAGCAGCATGTTCTATGCTTTAAATATGTGCAGTTTATTTTATGTCTGTTTTACCTCAGTAATGCTATTAAAGTAAATGAACTCTCTTGTATTTGTAAATGAGGAAAAACAATGTCCTGCAAGGAAGAGTTAAAAGTGATCACGGAGGTTTTCTCTTGGAAGAGATTGTGATGAGCCACCGTGCTCAAAGGGAATTTGAGCTTTAACTGTATTATTTGAATTTTTAGAATGCAAATGTGCCCACTTATGAACTGTGTTTTTTTTAATTTATTTTTTATCGTGCTAGCATACGATATATACCATAAAATTTGCCATTTTAACAATTTTTACCTGTGCAGTTCTGTGGCATTAATTACATTCACAATGTTGTGCTCCCATTACCCCCATCCATTATGAAAACTTTTTCATCATCTAAAATAGAAACTCTGTGCCTATTAAGCCATTAAGCAATTTAACTGTGTTATTTTTTAAGGTTAAGAAAAAAAAAGTCTAGCTCACAACCATGCTCTAATGTTTGTTGACTTTGAATCTTCAGAGACCCTCCATGAGTTTTAATATTTTTACAACAGGAGCTTTGTTTTTATAATCTAAAATATCTTCAAATGAATTGAAATTTATTTCTTATTTAAACACATTTTTCCTGAGAATTTCTAAATAATTGAGTTTGGAAAAAATCTGCTCTTAAACAGATGTCTTACCTTCCTTCCTCAGTTTTGTCTCTAAATATTACTTGGTAGAAGTAAAACACTATTTTTCTAGACTCTGACTCACAACTTGTATTTTTTTTTTTTTTTTTTTTTTTTTTTTGGCCAGCACACATTCAGAATACAACCTCCATTACCAGATGTTTGCCTGCCTGCTTTCTATATTTAAATGGCTACAAAAAGGAGGAGATTTAACTGTTACAGTCACATAATTATCTCTCATCAATAATGTAAAATTTTGGCAACAGGTATTCACTAATTTGAAGGCAGAAAAATGTAGGCTTGATTGCAGAACTCAGGGAAGGTTTCAGCCTGGATGCCTGCCGCAGGGCAGGGACGGAAGTTGGGAAATGGTGCTGTCAGCATGCCCAGAAGTCACACTCCACAGGAATTCTGACATCTAGAGCCTCCGGGCCACTGCCCAGAAATTGTGATTCATAAAGAAACCCCTTGTGGAAAATAAACCTTCAAGTGAAAGAGAATCCATACGTTAGAAAACCCTGTTTTAGAGAGGTAGGTTGGAAACTTGAATTAAATACGGGCACCCTAAATTCTTTCTCCACGGCACCATTCACTCAGTCCTTTGAGCATCTTCTGGGTCCTTCCCGGATTTCGAGACACGGCCGCGTGCACCCCTTTTTCTCTGCTTGAGCCGCTCAGAGCTAAGGAGGGAGGGAAACCCCAGACCCAGTGTGGCACCAGGCGGGCTGAGCTCTTGGGGAACAGAAGTAGTGAGAGACCACAGACCCTCAAACCAAATTCCTTTGAGAAGAAAGGGACGGCTCCCCAGAGGAGATGACATTTGAGCTCTGTCTTCAGATTTGTGGCAGAAAATAGAGGGAAGGGAATTCTGAACAAAAGAAGCAAGATGTGTAAATGCCTCTGGCCTCTTGTTCTGGGAGGACAGTAAGGAGAGGATTTGCGTAAAAATAAAGCTGGAAGGGTCGTTCTAGTGCCAAATTACAAAGAGCTCCTCTCCCCCACCCCGCACATACACACTTTTCTTTAAAATCCACAAACACACGTGAGCCAGAAATATCACATTTCTTTCCTTTCTTTAAATCAACTCAGTGTTGGCTTCAAGCCCCCATGTTCCTCCCAGGGTGCTGGAATCTGATCTCGGTCATTTGGGGTCCCTGAGATTGCGCCACGGTTTGGTGGTAGCACACAGCCCTGAGATGTTGCACAGGATCTTCTGCCAGGGCCCTCCGATCCCCTCACCCAGGGCATGGGGCCATTCCGACATGGTACCTCCCGGCTGCCCCACTGGATGCAGGCACCGGGGTGTTTGCAAGGCTAGAGCACTTGCGCATTTTCTCTTACAAGTATAGAGTTACTTCCTGGAACTCAGCCTTTCCAAAGCATGCAGAAGGATGCTCCAGCCAGGTCTGAGATGAGTTCAAGACCCAGCATTTCAAACCAGTTCCCAGTGCACGATAAACAGATGGTGGGTGTTTTTAATATTTGCGACCACAGGCATCCTGATGAAAAGGATTCCAGGATTTAAGACCTGTCTTCTAATTTGGGATCTGCTCTTGCCTGTGAGGAAAAACAAAACAAAACAAAACCATAGTTCATGGTTTAACTTAGGGTTGACTGTTTCTATATTGTAGCTCCATGGCTTTTATTTTTTTTAATTTTTCATGTTGTTACCGTATATACAACCTAACATTTCTCCCCTTTTAACCACATTCAGGTATCTATTTCAGTGCTGCCACTGCCACAATATTTTGCATGCAGTTTTTTACATATGTTTTTATTTCTCTAGGTTGAAAACCTAGGAGTGGGGTTACTGGGTCAGATGGCCAGCCTGACCTTAACTTTAGATGAAATGGCAGTGCCAGCAGTTTAAAGTTCCCTCTTTCTCAGCCTACATAGAGCAGCCCCCTCCTCCCTCCCCACTCACATCGTCTCCTTTTGCCTCTCCCACATCCCACCCACCCAAGCTGCCTGCAGATTCTTCAGCAAAGGACTTCCAGCTCTGCCTCCTTATCTCCATAACCCCTGTTCTTGCTGGGGGTCTCTCCTAATAAGGCATCTGGGTCTCTTTCCACTTTACTCCACACTCCTGGTCTTTCGAAAAGATGCATCTCCAACACCTCCTTTCCCCTCTTCACTGCCCCGTATATCCTAGCCTGACGTGCAACAAAACTGGCCCCACCATGTTTCAGTTCCATCTTGCCTGTGAGTGGCCACTGTCCAGAGTGGAGGGGGGTCCTGCAATTTACAACCGCACAGAGCCTTGGAGGTCTCTGGACCGTGAGGCCACCTCCACACTAGTGAGACACCACCCCTGTGTTTCTGCCCTTCCCTAGTGACACTTGTGCCCCTAGGCCCAGGTCAGAGGCCCCTGCTCCCTTCAGCTGCCCCAAGCCCTCAAGCAAAGTGGCCTCCTCCCTGGGGCTTCAGGGACCTTTGCAAACTCTCCTCCTAAGAGAGCACTTGGGGTGCTGTAACAGAGTTTGTGGGTCCACCTTTGCCCCCAGCGGACCACTCGTTCCTTGAAGAGGCAGGAAGAGCTTGTTTGAATCCCGGGAGTTGGGCAGAGCGCCTGGCCCAGAAATGAGCTGAAGGGAGCAAAGGAAGAGAAGACTGTGGCCGAAAGGGGGCAAGTGAGGAAAATGGAAAAGAGGTTAACACTAAACACAGTTAGGAACTGCAGACGGGGCGCAGCCAAAGTTGGGACAAAGAACCCAAAAGACGGATCTCGGTCTAACTGGGAACCAGGGCCTTACCGGAGCAATGCGCCGCATGTGCGCGCGCCGGCTCCGGGCGGGGGCTGCTTTCACTTCCTCTCCTCCGCGTGGTTCCCGAATCCCCCCTAATCTGGCGTCCAGCCCCGCTCCTCCACTCCGCTGTTCTCTTGAAGGTCGCCAGTGGCGTCTGAGTTTCCAAGTCCTCCGCCGCGGCTCCCTCCCCCTCCCCTTGGAGTCTCTCTCTTCCCGGAGGCCCCTCCGACTGACTGCTCGGGACCCTCTACTGGGTCCTATCCATCCACCCCCCTTCTGAGCGTCGGTGTCGCCCTCGCTCCCGTCTCCTCCGGAGGTCACGGCGCTGCGCTCACCCTCTCCAGGCGCCGCGCCATGGCTCACGGCCCCAGAGCTCAGCGCCCGGCCCTGGAGGCGGCCCTGCCGGTTCTCGCCCTGGCTCCACCTGGGACCCTCCTCTATCTGTTTCCTCCTCTGCAAGAGGCAGTGACAGGTAATCAAAAAGGGCCTGCTCCCCATGGCTGTGCCGCGCATTCAATGGGATGTCGTAGGCGGAATGCGCAGTAAGATGCCTGGGACACACAATAGTTCAATAAATGGCCCCACATCGTCACCAGGTCTTCAGTCACGAATCTATTGCACAGCCTGCAGGACATCCCCACTTAGACCCTTCAATTCATACCTCGCCTTTGTGGAAATAGCAAAGGTGCCGCGGCGGGGTCCACGCAGGGAACAGGCTGCGGCACCGCGTGGTGACCTCAGGGACAGGACGCGCGCGGGCAGCGCTGCGCACAGGGCTGCTCGCCTATCCGCCTGTTCACGGGTAAGTAGAAAAAGCCAGAGGGTGCATTTAGAAACTCTCACAGCAATGTGTCAATGTACTGAGTAGAATAATTTAAAACCTGGGCTGGTAGTCTGTATTTTTTTCTCTTTCATTTTCCCAGTGTTTTTTTTTTGTTTGTTTGTTTGTTTTGTTTTTTTATTGTGGCAACACATATATAACTTAAAGTTCTCTATCTTAACCATTTTAAGTGTACAAGTCAGTGGTATCAATTACATTTACAACGTCATCCTACCATTTGCCACCATCCATGGCCAAAATATTTTCATCATCAGAGACAGAAACTGTAAGCAATGCTTCCCATTTGCCCCTTCTCCCAGCCCCGGGCCACCTATGATCTACTTTCTGTCTCTATGAATTTGCTTATTCTCCAACTATCACTGTCTGTCTGGGCCATCATGCCGCATTCCAGGGGAGACTGGCAGGCCAACCCAAGCCTTACCTCCCATCCATATGGAAGAGGTCGGAAATGGGCACATGGCCTCAGCAGGTCTAATCAAGAGCAAATCTCAGAACTTGGGGGGAAGAATTCTTTGGAAGAGACCTTGCTCTTCACGGCTGACTTTGCATCTCCGTGGAACCCGAGGTTGAAGGGAAACTGAGTCACGATGACATCATTTGAGCACTGAGCTGCCTGGGGCTGCTATGTAGAATCTGATAGTGAAACCAGTACAGAGTGGAGTGGAGAAGTGGAGAAAACTGCACCACGATGACATCCCCTGAGCCCCGAATCTGGCAATGCCCGCAGCATTATACTCTGGATGTTTCAGGTTGGGGCCAATAAATTCACTTTTCCCCCTTGTGCCGGTTTGGATGTATTATGTCCCCCAAAATGCCATGTTCTTTGATGCAGTCTTGTGGGGGCAGATGTATTCGTGTTGATTAGGTTGGAACCTGTTGGTTCAGTGTTTCCATGGAGATGTGACTCAATCAACTGTGGGTGAGACCTTCACTGGATTATTTCTATGGAGGTGTTGCCCTACTCATTCAGCGTCGGTCTTTATTGTATCAGTGGAGTACTTTAAAAAGAGCCACAGAGGCCCAGACACGGAGAGAGCAACTGAGAGTTACTTTTTGAGGAGCAGCTGCAGCCAAACTTTGAAGAGCACACAGGAGCTGAGAGAGGAGCTGGGACACAACCTGGGATCAGCAGATGCCAGCCACATGCCTTCCAGCTAACAGAGGTTTTCTGGACACAACTGGCCTTCCTTTGGTGAAGGTACCTGATTGTTGATGCCTTACCTTGGACACTTTATGGCCTTAAGACTGTAACTGTGTAAGCAAATAAACCTCCTTTATAAAAGCCAATCCATTTTTGGTATTTTGTAAAACGGGCAGCATTAGCAAACCAGAACACCCCTGTAAGCCAGTTTGAGTTAGAAATTTTGACCTTTGTAATAAAAAGAATCTTAGTAAAAAACACTAATGCTACTTTTAAACTGAACTGCTTATAACAGAATCTGTGTTTTCCAGCTCTATGTCTTGGCTCCTGACTCTTCCTTTTCTGGAATATTCCTCTCCTCAGCTCTCTCCTTTATCTTTGCAAATATGACCCATCTGTCAAGTCTCAGCTCAAATGCCAGGTCTTCAAGGTAGCCTTGTGGGCAAACTAAGAATAAGCATGGCAACTTATATGGAGAAGACTTGTATTCCTTACTTACAAGAAGTCTGGGGTAGGTGGCTCCAGGATTCTTGCAGCGGCTCACTGGTGTCAAGGATCTGGGTTGGCCTCTCTGTGGGTCTTTGTGTCTTTACTTCAGGATCATAAGATGGTGGCTGCAATTCCAAGATTAGTCCTCACGCAAATGCATTCGAGGCAGGAAGAAAGGAGTCAGCAAGAAAAAAAGGAGTGAAGGTTTCCCTTTTTATTAAGGAGGGTAAAGTTTCCCAGTAACCCACCAGGGAAGAGTCCCCTGCCATCTCATTGGCAGGAACTGGGTCATGGAGCCAAGTTATGGAGGCCTCCCTGAAGTAGTGGAGGACTGGGAAAATATCTGGGAGAGGGGCGTGGAGTTGCCTTGATGGTCTTGTACCCATCAGAATCATCTCAGGGTTGGGCATTTTGGAGCCGTCCATGTAGCTGGGGTTCTATTAGCAAGACAGAATTCTCCAGTAGACTAAGCAACTGCCAGTGGCAGCCACATCTTCCACAGTCTCTTCTGCTCCACATTGGAAGTAATCTCATGGTTGCCAAACACGCATGGCTTCTTATCTCATGGCTCTTAATGTTTTCTACCTTGTTCCGTCAGTTAGGATTGCAAACCCAATTTATGGTGGCTTTGTTTCTCTCATGTAACAATAAATTGGAGGAGGTGATTTCTGGCACTGGTCCAACAGTTTACTGGTGTCAGAGTCTGGGGTTCTCCCGGTGTTTTCCCTCATGGTTACAAAATGGCTGCTGCAACTGCAAGTTTTAGGTCTGTGCCAGTTTGGATGTATTATGTCTCCCCAAATGCTATGTTCTTTGATGTAGTCTTGTGGGGGCAGGCGTATTAGTGTTGATTAGGTTGGAATCCTTTGAGTGTTTCCATGGAGATGTGACTCAATCAACTGTGGGCAAGATCTTTGATTGGAAAACTTCCATGGAGGTGTTACCCCATCTATTCAGGGTGGGTCTTAATTAAATCACTGGAGCCATATAAAAGAGCTGACAAATAGAAGGAACTCAGTGCTGCTGCAGCCGAGAGAGTCATGTTGGAGACAGCTATTGAAAGTGGACTTTTGCTAGTCTGGAGTTTGCCTGAAGAACAAAGAGAACACCCCCAGATGCCTAGAGAGGTACGTCCTGGGAGAAAGCCATTTTGAAACCAGAACCCTGGATCAGCAGACACCAGCCACGTGCCTTCCCAGCTAACAGAGGTTTTCTGGACACCATTGGCCATCCTCCAGGGAAGGTACCCGATTGCTGATGCCTTACCTTGGACACTTTATGGCCTTAAGACTGTAACTTTGTAACCAAATAAACCCCCTTTATAAAAGCCAGTCCACTTCTGTTATTTTGCATTCTGGCAGCATTGGCAAACTGGAACAGGGTCTTTGTACAAGGCAGACTGATGATGCAAAGAGTGGTAGAATCTGCATCTGTGTCTTTTATCAAGAAAGCAAAAGGTTTCCCTGAAACCTCTCAGCAGCCAACGTAGGTTTCATTGGCCAAATGCATATCTCATGACTACCCATGGATGTCAGATGGTCCGATAAGGGGAGTATTCAGCTTTTCTGGTTCCTGTGGTAGAAGATGACAAGGGAAGTAGTGACTGTTGGGCTGGCCAGGATGCCCACATCTCCATTTATCTGTTTTTTCTGTTGGACTGAGAGTTCTCTGAGAACTGGGATGTTGCCTTATTCTGTTTGTAAAATGGAAATGCTCAACACTTTGTGATGAGTAATGGGGATGATGGGTGCTAAGTACCAATATGCAGAGAGCCCTCCTTAGCAGTTGCCACTTTAGGAGGAGTCAGTGGCAGCAGCAGCTAAGCCCTCACGTGGCCCATCTCCCACAGACTTGGTGCTCAACGCGTTTGTTCGGTGGTGGCTGAGCGCATAAGGCGTGGAGTTTTGCTCCTTCCCCCGTGGCTCTCCCTGATCTCCATGTTCATAAGCATATCCAATGGTGTAATGAAACCAAGACTTTTACCATGAACTTTCACACTTGTAGAAGGACTCACTTGTGAGGCAACACAGCCTGTCAGAAGCAAAGGCTAATTTAGAGTCGAATGGGGCTGGATGTCTGATTGGCTCTGCTACCCGCATGCAGCGCAGCCTTCGGCACATGTTTCTACCTCTCTACCCTTCGGCATGCTCATTAAACTTGACTTAAGTGAGAGCTGATTACCCGAGCCCCTTAGGATTGTAGAGACCTGATGAGAGATAACGTATGACAATGGTCCGATCCACTGCCTGGCCGAAGCAGGTGCCTAATCGGTGCCCTTATTAAGACAAATCCTTTTTTCTGAGAATCCTGTCAGCCAGGGAGGACATGTACAATCATTCTCACTTTTCAAGAGGAGAATGGAGGTTAGGAAAATTAAGTAACACATCTGAGACTACAGATTTACAAAATCGTAGAGCTGAAAGGGATTCAAAATGAGCTGGTTCAACATGTGCATGAAGAAACAGCAGAAGGGAGGCTATCAGATCATCTGGCCAGAAGACTGTGACTTTGAGGCTCGAGCCCAGGACTTCTGAGCCCCACTCATCTCTCTCTCCCTTCTTCCCTACTACTCTGAAATGGAAATGAGCTGACCATGCCTATGGGATGGGTTAGATTCCCAGTTATGCTCATCTTCTGAGTTACAGGAGTCAGCAAACTTATTCAATAAAGGGCCAGACCTTGCAGCCCATGGATGGTCTCTGTTGCATATTCTTGGCTTTGTTTTATTGCAGCCCTTTAAAAATGCAAAAGGCATTCTTAGCTCATGAGATGTATTTTTTTTTTTAAGCTGTGGGCTGGATTTGGAACATGTTCTGTCGTCCCCTGGGGCGTCTGAGGAGCTTCCCTGGATTCTCCCATCCTTTGCGGAAAGCCATACCTGGCAGTGGCCCTATTGTGGCCTGTCTCCCAGAGCTGTATTCCGCGCCTGTTCTAGAAGCCTGGCTGGGGTAGGACAGCTGCCCAGGAGAGGGGCTGGCCGTGGACACCATGGAGGCACTGAACAAGGTGCTGTCCTGCCCTGTGTGCATGGAGCTTCTCACTCCCCCCGTGCTGATCCTCTCCTGCTCTCACAACTTCTGCAAACGGTGCCTGGAGCTGATCTTGGTTTGTCAAAACTGCACCCACATCAATGCACTCATGTTGATGGACAGTTCTGCTGCCCAGTGTAAGGTAAGAGAGGACTTCTGCTCCATGATAGCTTTCTTTCTGGCTGCCTGTCCTCAGAATCTGTTGCATGAAAGAACTGGGGCTGCTTGGCTTGCCTGACAGAAGGCTGGTGGGACAGAACCCAAATCTCTGAAGGGTTCATGAGGCTGGGGGTGGGGAGCCGTCTTCTCGATGAGGCTTCCGAGACCCAGAGGGACGCATGGTGTCTTCGTTTCCTGGGGCTGCCACGACAAAGCACCACAAAGAGGATGCCTTAAATAACAGGAAGTTATCATCGTTCTAGGGGCCAGAAGTCCCAAATCAAGGTGTTTCAAAAGATCCTTGCTTCCTTAGAAGTCTGTTTCAAGCTTCTCCGTTTCTTCTGGCGATGGCTTGCCGGCAGTCCATGGCGTTCTCCCTTCTGACCGACTGTGTTCAGTTATCGTTTCTTATAAGGAGAGGAACCAGCACACACTACCCCAGTATGACCTCATTTTAACTTGCCTAATTCCAACTGTAATGACCCTATTTCTAAAGAAGTTCCTATTCTGAGGTCCTGCGGATTACAGCTTCAATATATCAATCCATAACAGCTGGGCAGGAGCTACAGGGCAACTTATCTTGTGGCTGAAGTGAGAAATTATATAGGAGAGAGCTGAATAATGTGCTGTAGGAGACAAGGAAGGTTTTGGAAGAGGAGACTCATGGGTAGAACCCACGAAACAGGGTCGACGTGGATGGAGATGGCCAAGCTCCAAGAGTGGAGACGTTTACAAGGTGGTCAGCAGATGAGGAAGGCGTCACTGTAGGCTGCTGTGGGTAGGTGAGGACATGTTAAAGAGGGTCTTAGATGTCATGCAAAGGGCTTTGCATTTTATTTTGTAAGCAAGGGAGTGCCAGGAAAACATTTAACCAGGAAAGGGTCATGACAATCTTGGCTTTCGAAAGCCTACCATTGTATAGGCCATACTCTCATGGAACTTTTTGTGTAATTATTTGGTTAATTTTGCTCTTTGCAACCAGAATGTATGAGCTGTGGTTGCTGTTTCCCTTGACCTTTTTAATATATATGGAAGGAAGGAAGGAAGGGGGAGGGAGGGAGGAAGGAAGGAAAAGACAGAGGGAGGAAAGAAAGTAGAGAGGGAAAAAGAGGGGACGGGAGAAAGAGGGGAAGAAAACACAGAGGATGGATTGCAGGAAGAGAGAAGTTGTGCCAGGGATCTGGAGGGAATTGGACTCAGGCAAGTTCAGTAGGAAAGAAGAGGAATTGCTGATTACAGAGACCTGCCTGGACTGAACAATCAATTGGGTATTGGGGAGAGGGGTGGGGCAGCAGCTCTGAGTGCATGAGTGGATGATCTTAATTTTCCAATTGGAATTTTCTTGTTTGTGCATTTATTTTAAAGTCATGCCAAAGTAATACGCACACAAGGTTAAGAGGGTAAATTGTAGAAAAGAGTTTAGAATGAAAAGCAATGATTTCTGTTCCATCTCTTCCCAGCTCCAATCCCATTCCCCAGAGGCAACCTCCTTTAACTTTTTCTGGGTAGCTTGTCTAGTAGTTACCTCCATAGCTCTATAGCATTTGTTCATCCTTCTGTTTGTCTGTCCATCAGATTTAGATTTTCCTGGCATTCACTTTCTCTCTGGTGACTGATGCTTTCACTCACAGCTCCTTCTCCATCTGCCTCCTCTTCCTAAATCATTTCAACATTTAATTTCTCAATTGTGATTTTTGAATAATACACCTAAACCTATGTTTGTTGTTCCAGCAACTAAAGACAACTGATCAAATAAAATAGTAGACAAGTTTATTTGAGGAATTTACAATTCATGAATCGGGCAGATTCCAAACTCATGTGGCAGGAGCCCTGCCTAGGGAGTGGAAAGGAGCTGCAGACACAGGGCAAATGCGAAAGCAAGAGAAGAAATGTTCTGTGGGATCTCTAAGCTGCGTTGCCTTATTGGGGCTGTTTCTGGGCAAGACTGATTTTTTTCTCTGGGAAATATTGGTTTCTTTCTCCCAGAGGTTGGTTAAGTTTGCAGTTTATTACATGGGGGGTCTTACAGAATGGGGAGCAGACATACACCAATTAGTTTGGGATGCTTGTCCATCCTGATAAGCTCTCTCTGCTGGACCAAAACTTGTGTATTGCCAGATGTTGCTTGTCTTGAATTCCATAGGGCATTTTCCACTGTTCCCATGTTCTCAGAAAGTCCCTGCATGCAGGTCAATTGTTTTTGTCTTCGGGAAAATCCTTTTGCCGGAAGGAGTCCCTCCAGCAATGCCCAATGCGGATGGCCCTTTTATTTTGCTTACAGCACAAACTCCTGAGTACCTACCTTGTAAAATAAGGAACTTCTTGTCCCCTTCTCTTTTCTCTGCCTTTCCTCTTCCTAGAGGACATTGAAGCCCCTTCAGACTCCAAGTCTGTAAGGAAAAGGTAAAGTGTAGAGGAAGTTTGCTAGAGGTCTTTGCATCCACTATTAAAGATAAGTTTGTTGAACTTGGATTTTTTTTTGGGAGGGGGGGGCATTGTGTAATGCACGTGAGGCCCCCAGAGGGAGAAAGGCCATGATGCAGCTGTGTGTTCTGTGGGTTGAGTTGAGCTGACAGCCCTGAGTGCATGCCTGTCTAACCCTGCACGGAGAGCAGCGGGGGCGGAAGGGACGGAGTGGCTGAGTCACCCAGGGAGCTGCCAAGAGTTCACACCAGCTGCAGCTTTGAGAAAGGACAGGCACATCCACAGCCACAGCTCTTTCTACGCCCCTGGCTTCAGAAGGTGGAAATTAGCTCTAGGTTGATGGAGTAGAGGCAAGGAGTTGAGAGAGGGGGTGAAAGAGGATTTACAAGTCCCGTGTTAAAGGGTAGGACAGCTGGAAAACCTTCAATCCTATTTGATTTTATGTTTTTGGAGAAGAAACAAACAAAAGCTCGTATTATAGGTCTGCTTAACTCATTTTCTGTGGAGTATTTCTCCACTTAATTTGGTGGGAAATTTCCACACCAGTGGCGTTTTGTAGTGAGAGATGAGGTAGGGTTTCCACCCCAGTCTGCTTGCCTCAAAAGCCGAGTTCTCACACTCCAGAAGAACTAGTGACATTCTTAGTGGGTAGAAAAGAAATCTGTTATCCTTTGCTTCCCGAATCGGGAAGCAAGGTCAGGTGAGCTGCAAGAGGGGCACAGAGCTCGAGGTGGCTGCTGAACTGCAGAGAGATTTAAATTACAGGCTCTAAGAGGAAGAGCCTCATTCCAGAGACAGGGGGGCAGTCTAGAAAACGAGATGGCAAAATTTATTAAATGAGAGTTATGCTGAAGATAATCTCTAAATCCAAGCTTTCTGGCATTTTGAGACCTCCCTTACAGCTTATAATGGACACCTTTTCAAAGAAGTAACAGAAAATTCACTTTCAGGATAACAAGGCTAGTAAACCCTTTAACTCTGGAGAGTTTTATTGTTTACAAATGTTCCCAAACAACAGCATAAGGAGTTACAGAGGGAAGGTTGGAACCCCAACCTCACACTACAAAATGCCACTGTTATGGAAATTTCCCACCAGATTCAGTGGAAGAAACACTCCACAGAAAATGAATTGGCCCGACCGATTCCTTATCCCCATTTTGCAGGTTAGGAAACCAAGGCTTAAAGTTTAAGTCACGATGTTTAAGTTCATGAAGACAAATTTTTCTCTTCACGGCATAAAATGCATACAGTATGGTGTATAAAGTGCACATATCTGAAGCGTATGTATATTCCATGTAACTCCAACCCAGATAAAGATACAGAACATTTCCTTCAGCCCTGTGCTTCCCAGTAAATAACCTCACCCAGAGGTAAGCATTCTGACTCCTTTCACCTGGATCCATGTTGCCTAAATTATCTAAATAGAATCATATATATTCTTTTGTGACTGGTTTCTTTCCCTCAACGTAACTCTTGTGAGATTCACTTGTGTTGTGTGTAACAGCAGCTCATAGTTCATTTTATTGCTGCATAGTCTTCCATCATATGTGTCTGTGACCATTTCTTTATGCACTCTCCTATCGAGAGATGCTTGGATAGCGTCTGTATGCTGGAACTTGAATTTCAATCTTTTTGTTCTGACTCCTAGGCTCAACCATATGTTTTCCCCACATGGTACATAACACACATGCAGAATTATCTAATCACCCTCATTCCAAATCGGGCCAGTCTGAAAAGACAGTTCGGTTCAAGAAAGATTTGGCTCTATTGCCTGATTGGAGAGCCACGGATGAAGCCGGCCGATTGGTTGTTTTGCGTCTAGCAGAGGATGAGCTCCCTGGGGGCAGGGGCCGGAGGGTGGGTGGGTGGGGGTGTCCTGTTCGGCATTGTGCCCCCAGCCTACTTGGTGCCTAATAAACGTGGGCTGAGCAAACGGAGGTTAGAGTTGTTGGCAAGTGGACGGGCCATGGACTGGCTCCGGGTGGGAATCTTGTTTCGTGTTTCCACATGGTCTTCAGGCATCACCTCCTGGAGAACCCACGTCCCCAAGGAGAGTCCGTCCTTCCTTCCGTGGTGTGTCCCGGCACGCTGGCCTCACAGTCACTGACTCACGGGTGACCTCCCGCTGGCTGCAGTTCCTTGGGAAGGCAGAGAAGGAATGAACACAAGAACTCAGGTTCTTGTTCCAATTTACAGACTTTGGTAAAGCGTGTATACTAGCACCAAGTTAAAGGGCTCTGGAGCCAGGATGTGTTATTTTGCAGGAGGTGAGGAGACTTCCGCAGTCCTTTCCTTTTCAAAGTCCTGTCAGCGATCCCTCGGGAGGGACACGTGCTCTTTTCCGTCTCTTGGGTGGTGTCTGCAGGCGCGGGAGGGACATGCTTCCCATTCCTCCAAGATGATGTCACAGTTGGCGATGGGAACTTGCCACAGACTCATGCCGTCTCTGTGTTCTAGGTTGTATATTTGAGGGGAAGGGGAACAAATGGATTTCAGAGGAACATCCTGGCTGAAAATATACTGAAAAAGTTTAAGGAAGGACTTGAGACACCTCACACCAAGGTGCAAAACCAGCTCACTCAAATATGTGAAAAGCATGGAGAAATTATGAATCTGTTATTAAAGTATACTCCTTTTTTTTCTTCCAACTGCCTAGCATTACGTAGTATCTGACACCAGATACTTACTCAGGAGTATGGTAGAGGTTTATTTTCCAAATAAATTCACACACCAATTTGACTTTTTTCTCCATTCTTAATGATGGAACCCAGGGATGGATGGATGGATGGATGGATGGATGGATGTTGTGTGTGTGTTTATGTGTGTGTGTGTGAGAGAGAGAGAGAGAGATACAGCCAAGCAGCATACAGCAGGACTTAAAGGGCCACAGATAGTAGGGCTCAGATAGTTACAGTGAATTGGCATCATATTCATATGAGAATTTAGCTGCCCTGGATCACCCCAGAGAGAAACGAGTTAGGGGTGGGGAAGGTGACATGGAGATGGAACAGAAAACTATTTGCCCTCTCCATGAGTTTTTCCCCGAGTTAGAGCAAGATGGGACTGGTGAATTTGCCATTCTGGAATTCTCCTGGTTCCTGCATGCCTATTAGGAACAAATAGTTTAGAAAGTTGAGTATGATTCTCATGTTTTAATATTCAGCAAGAGTTTTTCATGCTACGTAATATGAAGTCTTTATTGTATTCTGTGCAATGTTCCATATGTGATTTATAAAAACCAGGTCAACTCCACCATATATTCCATATTCCTAGCTAAGGGATTCTCATTTTTTTTTTTTCTCCCAAAGGTACTTTTGACCAAAGGTAGTTTCTACCTCAGGCACTGACTTTAGGGCCAATCCCTGTGTCAGATGTAATGCCAGGTCAACTTTAATTCTTCACATCCTTTAGGCCATTGGATTCCCCCCACCAACCCTAGAGGGGGCAGGAGAAGGCCGAGTTTTCTATGTTTCATGGATTATGTAGCACTAACAATCAGGCTGAGGGCCCTTGGAAAGGTTGCTTTGTTAATTACTGGTATAAACTAAGTTGGTGATTTCTTTGGAGATGGTCAGAAGTACTCATGGATCTTCCTGTTTGCTAGCCTGAAGCCCTGAAGACAGCTCCTGAAGCAGAAGCACAGATGTGGCTCTGAAAGGGGGTCTCCAAGAGCTCTGGGCTCTGCTGTGTCCGAGATCTGCATTCGCAGAGCAGTGTTTCTTATGATTGTCCACCTTCGGCCTATCTCCCGGCCCACTTGGAGCCACTTGGAGCCTCATTTGCTCTCTTCTTTCTAGCCCCACCACCCTGCTCCTGCAGAAGAGATAAATCAGTTTGTTCAGGGCAAGCTGGGGCAGGCTGCTAAGGAGACACAGAAAGACAGGATGCAGTAAGATATTTCTGCTTGGGCTCTGCCTTTAAGAAATGGTTTAGTTTGCCCCAAGTTCTCAGTGATTCTGTCTCATTCTCCCAGGTGCCTCCTCTTCCAAGGGATGAATGTTCTTTGCGAGGTTCATCCTCCCCTGAGTGGGGGAGGGAGGCAGTGAGTACTGGGCATCCACAGGCAGAAGGATGCCTTCATCTTGACCCCTTCCATCCAAAAATGGGGCCCAGCTGCCCTCAAGCTTTCAGTGGGGCTCGACTTCATTTGTAAAGGACCTTATGATACTATCAGTAGCTACCATTTGTTTAATGCCCGATAGCAGGCATTTTATAGAAATGACTCTCTTTCAGCCTCACAACAACCCTTGGAAGTGAGTGGCTTGGTTGATTGGAAAAAGCATTGACCTTGGAGTCAGAAAGACCTTGGTTGTCTTCTAACCCCAGCGCTGACCCTTCCTACCAGGGGGTCCTGGTAGGGGAAAGTTACTCAGCAGCTCTGAGGCTTTTCAGCTTCCTCATCTGTCAAATGGGCAAAACAGTATCTAAATCAAAGGGTCGTTGTGAGGATTACTTGAAATAACAAGAGCAACATGCACTTACCATTAGAGCATCGCAGTACTAACCTCCCCTCTGTCCTCTGTGTGCCAGTATGTTTTATGCATCTGATTCTGCTGAAGTCTTAAGAATTCATTCAGAGTGTCACCAGCCTAGGTCCTGAGTATACAGGGCTAGAGCAGGAAGGAAAATAAGACATTTCACAGGCTTTCCTTTTCTTAATCAGATGTGCCTAAGTGACGGAGAACCAATATGTGGAATGTGCAAGCTCTTTGGCGATCACAAGTCTCACCCAGTGGCCAAAATTTCGGATGCCTACTCAGAGCGGAAAGTTAGCTTTGCTGAGGATATCCAATGGGTGTGACAGAAATCTGAGAGCAGTGCCCATGCCACGGACGTATGGTCCAGATGATTTCCCGCCACATAAACAGCAGGACAATGTCTGGTTCAAGTTCAGATGGTTTTCTCTGCAGGGCACTAGCATTACAGAGGTGGGATTTCAACCCAAGGAAGAAATTGCAGATTACATTTTCTAGAGACTTACTTCCTCTCCTTAAGTTTGCCTGGAAACATGTCAAGTTTTGAACTCTGCACCTTGAGGAATGGGGGAACTCCAGCTGCTTTAAAGGCTTCCTGTCCAAAAACTATAAGTTAATGGCCTTATCATTTATCCTGTTATAAGATGAATAAGTATGGTGTGTCCCCAGTCCTATATTATTTCCTTCATTCCGTGACTTATTTCCTGCCCGCAGTATAGATTTTAAGAATAAAACCCTGGATATGTTCTTTCAAGAGACTTAAATTTTCCAGGTCTCACACACACACGCACACAAACACACATACAGATACACAGTGAAAAGTAGATGGACATTTAGCAATAAATTCTAATGGTGCACTTTCAGTTCTTGTAGAGAAGTGACGATAGCATGACCAGGGTGGAAGGCTACTGGGAACGGATATCTGGAGCACAAACACTGTTATCGGACCACACGAACCAGCTAAGAGTGGGATTCTTTGGAAGCAAAAGCTGAGATAGAGTTTGGGGTTCAGGATATTAAAGATCAACATCTGCAAAGAAGCAGAATGAAGCAGAGGGGAAGTCAAACAGCCATGCAGGCCTGACAGAATAGCAGCCCACCCTGACGGGGTCCCGGAACCAGCCTTGCCCGTCGGAGTACCCCAGGTTGCCCTGAATGGCCAGGCTGTCACTGAGCTTTCTTGCCCACTCACTGGATGCAGCTTCCCTGGGGAGGGAGCTGAGGGAAACTGAAGGAGCTGCCAACTGAAGGTTGGTCAAATGAACACGGCAGGGCAGCAAGTCCTTCCTCGGAGGGGATCTGGGAGGAAGAGCTCTGTGTCAAACCCAGTTGACTTGTTTTACTTTAGCAATACATATGAAATATGTATTCACTTTGTAAAATAAACATTTGCACATTTGCATATAATTTAATTTTATTTTTTGAAGCAATGCTCTACAATCCATCAATTTTTAAAAAATAGTTTTATTCACAAACATACACTCCCCCATAAGTGTACAAAAAATGGCTTTTGGTGTAATCACATAGTTGTGCATTCACCACCACAATCAAAAGGAGAACATTCTCATTTCTTCTGAAGAAAAAAATCCTGTAACCCTTATATACTCCTATTATTGACACTTAGCTTTGGCATAGTGCCTTTGTTACAGTCAATGAAAGAATATTACAATGTTACTGTTAACTATAGACTTTAGTTTACATTAATTGTATTTTTCCCATAAAACACCCTATTATTAACTCCTTGTAATAGTGATGTACGTTTGCTCTAGTTTATGTAAGAACTCTCCTATATTTATTCAATTAATCACCATCATTGTCCACTCTGGGTTTTGCTGAGTTATGTACTCCCAGTTTTTATCCTCCAGCTTTCCTTCTGGTGACCAAAATGACGCTAGCCTTCCTTTTTCAACCACGCTCACACTCTGCTGTGTTAATTATACTCACATATGGTGCTACCGTCACACAGGATTGTGCTACTCATTTCTGAACCTTGACAATCAACCTTAGTGAACATTCTGTACTCTAAGCATCAATTGCCCAATCTCTGCCCACTTTCTATCTCCTGATAAACTGTGCTCTTGAATTTAATTCTTAGAGTTTGCTCATTACAGTTAGTTCATATAAGTGAGACCATACAAATTTGTTCTTTTGTTTCTGGCTTATTTCACTGAACATAATGTCCTCAAGTTTCATTCACCTCATTGCATGCCTCACGACCTCATTCCTTTCTGCAGCCGCACAGTATTCCTTCATTTGTATATGCCACAGTTCACCTATCTGCTCATCAGTTCACAGACCCTACGACCACCTCCGTTCAGGAGCAATTGTGAATAATGCTGCTGTAAACATTGGTGTGTAAATGTCTATTTGTGTCCCCACTTTCAGTTCTTCTGAGTATATACCTGGTAACAGGATTGCAGGATCATGTGGCAGCCCTATACTTAACTTCCTGAGGAGCTGCCAAACTGCCCTCCAGAGGGACTGCACAAATCTACTTTTGTACTAACTTACCTCTTTCTCCACATCTTCTCCAGCACTTGTAGTTTTCTGTTTATTTTTTTTTTAACAGTTTTATTCACACACCATACAATCCATCCTAAGTGTACAATCAGTGGCTTCTGGTATAATCACATAGTTATGCATTCACCACCATGGTCTATATGAGAACATTCCCATTTCTTCCAAAAAGAAAAAAGAGAAAAAAAACCCATACCCCTCCCTTATATTCCCCTCTTATTGACATTTAGCTTTGGTATATTGCCTTTGTTACAATTAATGAAAAAGTATTACAGTGTTATTGGTAATTATAGAACTTAGTTGGCATTAATTGTATTTTTTCCATATACCATCTGATTTTTAACACCTTGCAATAATGACATACATTTGTTCTCATTCATATAAAAACTTTCTTGTATTTGCACAATTAACCACCATCACTGTTCACTCTAGGTTTTGCTAAGTTATGTGGTACCAGTTTTTATCCTCTGTCTTTCCTTCTGTTGCCATACATGCCACTAGCCTTCCTCTTTCAACCATATTCACACTCAGCTTTGTTCAGTGCACTTACAATATTGTGCTACCATCATACAGTATTGTGCTATACATTTCTGAACCTTTAAAATCAATCCTGTTAACCATTCTGTACTCCTTAAGCATCAAATTCCCAATCTTTACCCTCTTTCTATCTCCTAATAACCTGTGTTCTCAAATCTAACTCTCAGAATTTGCTCATTATAGCTAGTTCATCTTAGACCATTCAGCATTCGTACTTTTCTTTCTGGCTTATTCCTCACAACATATTGTCCTCAAGGTTTATCCGCATTGTTGCATGCATCTTGACTTTATTCTGTCTTACAGCTACATAATATTCCATCGTATGGATATACTACAGTTTGTTTATCCACTCGTCAGTTGGTGAACATTTGGGTTGTTTCCATCTCTTGGCAATCATGAATAATGCTGCTATAAACTTCAGGGTGCAAATGTCTGTTCGTGTCCCTGCTGTCCATTCTTCCAAGTGTATACCTAGCAATGGGATTGCTGAATCATATGGCAATTCTATACTGAGCTTCCTGAGTAAGGGCCTAACTGCTTTCCAGAGTGTCTGCACCATTCTATGTTCCCACCAATAGTGAATAAGTGTAACTCTTTCTCCATATTCTCTTCAGCACTTGTAGTTTTCCATTTTTTTTAATAATGGCCAGTTTTAGTAGGTATGAGATGGTATCTCATTCTGCTTTTTATTTGCGTTTTCCTAATAGCTGGTGAACTTGAGCATCTTTTCATATGCTTTTGAGCCAATTGTATTTCTTCTTTGGAAAAGCATCTATCTATGTCTTTTGCCCGTTTTTAAATTGGGTTGTTTGTCTTTTTTTTTATTTTGAAATAAATTCAAAGTTATAGGGACAGTTGCAAAAACAATACTAACCCCATACACAGAATTCCATCATACCCTGACCCCTCTCCCCCGATAGCCCAATCCACCAACTTTAACATGCTGTCACATCGCTATTTCTTTCCCTCCCTCCCTATCATCCATCATCTATTGCTCTGTCTTCTGAACATATGAGAACTAGCTGCACACATCCGTCAACAGACACTATAGTTCATGTATACACTTCCCATGAACAAGAACATTCTTTTATGCAATCCCATTAAGTGCAGCTAAGAAGTACAAGATATTCTACAATGATACAAAGCTTACATTCTATATTTCCTTTTCCTTATGTCTCAACTGTGTCCCTTTGAGCCTCCTGCCCTCCATCCTCCAATCCCATTCAAATTCATCCTTGGCATTTAATTGTCATCTGTTTAGACTGTCTTTTTTTTTTTTTTCAGTTGTGGAAACATATATACAGCCTAAATCTTCCCATTCCACCCCTTCCCTAGCCTTCCATTAGTGGAATTAATCACATTTAGAATGTTGTAATGCTCTTTCCCACCATCCATTACTAGAAATTTCTCTTCACCTCAAACAGCAACCCTACACTCATTTCTTAACTCCCCATTGCCCCTTCCCCCATTTCTTTTAACACATACTCTACTTTTCATCTCTATGGTTATATTCTCTGATAATTTCTTTGTGTTTACTGTGGGGCTTAAAATTCACCTCTTAAATCCATAACAATCTTGTTTTTCTTTGATACCACCTTCAGTTCAATAGGACACATAAACTATGTTCCTATACTCCTCCATTCCCCCACCTTTATATAGTTGTCTAAAATTACATATTTTACATTGAGTTCAAAACCACTGATTTGTCATTAGAGTATGTGTGTTTTGTATTATGTAGGAAGTAAATAGTGGAGTTACAGTTAAAAAATTATTGACTTCTATTTGTATTCCATTGTGGTTGGAGAATGTGCTTTGAATATATTCAAATTTTTTTTTTAATGTCTTGAGGCTTGTTTTATGTCCCAGCTTATGGTCCCTTCTGGAGAAAGATCTGTGATCACTAGAGAAAAATGAGTGTCCTGGTGATTTGGGATGTAATGTACTATATATGTCTGTTAAAATTCTCTATATCTCTTTCTCCTTTCTTTGTTTCTCTGTTGGTAGGGCTCCTTTTAGTATATGAAATAGGGCAGGTCTTTTAGTGGCAAAATCTCTCAGCATTTGTTTGTCTGTGAAAAATTTAAGCTCTCCCTCAAATTTGAAGGAGAGTTTTGCTGGATAAAGTATTCTTGGTTGGAAATTTTTCTCTCTCAGAATTTTAAATATGTCATGCCACTTATGCCTTCTCACCTCCATGGTGGCCGCTGAGTAGTCACAACTTAGTCTTATGTTGTTTTGTTTGTATGTGGTGAATTGCTTTTCTCTTGCTGCTTTCAGAACTTGCTCCTTCTCTTCAGTATTTGACAGTCTGATCAGAATATGTCTCGGAGTGGGTTTATTTGGATTTATTCTATTTGGAGTTCGCTGGGCATTTATGCTTTGTGTATTTATATTGTGTAGAAGGTTGGGGAAGTTTTCCCCAACAATTTCTTTGAATACTCTTTCTAGACCTTTACCCTTCTCTTCCCCTTCTGGGACACCAATGAGTCTTAAGTTTGGACGTTTTATTTTATCTATCGTATCCCTGAGATCCATTTCAATTTTTTCAGTTTTTTTCTCCATTCTTTCTTTTGTTCTTTCATTTTCTGTTCTGTGGACTTCTAGGACACTGAGACGTTGTTCAGCTTCCTCTAATCTTGTGTTGTGAATATCCAGAGTCTTTTTAATTTGGCCAACAGTTTCTTTTATTTCCATAAGATCTTCTATTTTTTTATTTACTCTTGCAATGTCTTCTTTATGCTCTTCTAGGGCCTTCTTTATGTCACTTATATCCTGTGCCATGGTCTTCTTGATGTCCTTTAAATCCTTTGCCATGTTTTCATTCCTCAATTGTAGTTCTTTGATTAATTTTGCCAGGTACTATGTCTCTTCTGATATTTTGATTTGTGTGCTTGGAGTTGGATTCTCCATATTGTCTGGTTTTATCATATGCATTAAGATTTTCTGTTGTTTTTGGCCTCTTGGCATTTGCTTTGCTTGATAGGGTTCTTTCAAGTTGTAAAAAAAAAAAAACGACCTAATTTTTCAGAAACACAATTTGGTGGCATACACTTTCTCTAACTAACCAGCAGATGGTGTCTATGAGTCACCTATACCCCTCAAGTCAGTTCTCCACCTTGACCCCACAGTGTGTGGGGAAATGATTCTTGTGGGGTTCAGTTGGAAAAATCAGTTTGGGTGTGTTGCTGGAGCCATCCCCCCTGAATGTGGGGCTTGTGTACGGGTGGCCAGGGAGGAAGGGCAGCTTTAATATTCAAATCCCCCAGGTTCCTGGAGATTCAAGGCCACTGCAGGAGTCCAAGCCTTCATTTCATTTGAGCCCCAGACCCTCTCTCTCGCTGTCCCACAAACCACCTGACTTGGTGTAGTGTCCCTGTGTTCTCTGAGCGGGTTCCCCCGCCCAGCTGCGATCCTCCAGGACCTCTGCCAAGGGAATGCCGTGCTACGTCACCAGTGTGCGCCGTCCCTCAAGGGAAGTCCTGGGCCACCAGGCCTTGCATGGGCGCTCTCAGCCTGACGCAAAGATGGCCGAATGGGGCGTCTCAACACCCGCTTCCTCGCACAGTTCCTCCTTGCCAGCTACGGGACAACTGGCAGGGCTCTGGGCTATGGGCACAGCCCTGGGCAGGAGTTTATCCAGCCTTCCGGGCAGCCAGCTGCTAGCCGTGAGGTTTCTTTCTGCTTCCGGCTCTCCCCTCCATTCCCCTGGCCCCAAGGGTATCTGCAGTGGGCTATCCTCCAGGCCAGACACTGAGAGGCTGGCCCAGCACCCTCTTGCTGTGTTTTACTGTGTGGTTCCCACTATTGCAACTGCAGCTGCTCCTGGGTTTTTCCCTTTTTTTTTTTTTTTTTTTTTGAAAGAGCCAGTCGGTCTCCAAACTCCAAACCCTGGCTTCCCCAGACTGCCACATGGCTGGGGTCTTCCAGCCAGCTTACTCACTCGTTTCAGAATGGAGACTCCTGGTTTCACCAAGTATACAGCCCCAGTGGAACTAGCAGACCTCGTCCAGCTGGCGCATTGCTGTAACCGATATTCTGGGTCACTTTCTGGTTTTTATCTAGTGTTTTTCATGGAGGTGTTTTTTTTTTTTTTTTTTTTGCCCTGTCTCACCTAGCTGCCGTCTTAGTTTCTCCTCGGTTGTTTGTCTTTTTGTTGTTGAATTGTAGGGTCTCTTTATATATTCTGGGTATTAAACCCTTATTGGAAATGTGGTTTCCAAATATTGTCTCCCATTGAGTAGGCTGCCTTTTCACTTTTCTGACAAAGTCCTTTGATGCACAAATGTATTCAATTTTGAGGAGATCCCATTTATCTATTTCTTCTTTCATTGCTTGTGCTTTGGGTGTAAGGTCTAGGAAACCACCTCCTATCAACAGATCTTTAAGATACTTCTCTACATTTTCCTCTAAGAGTTTTATGGTCTCTTAGCTCTAATGTTTAGATCTTTGATCCATTTTGAGTTAATTTTTGTATAAGGTGTGAGGTAGGGGTCCTCTTTTATTCTTTTACATATGGATATCCAGTTCTCCAAGCACCATTTGTTGAAGAAGCTGTTCAGTCCCTTCAGAAAGGGTCTATTTCTGAACTCTCAGTCTGATTCCATTTGTCAATATATCTATCTTTATGCCAGCACCATGCTGTTTTAACCACTGTAGCTTGGTAATATGCTTTAAAGTCAGGTCATTTGAGACCTCCTACTTCATTTTTCTTTCTCAAGATATTTTTGGCTATCCGGGGCACCTTGCCCTTCCAAATAAATTAGATTATTGTTTTTTCTATTTCTGCAAAGTAAGTTGTTGGGATATTTTTTGGTATTGCACTGAATCTATAAATCATTTTGGGTAGAATTGACATCTTATTTATATTTAGTCTCCCATCCATGAACACGGTATGTCCGTCCATTTATTTAGGTCTTACTTGATTTCTTTTAGCAATGTTTTGTAGTTTTCTATGTATAGGTCTTTTATGCCCTTGGTTAAATTTATTCCTCTCATTCAGTTTCTATAGATCTTTTTCTCAAAACAAAATAATGTGTGTTAAAATTGACTTTATTACTTTCTCTTCAGGCCAAGATAGAGTAACAGGGATCAGATTTACTTTCCCTTCTGAAACAACAACAAAATAAACAGAAAAATGTATATGAAACAGTGGTTTCAAGGCCTTGAACCTCAGGCAAAGAAATGTAGTAATCCTTGAGGGATGGGAAACAAACAAGATGAGACCTACAGTTGCCTCAGCCCTGTTCTTTGAGAGGATGTCCAGACTAGTGAACTCAAGAAAAGCCTGGCACATTTCCCAAGCTCAGGAGATGCTGCTGAGACTCTGGAGGCCTGAGGCAGTTAGAGTACATGGGACACAGGGCCAGAGAGGGGAGAGCTGCCCAGAAGGATTCTGGAGATCTACAGAGGGTCGCCCTTGACTATTCATCAGAGTATCAATCAGCACATGTTTCCGAGGCTGGGGAAGGAAGCACGTGAAAGGATTGAGGAAATGTGCCCAGAGCTCAAACAGGATTGAGAGTAATGCCTGTTCCCACAGTGAGACTAGAAAGACTTGTAACTCATGGGGCTTTGGGAAGAGTGCTCAGGAAGGCTTTGCCCCAGAAGTGGGGATCATTAGCCCTAGACTGAGCACTGCTCTAGACCCACCTGAGAAATAATAAAAGTAAGACTGGAATGGATCAACTCTTTCCAAGCAACATAATTGCATCCCAGAATAAAATTTAAGAAGATTTATGGTGAATATGAAAATATCCAGCACTCAACAAGGTAAAATTAATGATGTCTGGCATTCAGTCGACGATCACCAGGCAGACAAAGAGGCAGGAAAACATGACCCACAAGGAGGATAATAATCAAACAATCAAAACCAAATCAGAGAGTTACCTTGTACCCCTATCAGGATGACTGAGTGAGATGCTTCAGGGCTCTTTCCCCCACAGAAACTTAAAACAACCAGCAAGAACTGGCAGGAAAATCTCTCTCAAAGCTCCAGAAAATGATTGAAGGGCTGCAGGAACAGGGTGGGCACCAAATCAAGAAAAAGGGTACTTAAAAGCGGTAAGATGTCACGGCACCCTGGCTGGCACCTACCCCAGCCCTCAGCAGTTCCCAGTACAGATCCCTGGTTCCAGTTCTGGAGGGAGCAGAGTAACTCTCATGCACACACTGGGAGCGTGAGTGTCTGGCCCAAGGATATTCATTATGTAATCACCTCAAATGCAATTACCAAGTTTCAAGAAATTTAATATCGATGTATGCTTTTATATGTCCCAGTAATGTCCCTTTGAGCCTTTTCTCCTCCCTTGCTAGATCCCATCCAGGATCATGTACTTTTTTTAATATGTAATTTTATTAAGATATATTCACATACTACACAATCACAGGATCATGTACTTTTAATTGTCATTGGCTCTTCAGTTGCTGTTTCTTCTCCCTTTTTAAATTGTGGGAACATATATACAACATAAACTTTCCCATCTCAACCACTCCCAAACACGTTTAATCACATTCACAATATTGCTGTACCCACCTTCCATTATTAAAACTTTTCCATCTCCTTAAAAACAAAATCCATACACCTATTAAGCCTTAACTCTCCATTTCCCCTGTCCCTGCACCTGGCAGCCTGTACTCTAATTTCTGTCTCTGTGAGCTTGCACATTCTCTGAAATTTTCTTTGTAGTTGCCATGGGGCTTACATGTAACATCCTAAATCTGTAATGATCTCATTCACTTTGATACCAACTTAACTTCAATAGTATTCACAAACTATGTTCCTGTTCTCTTCCACCCACCCACCTTTCTGTTGTTTTTGTCGCAAATTACATTTATACATTGAGTCCAAAACCACTGATTCATCATTACATTTTATGAATTTGCCTTTTAAATTCTGTAGGAAATAAAAAATATAGTAACAAAACAAAATACGATAGTACAAACATTTGGTTTTTTCCAAGTCATTGCCCTCACTTTTAGATTCTGTAGGAAATAAAAATTATAGTTTTAAACCAAAAACACAATAGTACAGACATTTAGATTTACCCAAGTCATAACCCTCATGTAGCTTCATCTATGGTCTGTTGTCCTTTCATTTCACCTGCAGAACTCTCTTTAGCATCTCTTGTAGGGCCTGTTTAGTGGTGATGAACTCCCTCAGCTTTTGTTTATCTGGGAACGTCTTAATCTCTCCCTCATTTTTGAAAGGCAGTTTTTCCAGCCACAGAATTCTTGGTTGACAAATTTTTGCTTTCAGCACTTTAAATATGTCATCCCACTGCTGTCTTGCCTCCATGCTTTCCAATGAGAAATTGGAACCTGATCTTATTGAGGCTCCCTCATTTGTGACATGTTGCTTCTCTCTGCCAGCTTTCAGAATTCTCTCTTCATCTTTGACATTTGACAGTTTGATTATGCTGTGACATGGGTCTATTTGGGTTTCTCTTGTTTGGAATTTGTTGAGTGACTTGGATGTGTATATTCAGGTCTTTTGTTAAATTTGGGAAGTTTTAAGCTATTATATCTTTGAATATTCTCTTTGCCACTTTCTCTCTTTCTCTCGTTCCTTCTGAGATTCCCACAATGCATATACTGGTAGGCTTGGTGGTGTCCCACAAGTTCTTCAAGCTCTGTTTACTTTTCTTCATTCTTTTTTCTTGCTGATCCTCAGACTGAATGATTTCAATTGTCTTACCTTTGAGTTCTCTGATTCTTTCTTCTTCTGGCTCCAATCTGCTGTTTACCTCTGTAGAGAATTTTAAATATCTCTTGTTGTGGTCTTCAGCTCTTTTTGGTTCCCTTTGATAATTTCCACCTCTCTATTGATATTCTCTTTGTGTTCATCTCTTATTTTCCTCATTTCCTGTAGTTATTTGTCCATGTTTTCCTTTAGCTCTTTGAGCAGTATTAGGACCATTTTTAAAAGTCTTTGTCTGGTGTTTCCCAGGGCTGGTCTCCTTATTGTGGTTTCTCATGTTTTAATCTTCTCCTTTGCCTGGGCCATTGCTTCCCATCTCTTTGTATGTTTTGTAATATTTTGTTGACAGCTGGACATTTTGATATTTTAATGTGTTATCACTGGAATTTAGACTCTTTTCCTTAAACTTTTATCTAGCTAGTGTTATTACAGAGCTTTCCTTGATTGCCAGGAGCTAACAACAACAAAAAACAAACAAACAAACAAGCAAAAAGAAGAAGAAGAAAGAAGAAGAAAAAGGAGGAGGAGAGGAAGAGGAGGAGGGAGAGAAGGAAACATCTTTCCACATCTCTGCAGATTGACCTGTGCCAGTGCTCTCCTTCATGGCACAGCCATACAATGAGTTTAGCGAATAGTTCCAGGTCAAAGTGTAGGGCCTCCCTGATACTTTCTGCATATGAATTTGTCTTGGGCACCCACCCTGTGGCCTTTGGAATTCCCCCATTTATGAATGTCTCCTTTTCTCTAGGAAACAATTTCCTCACATTCCCAGGCACTCACTGTATATCCCACAACCAGCAATCCCTTGCCACAGGCAGCATGACTTGACTGCTCTCCTACAGTGTTCTATAAGAAAGCTAGGTGAGCCTCCTTCTCCATGCAGGGCAAGTTCTGGGACAGCGAGTCCCTCAGGCCACCAACAGAAGCCGACTGGGCCAGGCTCACATGCTCCCAGTATGTGTACAAGGTTCACCCAGCTCCCTCCAGAACTGGCTCCAGGGATCTGTACAGGGAGCATGGGCTGGGTCCATGCTGAGCCAGTGAGGGCTGGGGAAGAGGCCAGCCAGGGTGTCACAAGATCCTACTGATTTTACATAGCTTTTTACTCGATTCAGACTTACCCTCTTACTGCAATCCTTTTACTGTTTCCTGGAGCTTTGAGAGGGATGTTTCTGCCAATTCTTGCTAATTGTTCAAAATTCCTGTAGGGCATGAAGCCCTGAAGCATCTCACTTCACCATCTTGATCCTGGCAGGGCTGTAAGTTTGTAACACTATACATGAATACTATTATCATGATATCATTTGAAGACAGACTGTGATAAATTACAGATACATACTAGAAGCCACAAAAGCAACCACTAAAAGAGCCAAATAAACCAATAAAGGAGATAAAATTGAATCATAAAAAATACTCGATCAATCCTAAAGAAGGTAGAAAAAAAAGGAAAGGGAAAAAACCCATATTGGACAAATAGAAGCAAATAACAAGATGATAAACTCAAACATAGCTATATCAACAAATCACATTAAATGAAAATAGTCTGAACATCCCAATTAAAAGGATGGTTGTCAGATTGAGTAAAAAAGAAAGACCAAAATACATGTTGCTTATGGTTAATGCACTTTAAATATAAACACACATATAGGTTAAAAGTCAAAGAATAAGAGAAAAATATATCATGCTAACACGAAAATTTTTATGCAGCTGGAGCAGCTCATTTAACATCAGACAAAGTGGATTTCAGACCAAAGAATAATTGCCAGGGATATAGAAGGTCATTTCATCTTGATAATGGGATCAGTTAATTGAGGGCATAATAATCCTAAATGTATATACATCTAATAATGGGGCTTCAAAATTCATAAAGCAAAGACTGATTAGAGCCAGGAGATATAGATGAATCTATAATTCTAGTAGGAGATTTCAAGACCATTATCTCAATAACTGATAGAACAAGTAGGAATTCAGCAAATATTTAGTAGACTTGAACAATACTATCAATCAACGAGATCTGGTTGATATTTAAAGAACACTCCACACAGCCACAGCAAAATATTCTTTCTTCTTAAATGCATACAGAACATTCACCAAGACAGATCATAAAACAAATCTCAATGAACTTAATAGTATTCAAGTCATACAAAGGATGTTTTCTGAGCAGAGTGGAATTAAATTAGAAATCAGTAGCATAAAGATTTCTGGAAAATCTCCAAATATCTGGAAACTAAATAACATACTCTAAATAACCCGTGGATCAAAGAAGAAATCAAAATGGAACTTGAAATGTATTTGGAACTGGATGAAGATGACAACACAACATATCAGAATTACAGAATGCCACTAAAGCAGTACTTATTGGGAAATATATATTAGAAAAGAATAAAAAGTTCTGAAATTACTGAACTCAGCTTTCACCTTAAGAAAGTACAAAAGGAAGAGAAAATTTAATCCCCAAATAAGTAGAATAAAAGAAATAATAGAGACCAAAGCAGAAAACAATGGGATAGAAAACTGAAAAACAATAGAAAAAAAATGAATGAAATGAAAAACAAGTTCTTTGAGAAGATCAATAAAATTGATAAACTTCTAGCCAGACTGCTCAGGACAAAAAAAAAAAGAAAGAGAAGATTCAAATTACCAATATCAGCAATGAGAAAGGTGACACAACTACAAATTATACATGTATTGAAAGGATAATGTCATAAAGAAATTCAAATGAAAACCACAATGTGATACCACTACACACCTAAAAGACAGCCTAGGCCAAGCCAAGTTTGGTGAGAATGAGAAGGAACTGGAATTCTTATGCATGCCGTAAGGAGTGGAAAATACTACATCTAATTTGGGAAATAGTTGGCAGTTTCTTGAAAAGTTAAACATAGGATCCAGGCATTCCATTTTAGACTTCAAAACTCAAGAGAAAAGGAAATACATATGCATACAAATAATTGTACACAAATGCTCATGTAGCTTTATTTATAATAGACAAAAATTGGAAACAACCACATGAATGGATAAACAAATCGATACAACAAATCAAATTGATACAAGTTGATACAAATGAATCTGAAAACAATTATGCTGAGTGAAAGAAACCAGACCAAAAGAGGGTATAATTGCATTTAGATAAAATTATAAGTAGGACAAACTAATATATAATTAGAGAAAGAAATTCAGTGGAGGCTTGGAGACAGTGAGTGGAGAAGGAGGCAGAAGGCTTACAAAAGGGCACAAGGAAACTTTTTGGGATGATAGATATGTTTGCTGTCTTGATTGTGGTCATGGTTTCCAAATTCATCAAATACACTTCAAAACTTAACAAGTTGTACGCCTTATGGAATATCAATTACACTCACTAACACTGGCTTAAACAAACTTACAGAATGTAAAAAAAAAATTGGTTTATTGAACTTTAGCAAGCATAGGGCATTATCAGTAAACAAAATACACCCACTGAATTTAGGGCTCTGCTGCAAGGTACCATAAAGACCTCTCTCTGAAATTCACTGAGGAGATATTTAAGAAAACCATCAGGCTGTGTACTGGAGGATCGAAGTGTATTTTAAATAAGATTCAGGGATCGGGAAAATAAGCAAGCTTACCTTTTGTGGGTGAGTTTCTCCATTGGAGTAGCCCTATATTTAAAAATAATGTTACTGTGCCACCTATTCCTTATCATAAAAACAGAACTTCAAATGACTGTTTCAAATGCTGTTATCTATGTCAAATTTTCATTTGTATTTGTGGCTCTATAAAGACATAAAATATTGATCAAAAATGGGTAATTTTGCATTTATTTAGTAGAAAATAGATCATTTTGCACATATAAAAATCAAACATTTGTAGCATTTTAATATTTCCTGTATAGTATATAACAGCAAAAATTTTTTGGAAGCTAGAGAACAGACAAATTAAATATATATTATTAAGATATACATATATAAATTTCAGAAGAAAATATAAAGAAATAGCTAAAATCATAAAAGATTAAAGTGGTTGAAGGACACAAATGGGATCACTGGTCTGTTCTTGTTACCTTCCCTCTTTCTTGCCCAAATGAGTTAACATATCAGAAAACACTTACTTCCAGCACTTTGTGCAATGTCTGGCATATCATAGCAGGTGTCCAGTACATATTTTCAGATTATAGTAAATTAAAATGGCCACTCGACCTCCAGAAGCCAACCCTTTTCCAGCTTTCCAAACTTCTGTAGCTCCCCTGGCCACATCTTGTCCATGTTCCTCTCCCGTTTATAAATCTTGGAGTGCCCCAGAGCTCAGCCCTCGGCTGTCTACCTACACACTCTCCATAAATAATCGCACCTAGTCCCTTAGCTTTTATGTGTTGATGCCTCCCAAATTTATATCTTCAACTCAGATCTCCATCCTGAGACCCATTCCCAAACTATACAATGGCCTCTTTGAAGTCTACAGTGGGTGATGCCTCGCAGGCAACAAGGAAGAAACAGAATTCCTGATTTTCTCTCCCAAACCTGCTCCTTCTAATCCTCTCCTCAGGACCAGGGACCACTGTCCCCCCAAGTGCCGAGGCTATCGCTGAGCTGCCCCTTCCCTTACCAGCTCCATCCATGACACTGTCCCTCCTGTCATCTCCAACTTGGACATCCCAAATCTGCCCCCTTCTCCCCATCTCCCACCTGGCCTGAACCACTGGAGAGGCTCCCATCTGACCGCCCTGCGTCCACTCTTCCCAACTTAACAACTAGAGTTCCCTTGTCAGATATGCCCAATGTGGGGGTGGGTCCGTTGTAAACTTCAGTCGCTGACCACGGCTCCCCCTGGACCTCCACATCCGGTAGGGCCACCCTCCCTGCCTCCCACTCTCTGCCTCGTCCAGTCCTTCAGCTTCACGCCTCCTCCCTCCTCTTCAGTCACGCCTAGCTTGTTTCCTTCTCTGGGCCTTTGTCCTCATGCCCCTTCTGCCTGGGAAATAGGCTTCATTATTCATTCAGGACCCTCCTCGGGGGGTCACCTTCTCTGAGAAGCCTTTTCAGCCCACCCAAGATAAAGAGCTACCCCCTCCCTCAGCCTCTGCCATCGTCCTTTCACTCTGCTTTATCTTTCTTGAAAACACTCATCACCATCCCGGTATTAGGTTATATATTTGTTATGTTTGTTATTGTTGCCCTTGAGAAGATTAATCAAGCAGATTAGCCTAATGGGTCTAATGACATATAAACAGATGCTGGGTGGTCAGCCCATGACAGATCCTGATAGAGAACAATTTACCAGCTACGTTGTCAACTGTAAAAATACGGTTTTGGGAATTGTTAGTCTTGATGAACTTTCAGTTGGGGGAGGGTCATGTTATTTCAAAGTTTGAACATAATAGATTATTTTTAGATTGTGCTGTTTTGAACCGATACAATCCAAATTCTCACTAAGTGACATCCCACTATGCTGGGAAGATAGTGTGAAGACAGATGGGGGACCTGTAGAAACCCAGAGAAGGGAAGGATCTGTCTTTGCCTGAGAGAGAGGAAGTACTCAGGAAGGGCAGAGGGAGAAATTTGTTAAGTGCCTATTGCCCCACCCCAAACTAGGTACCACATAGGCATTGTCTTATTTAATTATCTCAGTAGCACAAGGCAGGCAACTGAGATGCAAGACTACACAGCTGGAGAGAGCTAAGATCATCCCAGGGTCTGTGGGGCTCCCTCTCCATGTGCTTCCCTCACATTACACACCTCCGTAGTAGGGAAGAGATGGTGGCAGATGTATGTGAGAGCTGAGCTTTACAGGAGGAAGTCGACAAGTGGACAAGACGGGGAAGGACATTCTAGACAGTGGACAATCTGGTGTGGAAAAGCTTGACATTTTCTAGAAATATTACAAGAAGTGGGTCTGAGATTTCATTTCCCTCAAAATTATTCAGGTAATTTCCACCATTTGGCTAAACTTTCAGTATATGTGCATTTGGCTGTAACAGAAATCCATATACAGTGATGATAAAAAAGTTAGGTGTTTCTATTTTATTTTATTATTATTATTATTTTGACTTCATGAAATTTACAGAGGGAGAAGGCCAGGGGCTGGCCTGGTGGCACCCCCGTGCTCTGCCTGCGTCCTCTCAGCCACGCTGACCGCGCTTTTGCCAGGACGTGGTCCCAGGATTTGCGCCCTGGCTGTGGGCGTCGTGTCCTGGCAGGGGGAAAGGGAAGGGCAGAGAGGAAAAGACTTGATCCAGAAGTATCTGCACCCACTGTCAAGCAGTGTTCCCAGAAGCTCCACCAACAGCCTCTACCTATGCTTAAATTTTATGCCAGGTCATCCTTAACTGCGAAGGAAGCAGGAATTGAATGCAGTATTTGTTTTGTTTTGTTTTATTTTGTTTTTTAAATTCAGTTTTCTTGAGATATATTCACATATCATACAATCATCCTTGATGTACAATCAACTGTTCACAGCACCATCATATAGTTGTGCATTCATCACCCCAATCTATTTTTGAACATTTTCCTTACACCAGAAAGAATAAAAATAGGAATAAAAAATAAAAGTAAAAAAGAACACCCAAATCATCCCTCCCCATCCAATCCTATTTTTCATTTAGGTTTTGTCTCCATTTTTCTACTCACCCATCCATACAATAGATAAAGGGAATGCGATCCACAAGGCTTTCACAATCACACTGTCACCCTTGTAAGTTACATTGTTATACAATCATCTTCAAGAGTCAAGGCCACTGGATTGGAATTCGATCATTTCAGGTATTTCCTTCTAGCTATTCCAATACACTAAAACCTAAAAAGGGATATCTATATAGTGCGTAAGAGTGTCCACCAGAGTGACCTCTGGACTCTGTTTGGAATCTCTCAGCCACTGAAACTTTATTTTGTTTCATTTTTCTTCCCCCGTTTGGTCAAGAAGATGTTCTCAATCCCACGATGTCGGGTTCAAATTCATCCCCAGGAGCCATATCCTGCATTGCCAGGGAGATTTACACCCCTGGGAGCCAGGTCCCACATAGGAGGGAGGGCAGTGAGATAACCCGCCAAGGTGGCTTAGCTAGAGAGAGACCTCATCTGAGCAACAAAGAGGCACTCAGGGGGAGACTCTTAGGCACAATTATAAACAGGCTTAGCCTCTCCTTTGCAGTTACAAGCTTCATAAGGGCAAGCCCCAAGACAGAGGGCTCAGCCCACCAAACTGTCAGTCCTCAATGTGTGTGAGAACGTCAGCAATAACCCAGGTGGGGACATCCAACACTTTCGTATTTTCCCCCAGCTCCTCAACAGGGCCTTTGAATGCAGTGTTTTTAGCTGCTCACATGGTTGCCCCCAAAGACTCAGGGTTCTTTGTGTAGGAAAGAGGTAAAACTGGGTCCTAGATGGGCAACCCACAGTCTCTGCCAGACCTGGGGTGTCCTTGCCTCAATGTGGAAGATGCAGCTGGATGAAAGGGATGAAGCCTGTGGGCCTGAGAGCTTTCTTAGAGAAATGTTCTCACTGTCTTCACAGGAGACGGAGCAGCTCATCTGAGAGCTCTTTACCAGCACGGCTGGCACACGCACCATGAGCAACACGTGGGGAGCAGCCTGCTCAGCAGCCTCAGCGACCGGATGACCACCTTGAGAAGGAAGCTGGAGAGCAAGCATGCCTCCAAGTTGGAGAAATTGCAGCTAGCTGCCAGGGACCTCGACGCCCCCCAACAGCTTCACCAGTGGATGAAGATGCTGCTGGAGCAACACCTGAACGCGGTGCAGTTTCTCCAAGAGGATAAAAAGCTCAAGGCGGAGATGGAGAGATTCATGGCGGGTGGCGTGTCTCCAGCAGTCCCCACCAAGGACAGTATTTCCATCAGGTGCTATTTTCAAGAGCTCATTAAAGGAATCAGCACCACTGACTTTGTCCTCCCAAAGCAGCTCTGGGAGGCTCCTTTCTGGGAGTTCTGGAAGGCAGGCTGTCCAGAGCAGGACAGTCTATCTGAAGAAGCTCTCCAGAAGATCTTCTGCATGTCAGTGTTGGGCTCATTTCCAAAACCAAAAGGAGAGACAAAGTTTCCTGGGAACCCATCCTGTTCGTCTTGTGCTACTTCCTCTCCTGCGTCCTCAGCCCGGAGAAACAAGGTGTCTGAGGAGTCAATGGTATACAGTAAGGCCTTGGCCTCAGAATGTATACAGCTTTTTATCATTTTGGTTTCAGTTAGAAACTTGCTAGAGTTTACTTCTTAAAAAGAAAAAAAAATCTTTCCATATTGTGATTTCTCTCTTGATTTTTGTTAGTATGCTGCTAATTGGTCATACAAGGCATTTTTTTTAAATGGAAATCTGCTTTAAAAGCCTGTTGTCCTTGCTTCCAGAATAATTATGCTTGAAGCTAACATAGGAGGGCTTTGAAGAGTGGGAAGGGCTGGGCTGGCTGAGCCGGGGGTGGTGCAGGAGCTGAGTCTTCTGGAATTGAGGGAACAGAACAGCATTGTGCTCTGATTACTTACTATGCAATTTTAGCTCAATTGAGCCCTCAGATACTAGAAATTACAATAGCAATAATTCCACAGAAATGAAACCTTTGGCTAGCTCTTGCCCATGGCTTTTGTTCCTTTTCTGTCACAATAATAAAAGCTACAATTTTTTTAGATGCGTACTAGGCACTACTAGCTACTCTTTACCTTAATGATTTAATTTAATTCTCTAAATGACTGAAAGAAGCGAATATTATTATCTGCATTTTATAGGAGGAAACCCCAGATCAGAGAAGTGAAATAGTTAGCCTGAGACCACACAGTTATTTAAGTAGTGAACCCATAACATAAATCCAAGTCCATTTTGTCAAAGCTGTTGGCTTCCTCCAGTCTACCCCAGAATCTCTGAAAGTAGTACTGATCTGGAAATAATCTCCCTCAAAAACATGGCCATAATTCTTCAGGAAGGCACTCACTCTTTTTAATTCAAGTTCACAAGTTGCTATTAAACAGCTACCAGGAAGTTCAATAAATGTTTATGCAATACCTAGAGATGCCCATTATGCACAAGCATTTTACTTATTGCTTTATAAGTTATATTATGGGCACCAACCTCCGCCATGTGACGTAAGTGTTGGAATCTCCATCGACAGTCAAAGAAACTGAGGTTCACAGAGGTAAGTGATTATACAACATCACAGTTGGTAGCAGGGCTGAAATTTGGATTCAGGATGTTACTCACAAGCTCTTTCCACTACCTCAGTATTAGAACTTGTTTGCAAGTGACAGAAGCTCCACCAAGCTACTCACTGTTGGGAAAGAGGGAAATGTATGGTCTTGTGAAATGACTTGTGGAAAGGGTGAAGGTGGAACTGGCCTCAGGGACATCAGCTGCTGTCAGAACTGTCTTTCTCTTTCTGTCCCACCACATTTGTCTTTGTTTCTCAATTTCTGTTTTGCTTCATTCCTGCAGAACACCGTCTTCTCACTGGGAACATATCCTTATGACTTGGGATCTGAGGGGGAAGGGGGCTCTCTTCTCCCAATTTAAGTTTAATAAATTCCCATGTGTGGTGGTTTGGAGCTGTGTGTTCCCCAGAAAAACATGTTCCTAAACTGAATCCATTCATGTGGTTGCGGACCCATTGTAAGTAGGACCTTTTTGATGAGGCTACTTCAGTTAAGCTGTGGCCCACCTCAATCAGGATGGGTCTTCATCCTATTACTGGAGTCTTTTATAAAGAGAGAGAGAGAGGGAGAGAGAGACAGTGAGCCATGGATGCAAGAAACAGAACCAACAGAACCCGGAAGAGAAGGGAGAGGCCCAAAGAAGCCTCCATGTGCTTTACCATGTGACAAGTTAAGGACCAAGCATCCCCGGCAGCCAGCCCCAGAATGCCACACTCTCTGGGAAGAAAGCATCGCCTTGATGACTACTTGATGGCACCTTGATTTGGACTCTTTTCCTAACCTAAAAACCCTGAGTGAATAATTTCCCATTGTCTAACCCCACCCATTTCTTGGTATTTGCTTGAGCAGCCTGAGAAAGGAAAACACCAGGAAAGGTCTCTCATTGGCCTGATTCAGATAACATCCCCCCCAGCCCAACATTTGTGACAAGGGGCAATGGAGGACTACGGTGGGCTCAGCTTGCATCACCTGCTAACCTCTGCGACCAAACCACTGTGCCAACAACCGCCTAGACCAGTCCCATCACGGAAGGAGGTCAGGAGCAGCGCCCCAAGAAGAGGCTGTGCTGTTAGGCCAGAGGACACAAACTTGCAGGAGCCAGGATTGTAATACAAATGAAGCAGTCTCAGCAGGGGGGACTGTGACAAATAGCAGAGCCCACGCTGCATATAAAGAAAATTTTGTCGTGTTGGAATGCGGGCTGAGCATAGCCAGGATTCTGATTTCTTTTGAGAAAAGCAAGAGATCCAGATTTTTACGTGAAATGTCTTGATTCGTTTAAATGCTGTCAGCTAATTAAAGCTAGATTTAAAACCTTGTGTGGGTCTAACAAAGTGCTTCTGTGAAGCAGAAGAGACCCCGGGGCCACGTCACCAGTTTGCAACCTCTGTAAGTGATGGGATACCTGAAGCTGTGGGCTCCCCTCCTTCTGGCCATGCAGGAGAGCAGAGGCTCCTGGAGTCTGCACCAAATCCTGGCTGGTTGCTGGGGGAGATCCCAGGGTCAGAGGGAGAGCCTAAACTATGAGATGAGTGCAGTGCCAGAGGGGAGCCACTGCACAAACTGGGGAGGGGCAGTGCTGGAGGGTGGAGGTCAGAAAAAGTTTCCAGGGGCACGTTTGCTCTATTTAAGTTATTTGGGGTATAAGGCATGTAGAAAGGTAGAGGGAGGGTTCTATCTAATGTAAGGCTGCACATGGAGAGGGGGTACACGCCCCAGCATGGGAATTGTGAAAGAGCCTTATGAACACCAGGACACTCTGGTTGTTGTTTGGGGCTTGGCTGCCCCAGAAACCTCAGCTGCAGGAGTTTGTGGGTTTTCTTATGATTCAGCACCTCCGCCCAGTTCTGTTCCCGGTACCAGGGGACTTCTTCCTCTGTCTGCTTATTCATTCTTTCTGCTTGGTCTCGACCGTCATGACCCAGGCTCTTTGCTCACGGGCTCGCCATCTGCATGCATCCTTTGGCTCAGCCTCCACTGCTAACTATCCTAGCCCGCATGCGTTTAATGCCATCTTTTAAGAGCTCTTTATGGAACCCCTCCTGTGTGTGAGGTTTAAGATGCCATCTGCATAGGAAGGACCAGCAAGGAGCAGATGGGGACAAGTGTTGTAGGCAGAGGCTGCAGCCTGGCAGCAGCAGAGCTGGACACCCCAGTAGAGTGAGGTGGAGAGGGCGGCTGAGGCCAGTCCACGGGGAGGAGCTCAGACTGGAACCTAAGGCTTGATACGGGCTGATCTGCATTGCAGGTAAGTCATTCTGGATGGTTCCCAGTGAGGATTCAAAGGCACACTCTGCCTCTTAACACCACCTCAAATAATCATTACCCAGCACCAAGTTCTGTTCTCACTCCGAGTTCCAAAGCACTTTCCTACGTATGATCTAATGGAATATGGCTTATCTGCCAAAAGGCGCCCCCTAGAAAGCAGAGTAACTGGGACGTTTAATCCATGTCTGTTTGATTCTCAAAAACTGTGTGCTCTTTCCCCAAGATGCCATATTCATCCTCTGAGAACCCAAGTGCAGGATGAAAGCATGCTTCTTGAACATGCCAAATTTCAGGGATTTAAATGAGCTGGAAGTTGGGTCTCTCTTTTAAAGCCCATTCTTGGGTGGAGATTGCCCTGTGACACCACTAGGGCTCATGGGTTTACTTTATGTAGCTGCTTTTGCACAGCTGGTGGGCTAGGCGGGCTCCCCACCAGACAGCTGAAGGTCAGAAAGGGGGAAGGAAAGGGCTAGCCTTCCCTAAAGGGCAGAACCCAGAAACTGCTCCGATCTGTCTGCTCACCAGCCAGCACTTAATCACATGGCCACATCTAAGGAGATCTGCGGTCACCTAAAATTCGAGATTCTGTTTACTATAGAAAAAGGAGACAAGGGGTGTGGAGAAAAACTCACAGTCTCCGACATAGCTTTTGGTTTTATATTTTTTCCTGATTGTGAAAGTAATACATACTCAGTGCCAAGAATTCAGAAATGTATAAAGAAAATAAAGATCATCAGTAATTCCAGCACCAGTGCTCACCATTGTTTAAGACTTATGGGACTGTCCCATTCATATTATTTTTAAACCTCATTTCTCACTTAAAAATATACCTTGATAATTTTCTCATATCAATAAATACAGATCTATACTGCCTTCACAGTTTTCAAGGCATGTTTGTACCATAATTTAGTTAAGTAATCACCTGTTATGAACTGGGAGATGGCTCTACTTCAATTTGAGGCTACTCTAAATAATATGATGGATAGTCTTGCAGATGAATCTTTGTACACTTGCCCTGTTATTTTCTAGGCATATATTCCTAGAAGCGACTAACTGCTGGGTTAAAAGGAGATGTACTTTCTTAAGATTCTAATTCATATCACCAAATTGCCCCCTAGAGAGCTGTATCAATTAACACTCCTGCCACCAGTGTTTCCTTCTACAATGCCAATCATGAATCTGAGAAATGATAAACATTTCATTGTTTTTAAAATTTGTATTTATTTGATTACTAAAGAGGGTGAATATCAGTTCACATTAACTGACCAATTTCATTTCTTCTTTTGTGAATTGCCAGTTTCATATTCTTTGTCGAGATTTTCATAGGACAGTTTGCTTTTTTCTTACTGATTTGGAAAATAAAAGCTCTCCACTTTATGTTAAGGATAATGTTAGCAAACTCTTTATATAGTGCTTCTATGTACCAGGCACTGTTCTAAGAAATTGAGGTATTTTATTATTTAATCCTTACAATTCGATAAGCTAAATATCATTATAATCTTCATTTTATAAATGAAGAACCAAGGCACAGAAATAAGTAATGTATAGCTAGAAGAGTCAGAACTGGGATTCAAGCTCAGCAGTGTGGTGTCTTTTGTCTGTTACAGGCAAAATTATTTTTAGAATTTAACTTTTAATTTTAAGCTTTTAAAAATATTGTTTTAATTTATACAGTCAAATCTACTAATCTTTTCCTTTATGGATTATACTTTGGGGTCATTTAGTTGGTCTTTGAGAGTAGGAAACGAAGCATGAGTTGGAAAGTAGAGGATAATTTATTTCCCATGTGCTTTTTCAAATTTACCTAAAACTTTTGGATGAGTGTGAATAAAACACCACGAAGTCTCATCGAGCTATAGAACCTTTCTTTACAAATCTCTTCTAGAACACATTGGCCCAGCAGCCTCCGCTATATGGGTGAAGCCTGCGTCACCTCTCAACTCTGATTGGGTGAAGCCTGCTTCACTTCTCAACTCTGATTCCAGGCCCCGAGCTTACTGCGTTCTTCCCACTCGGCCTGTTATCATCGTTATCAGGTTTCATTTAATTGTATTTTTGAACCTTTCCGGGCACTCGAGCTCAGTGGGTCTGCTCCTTCCTTTCTGAACACGCCTTCTCCCGTCCTGGGGGAGTCTTCCCCAAATCCCACCCAGCCCGCAGGCCCAAGCTCAAGTTCTCTCTCTTGCATCAAGCAGTTTCTTGTTCACGTTAGTCCGCAGCATACACTCCTGCTCCCCGATTCCTTTGACATGTATCACATGCACTAACAGGAGCGCTGATCGCCGGTAGTGCTAGCCGAGATCACACAGGTGGAGGCAAGGTGCCAAGTGTGAAGCACAGTTCAAAACAGAGTTCTAGTGCAGTCGAGGACTCAAGTTTATTTCTTAGTGACCTGCACAAAGCCGTGGTCAGAACGGCGAAGCACCGGGTTTCGCGCCTCCCAATCATAGGCTCCCGGAACCGGCGGGGACCTTAGGCAAGGTCATCAATGATTCCTGGCGCCTTAGTTCGGGAGAGCCGTTATGGGGTACGGAGGGACTATTTTTAATATCAACAATATCTCATATTAATTTTAACATCGGAAAATTGAAGATTTGAAAAACCTGGGATAGCCGGCTGTAAAAAGTAAGAAAAGGATCGTTGGGCTAAGTCCATTTCACAGATGGGCAAACTGAGGCCCATAGAGGGGACTGGTTTTGGCCGTCTTGAGAGTGGGAAAGCACTGGGCTGTGGCAGAGACAGCCCGAGGTTCGCCCGGAGACTGAAAACTCTTGGTCAGAAGTGGGGTCAGGCGAGGCGGCAGACTGTCAATCATGCGAGGCGAGCGCCAGAAGCCGCGGGGGGCGGGGCCAGGAGGCGGAGTATCACCCGCCACTCTCCCTGGCCCTCCAATAGGAAAGGAAGAGCAGGTCCAGGAGGGCGGCCCCGCGCCCGCCCCTCGCCCTGGGCCCGCCCCCACCGGCGGCAAGGGGGACCGCTCTGGCTCCGGAGGGGGCGGGTCCTTCCGCTCCACTCCAGTGGGATCGGGAAGAGCCAGGCTGGGCGAAGGCCAGAGGGGGAGGCGCATGTCAATCGGGCGGCCCCGCCAATGGGCTGGTGCCGGCCCGCGCGCGCCCGCGGCGCCCCACCCCTCCGGAGCCTCGTCGCGCCCCGCGGTGCCTTCCCTCCGGCTGCCGCAGCGGCGCTCGCTCGGCGCCTCCATCCGGGTCCTCGCCGCCGCTGTTTCCCGGGCGGCGCCGGCGGGAAGCAGCGGACGCGGGGCCGAGCCCACTCCCGGTGCGTCGGCGGACGGAGGCCTTCTCCCGAGCCTGAGGTGAGTATGGGGGGCGGGAAGACGAGCAGAGGACGGCCGCCATTTTCCTTCCCTTCAGCTCAGCCGCTGCGGGTTGGGCGGAAGGTGGAGCGCTGGGGGCCGGGCCCCGGTTTCGCCCGGCCGGCCTGGGGGTTGGGGCCGCGGTGGAGACGGACCGGGTCCCTTCTCCCGGCAGTTCCAGGGGTCGCCCCGGAGGTGGCTGGGCCGGATCGCTAGCTCTCCGCCCGGCAGGCCGCGTCGGGAGGCCGCGGGGCTGGGATCGCGGGGTCCGGAGTCTGTTCCGGAGGCGCGGGGGATGGGTGCCGCGTGGCCGCGTTTGGGCCGGTCCCCAACCCCTCCCCCCTCCCCCGTCCACTTCCCGCCCAACTCATTACCGACATGGCGGGGGGGGGAGGGGGTCATTCTTCACATTCTTTACCCCTAGCCCCTCCCCCGCTCCTTCAGTCAAATTGGAGGCGAGTGGAAGTCCCGCCCTCTGCGCTGCTGCCCATTGGCTGTGGCTCCCTCCCGCTCTAGCGCGACTGGCCGAGGGTGCTGCCTGGCTCCCCCCCGACGTCATTTCCGCTATCAGGTCTGAGGGCCGGGGAGACCTTGGCCTTGGGGGTTGGGATGAAGGAGGGAAGGTAGGAAGTGCGGGGCGGGCGGGGAAGGCGAAGACTTGGGGGCGGGGGCCGGGGTAGGGGAGGGCGGGAGAGCCCTGGGGCTGGCTCCCTTTCCCTAATCCACTTGGCCCCGTGCATCTTCCCATCCTGGGAGCAGCTGTTGGCGGTTGGAGGTCTGCTGCCGCAGCCGTCCTTGGCGAGGCGGAGGGGATCGAGAGGAGGAGGAAATATCCAGGGGACCGGGCATGTAGATTTTGCTGCTTGGTGTCACCGGAAGCAGCCCTAGCCTTTTGACTGGAGGGTGCGGAGTCTTGGCTCGGAGTGCCTTCCTCTAGACTAGCTAACAAACTTCCCTGGCGAGTTCTAGTGTGAGGACCGGGGTAACCTTTATGTCCTTGGCTAGCAATGGCCTTAGGTTTTTCCAACTTTTTACAGTAAGTTCTTGTCCCCTGCCTTCTGTCACAGAGGTGACAGTGTGTATTTTACTTATTTCTCAGCTCATTGATTTTTTCAAATGGACTTTTAGCAACCTGAGGATTAGAGGATTGGCAAAGGAGAGGAAGGTTTTGGAGGCACTGAGTGTTAAATTCTTGAAGTTAATTGGAGACTGAACGAGTTTTCTTTCTTTAATTTTACTGATGAACAGTGATTTCCTGGCACTCAGTTCCTAAAGTTTAAACATTAGTTAGCATTCCCCTGCGTTTATTTCTCTTGGCCTGAAAAGCATGCCATAATGTTACAGAAAATTCAGTGTCAAATTCTAAGTGTATATGTTGCTTAGCAAATAAAAGAATTGTTTATATCCAGATTTTTCTGCTGTATGGCAGCCTGGTTTCACTTACAGTCTGTTCAGGGTGCCTGAGGTTATGGAAGTAAAAACTTAACGTTGAGTGAGTTTTATGAGGATGTTTGATTTATTATACTCAGTTGCTGGGAGTATTATTTTGAAACTTAAGAACTTTTAGAGAGGTAGACAAATACCTTGACATCATCTAAATTCAATTATGATTAAATAACATTTTTTAAAGTGGTCCTATGGGTAGAGACAAACTAAGTTGTGGGAAAAAAATTTAACTCTTTCAGATGGTTATATTGCTATGACAGCAAGAAGGTATTTTTTCTCTATCTTGAAGCAGGCTTTTTTTTTTCGCCACTACATTGAAGTTCTGTTCCTGGAAAATTTTTCAAGCTGAAAAATGAAGGGAAAGAAAACACCTATTTATATTGAGTGTAGAGTGAAGAAGTCATTTAGACTGATCTCAAATGTTTGTTCCACAAGGCGTTTTTATTCCTGCTAGCACTAACTGGAATTTCTTGGCTTAGAGTATGGCACACCAGATACCTCTTACCTTTTATTTGAATAATTAACATCTTAATAGATTTATTAATAGTGGAAATAGTTCAATAGTAAGAGCTCTAAACTAGCATCTCAAACTGCAGATTCTGACTCATGAAATCACTTGAAGTGGGTGGTAATGAAATTAAAAAAAAATAGAGATTATTAGTGTGTTGCATGAAACTTGATTCAGTTACATGCATTTGTATTTCATGTAAAATATCTTTTTCTGAGGGTGAATATCAAAAAAGTTTGAAAAACAGCCCTTCTGAAGGTTATTTTTCTCATTTATAACACTGACCTTTCCAAGGAGTATTAAAAGAACCCCTGCTTGTTTATATTTATATTTGGTGGAACTGTTCCCCTCAATTTAGAAGTTGGGAACCAAATTTTGCCATCAATACCAGCACATGTTTTAATTACTTAATATTTTTACAGCCTGAGAACTTTTTAGACAGTAAAGGATCTTTTTTATCCTAGAATATTAATTGTGAATCATTTTTCCATGTCTGGTTGAGAATAGAAGAATCTAGATCCCCAGTAATGGGTTGTCAACATTGCCTCCCGTGACCTTAGGACTGGTGTAAAGGAGCCCTGGTGGTCACTGCATGCTCTCTGCCTGTGTGGCTATTCTAAACATTCCACTTCATTAGATGATCAGATAGGATGAGAGCCATTACTTACTCTTTTGTGTTAAGTCTTTGATATCCAGAGTGTATTTTATACTTACAGCACATCTTACTTTGGGTAAGTCACATTCAAGTGCCCTTGTAGAACTACTGGCTACTGTAGTGGACAGTGTGGTTCTAGTGGATTGTCTAGCTGCTTTTCAAAAATTAGATTTCTCTAGTTGGACATCTGCAGTTTCACAAATGTTTCGTGCCGCTCCACAGCCTCATTTCAAATGTGAAGAAATTGTACTAGGTGATTTCTTAGCCTCTTTCTAGATCTAAGAGTTAAATATTCTGAGAATTACTGCAGTTGACATTTTAACTACATCTTTATCAAGTGTTACTTTTGCTTCTTTAAGGAATATTTTAAGAAATTTTAGATGATCTGTTTTAACATGACATATTAATGATGAGTATGATTTGTTAGCTGTTTGATAGCATTTTGTTCTTCTGTTAAGTAGTCATTATTCCTCTTTATTGATCTTTCTGTTTGGGCTGCCCCCTCTTTTGCCCCCTACCCGTTTTTATTTGGTCAATTGCATAATTGCCTAATGCCTAGGAGGGAAATTTTTTCTTAATCACTGGGCACAATGTAGATTATGAATTGTCTACTGCAAGATATAGTAAATAATAGTAAACTGTCTTATAATCTAGATTAAATAACTAGAATCTAATTTTTCTTTTCGTGGGGGATGTTAGACTATACAGTGGTTTTTCAACAGTGCAGGAGGGGGATATCAGTATAATGGGGGCGGTAGGAAGGCAGATTTTAAAGGTTTGAGGAATAATGGTGTCATGACAGTTAAGCAAAACAGGTCACCCAAGTGTAATACCCTGTGCCTTACCCTTAATATTTGTGTTAATTATGGGGTTTGCTGCAGGATTTATTTTTCTTAGGTATAGAGAGGTGGTATATAGAGAGGTGTATAGAGGCTTACCAGGAAAGTTGGCCCAGAGTTAACAACTTGCACTGGAAAAACTACAAAGGAATCTGGGGTTTAGGCTTGCTGTTGGTCATTTACTTTTTTTAAGAATTAGGAATTTCGATATATTGATCTGATGAATATGAACATCTTATTATCTGCTGTGTGTCTAAATGAATGAAAGGAAACGAGTCTTGGGAAGCATGATCCTAGTGGTTAGCTATTTAAAAGTTAACATTGACTCAGGCTTAGTGGAGTGTTTGGTAGGGTAACATTGAGATCATTAGATTAACTTTCATTAGAGAAAATTATATATTTAAACTTCAACATCATCTTGTCAGTTATACATGAATTACATTGATGGAGGTATCCATTTCTAAAAATTTTGCATGTGCTCTTACCAAAGGAAGCAAGGTACTTTTGGAAAGTCTTGCTTTATGAGAATGCTTTAATATTCAGCCACCATCATAAGATAAATATATGACTGACATTCAACTGTATTTGAGATTGAAGGAAATATTTATTAAATGGCCAGTATTCTAATTTTGATTTGTATTTGGTAACAGCAAGTAAAACTGAACAGTGAGACTGGAAGGAATTATTTCATTTTACTGTAAGTTCAAACAAAATGACATTTATACAAATGTAAGATGGACTGTGAATAAAGGTTTTTAAAAAGAAAACTTTTGAGCTACTTTGTTATAGAATTATGAAAGTTAAAAGATAGGAAATTAAACTTCTAGAAAAACATTTTAGCTAAGACTATCACACTTTTGATGGGTATTAAATATATGGAAAGTAGAGCGTGTCTGCTTCGGCTCCGAGTTAGTTTACCGTATCTTAATTGTGTAGAAGCTATTTTGTTAAAAATGCTATCTTAGTAAAATTAACAAATGCAAAGGTGGAGTTTATATATTTTACTTTCTTATTAATATGCAGCCCTCACAACATACATTTAGGACTGTGACACTTAACCTTCTTTTGGACATAGACTTCTTTAAAAATGTGGTAGAAGCTACGGACTCTTAGAGAAAAATTGTATGTCTTATTTCTGGGGTTTACTGAAAGCCTATTGTGCACCCAGGTTTAGAACTCTTACTTTAAGGTATTAGCTATACTGCAAGCATCTTAATTGCTGTATGATACACTGTTATTTACTAAAATACAAATGGATTTTAAAGCATTTGACTTAGGAATGTAAATGTTAATAGATTTAGTTGTGGAATTTTGCTTGATATGAATGCAGTTGTTAATTTTATAAATACTTCCAAAATGCTTGAGGAGCATTTTAGTAGCTCTTGGTATGTGAATTGTCAGATTGCTTTCTAGTGATACATAGTACCTATTTACAGGGCTAGATCAAGAAAAATAGTACATAGCAAGCATGCTCCGCTCACCAAGATAGATAAGTGAATGTATTTTAGAGTGTTTGAGAATTTGGAAATGTTTTTTTAAATGAGAGAATGGTTTGGGGGTTGCAGGAGTGGTACTAGCTGGTTTCAGTGTTGGTTGTCATTCTTTCTCTTTAAAAGTAAGGACAGTGCTGGTTCTGGGGAAAGATTTTGGCTTGTAAAGAGCAGATTATCTGCGTGTTCATTCTTTTGAGTCATTCGGCCTTAAAAGCATTGAAACGGGCTCAGATACAGTAACTTTGGGGCAAGTTAATGAACCACTATTCATCACCAGTTATAGCACCATTTTCAGTCTGCTTAGAATAGAGATGATGAGATGGTATACATGAAGGGCTTGGCATGTGTTGTGTATATGTTATGTATATTGGATGCATAGTAAATCTTTTTGTTACAGATCATTTAGTCCAATGTATTGATATTACGGCCAGGAAATCGGAGGGGTTAGGAAGGTTAAATTATTTGCACTGTCTCAATGGCAGTGTGTAAGTAGGGCTCGAATTGGAATCTTGGTTTTGCTGACTCTGAGCTCCTTTTCTTAAAATAGCAACCCCCTGCCTGCCTTAGTTATTAAAATAAATTTTTAATACTAAGTAGCAAAACTCATTAAAGTGTTAGATCTTACTCCTGTTTATTGGAGGTGTTTTAAGTGCTGAAGATTAAGTGGTGGAAGAAGTTCTTGCCATCAAAGGAGCTTCCATTTTGAAAAAGGCAGAATTTCTGGATACATTATGATGAAGAACTCAACGGAAATGCAGATCTGCTCATAGCTTGCTTAGGCCTTTTCATAGCCTTTCCCCCACAGATCATCCTGTGAAAAAGAAATGAGCCCTGGCTTAAAAGCTTAGTGTGTGAATTTCCTGTAGATTCAATGTATTTTCAATAGCTTCTCAATGTAGAAGTTAGTGATTTAACAAATCAGTTTCTATTCCTTTTTCACTAGTGGTCCATAGAGGTTTTCTTTTCCTTTTCCTTTTCCTTTTTTTGTTTTTTTTTTGTGTGTGTGTGGGGGGGGAGGGGTGGTATCTTTTATTTTTATTCATTTTTTTTTTTAATAGAGACAATTCACATACCATAAAATTCACCCTTTGAATTTTACACAGTTTGGTGGTTTTTAGTATGCTCCAAAGTTGTACAACCATAACCACTATTCTTAATTCTTTTCATCACCCCAAAAAGAAGTGCTGTACCTATTAGCAGTCCGTCCCCATTTTCCCCTGGCAACCCCTAATCTATTTTTTGTCTATGGATTTGCCCATTCTGAACATTTCATCTGAATGGAATAGTACAGTATATGGCTTTCTGCATCTGGCTTTTGCTTAGCATAATCTTTTTGAGGTTCATCCATGTTGTAGCATGTATCAGTACTTTACTCCTTTTTATGACAGAATTATATACCACGCAATTGTATTTTGTTTATCCATTCACCAGTTGGTGGATGTACATGCATGTTTCTGCTTTTGGGCTGTTATGAGTAGTGCTGTTAAGAACATTCATGTATGTGTCAACATTTTCAGTTCTCCTGGAGTAGAAATGCTGGTCATGGTCACTATGTTTAACTTTGTGAGGGACTGCCTATCTATTTCCTGAAGCTGCTGCACTCAGCCAGCAACGTATGAGTTCTGGTTTCTCCACATCCTTGTTAACACTTGTTGTTGTCTGTTTTTTTGAGTATAGCTATCTTAGTGAGCCTGAGGTCGTTTCTCACTGTGGTTTGGAGTTGTATTTCCCTAATGACTAATGGTGTTGAGCATCTTTTCATGTGCTTAAGCCCATATCTTCTTCGGAGAAATGTCTATTTGAATCGTTTGCCCATTTTAAAAATTAGGTTGTTTGTGTTAGGTTATTTTTGTATATGGTGTAAGGTACTGGTCCACGTGTATTCTTTTGCATGTAGCTATCCTGTCATCCCAGGATTGTTTGTTGAAAGAACTATTCTTTCCCTTTTTAAAGTATGTTGGCACCCTTGTTAACAATCAGGCGACCATAGATGTATGGGTTTATTTCTGAACTCTCAATTTATTCCATTGATATGTATGTCACGGAGTGTGTTTGAGTGCATGTTTTTTGGCTACCAAGTCATTTACAAAATAAGTTTCTTTGCCATTAAGTTTAATGCCTACCTTAAAATAAGTAATATTAACAGAAGTTACCTCTTCAGTGCGGAGTCTATAAATTTAAGATAATATTTAATAGAGTTTAGATTAATTAGTATTATAAGGTTTTGACTATAAAGCTAAACTGGTCATACTGCTTCGTTCATAAAATATTGTAATAAGATGTTAAATATCTTGGTCTCCCTCACTTTGATCCCCACAGCACCTTTCTAGCTAAAGGAAGTGTGTCCTGATCTTGACCGTGACTGAGATCTGGTTGTTGGTTATCTGGATTTCTGTTACTAAGACCATTTAATTGTTGTTGGTGTGGGATAAATGAGTAGGTTACCTTAAAAAATTAGTTTCTGTGTGTCTGTATTTCTTGATAATGAAAGGTTATCATCCCTTTGTATGTTTAGTGCATTAATTGTGGATTATGCGTGACTTAGAGGATTTTGAAGTCATTAGTTTGCATTAAAAGCTCTTGTGTTCCTTTGGAATGGATTTTTCCCACAAAGAACGATAAATGATTTCATGAATCTTCATTTGTAGTAACTAAGAAAACCAAAAGTTTATAATAGTCCAGTGAGAGACGGTGATAAGAAGATTTCTTAATCTTCTAAATTTATGAACCTAGGAATGGGTTCAGATAACTAAGCATTTAAAATAATATCAACTAAATAGAAGAAAAGACGTTTATGGCAAAACAAAATATTTGTGCAAAAAGGTTGACTTAATTCCATGTACAGGTTAAGTGAATGAAAGTGGACTAACACTTTTTCCTTTATTCACACAGGGGAACCAGAATTATCAAGGAGAAACCCTTCCCGTGGTGCTCAGCTGTGTCCCTTTCCAACACTCACCCTGGAAGTTCTCTTCACTGTGGGATGAGGTAGTAGGTTGTATAGTTTTAGGGTCACACCCACCACTGGGAGATAACTATACAATCTACTGTCTTTCCTAACGTGATAGAAAAGTCTGCAACCAAGCAGCTTTAGTGAAAGTTGATAACAAATTGTATAATTTTTAAGATTGACTTGTGTAAAAAAGCTGTAGTGCAGCACTTTTTAGTGTATATGTTTATTCTTTAGAGAGAGAAAAATAGTCTTTAATAGTAGACTGATGGGGCTTGGGACACTTCTTGCTTCTTGTATCATTTCTGTATATCAGAATACGTGTATATTTTATTATGATGCAGATAATTTTATGTTGAACTTTCTTTTGAAAGAGATTTTGTTCTCCATTCCAGAAGAAAACATTGCTCTTTCGGAGTGAGGTAGTAGATTGTATAGTTGTGGGGTAGTGATTTTACCCTGTTCAGGAGATAACTATACAATCTATTGCCTTCCCTGAGGAGTAGACTTGCTGCATTGTTTTGTTTTTGTCTAGGTGATACTAAAACTCAGAAGAATTAATTTTGACTTTCTTTTGTATTTCCATTTTACATTTATGTTGGTTGCTGTATTCATATAGTATTTTTCAAAACTTGAAATTAGCAAAACAACTCAAAGAGTGAAAAAAGTGAGAGTCCTTCAGGAAATCTTGATAGGTCTAGGCATCTCTGGTTTCATAAATAGATCTACTGCCCTGCATCCTTGGCACATGTGTTCAGGGTGAGGTCCTGGGTGGTAACGACAAACTGGATGGACACAGTCTGAATTAAACTGGAATCAGGTTGAATGTGAGGCATTCATCCCTCATTTTGGGTTTCTGGGTGAATCCTGTAACCACAGCATGGGTTGGTTTGGGCAGGCTCCACCTTCCAGCTTGGGAAAATAGAGACGGGTGCTGGGCTCTGACCTTGTGCCCTGGTGAGTCATTGTACTAGTTCCCTAGGACTGCTGTAACAAATAACCACAAAGGTGGTGGCTTTAAACAACAGAAGTTGATTTCTTACCATTAAGGAGGCCAGAATTGTGAAACCAAGGTATGATGTTGGTTTTTCTAGAGTCTCTTGATTGGAGTCTGTAAGGAGAATCTGTCCATAGTTCTTTCCTAGCTTGTGGCGGCTCTAGGGAGTCCTTACAGTTCCTTGGCTTGCAGACATAGCCCTCCAATCTTGGCTTTGTCTTCATCTGACATTCATGTATGTTATTGGATTTAGGGCCTTCTCTAATCCAGTTTGACCTCATCTTAACTAATTATGTCTGCAAAGACTTTTCCCAGATAAGGTCACATTCTGAGGTTCTGGGTGGACATGAATTTTGTGCGGACTCTAACTCACTATAGTCACCAAGACCAACTTTGGCCCCAAAACATGAAATGGTCCTTCATTCACAAAGGGGTGGGGGGTAGGAGATGGGAGGTGGGAGGGGAGTCACCTGAAGCTGTCAGACTATGATGGGGGAGTTCATAGTTTGTTGCTAGAAAGTGCTACTTAGTTTTAATGCCAGACTGTACACTACCAAGCAAGATGAAGAAAAACTTCCTGTTTTAACTGCTTAACCTATTTTATTTGGGGGGAAGAGGCAAAGTGTAGAGGTGAGGCAGAGTTCACCTATTCTCAAATATTTACGTTTGTTCTGAATCTTAATATCTAAAATAATTACAGCTCAGTGCCATTGACTGTAAAAACTTTGCATAAAAAGAATCAAACTTTCTCTGGATGGGCCCACCACAACTGGTTTATCCTGGGCCACAATTATGCTTTTAATTCCTTTGCTGGCATGTTGATGGTCACCTGCATGGAGAATTGGTCTTTGTTATAAACTGGAGATATGAACATTGTGGGGAGAAAACAAATGAACAAACAAACATTGACATTCTTTGCTTTTTGCTGTGCCAAAGAAAAGTGGGAATGTTTGAGGAAGTCCTCTCTCTAGTTTTAAACTTTGTTAAATTGACAAGTTGCATAACTCTCCTAGTTACTGCGTGGCAGGTACAGTGATGGGGCTTTGTATTTTTCTGACACATGTGCATCCAGTCTGGCTATCATTACTATGCAGTTGGAAATTTGTCCTTATCTAACTAATTATTAACTATGTTCTGGAGAAAAATCAATTTATACACGTTGCCCCATTCCACAGCTTTATTTAATTTGCTAAGCAGAATAAGTGAATAAAATTTTGGATAACTCAGATGTCTTCAGGAGTCCAGTAAGATCTGGCTGTAACTAGGAAATAGAAATCTAATTGCTACCATTGGCTAGTGGCAGGCAGGATTTGCCCATAGTTTCATCTAGGTTTTCAGCTTATCAAAGAGAAACTGGAGATTTTTATAAAGTCTTATACCGTTAAGTTTTGTAACAGTAATGTAAATGTTTAAAAAGTCTGGCTGCAACAAAACGTGGTGGGCTCGGTTATTAGATTGCTGGTTTGCACCTTCTGATGTGATTATTTTCTTGTTCCTTTGTAACTTATTTGTTAAAGTTTGTTTTAAAGCAAATACATTTGCGGTTTAATCCGAAGTCATATGGCCAGTAATTTCCTAAAAGCATTAGTTGAAGAATTTTAATTGGTTTGAATTTGAAATAAAATCCAAAGAATATGGCCTAATTTAACAGGTTAATTTGCAGTGCGTGCATCTGCCAAGCAGAAGACCGGCAAGAAAACAAATGGGTTCCTAGGAAGAGGTAGTAGGTTGCATAGTTTTAGGGCAGGGATTTTGCCCACAAGGAGATAACTATACGACCTGCTGCCTTTCTTAGGGCCTTACTGTTCCACGGTAACCTGTTTCCTTGCTACCTTGCTTTGTTTAAGCAAGCTTCTTTAGTGTAAATTAAAACAATTTTCTCATTAAGTGCAAACGTTGCAGGAATATCAAAAGAAGTGACATTTGCATTAGTGATTTAAAAACCGCAACCTGATTGCAATGTTGTCATTGCTACAAGTCAAATAATGAAAAATTGGAGACTTCTGAAGCAGACCTAGTTGCTTATGTGTCTTTCTTTGGGAAGAATAGGGAATTTTTTTTTTTTTGCTCAGTTTTGTGATCTAAAGATAATAGGTTTTGGGGCTTCTTTGCCTTTTGTGCTCAAGTTTGGAACAATTAGGGTGGTATTGCATGGTGTGGGAATTGATAATTGCATTGAGCTGTGAATTACTGTATGTAACCCTATGACAGCATCTGTTGAATGTGTAGGATTGGTAGGTCAGCAAAAAATAAAAACGGTTGTCAGGATAGTGGAGTTACTATAACTTAAGTGTATGCATCTTTTCAATAAAGATTACATTTTCTGGTGTTTTTCATTTCTAAGCCTCACCTCCATCCTTGCAGAATTGGATTCCTTTTTCATTTGTGAGTATTTAAAACCTGTTTTAAGATCTGTTAAAGATCTTTTAATTTTTCATTAGCAGTAATTTGTGATTATACTAGTGTTATTCACTTAGGTCTATTAGTAAACATAACTCAAGCCATATCCAGTTATCCAGTTTTTTCAAATATTTGTGTGTCTTTTATGTACAGTTGTTTTCTGCTCAGTTCCACCCTCCTTTCTTGAGTAATTGAGTAATTCTCATTCTTTGCTGATATAGACACTACCTTGCAAAAACTTCTGTTTATCCCTCCTCAATTCTTCAGTGTGGTTCAAACATTTACGATACAAAGAAGGGCACTGGGTGTGAGCTTCCTGGGAGTAGCTTTAATTTTTTTCAAACTACTTTGAATAATATATTTATGTGGCTGCAAAATGGAAAAGGTTGAAAAAAGAGTAAAAAAGTTACCGTCCTGCCCATCTGCTGCCCATCTTCCCCCTATAAACAGTGTTCCAGTGAAAGGAAGTTCAAGAGGTGGATTATAGGCATGTTCTACTTCTATGGCCACTTGGGGCTTTAGTTCGCTTTGTAAATTGAGATAGTTGATATGGTTTCTAAGGCACCTTCCCTTTTGAAGTTCTTTGCTAAAAATTCAAAACCAATTCAGTAGAATTTTCAACTAAATTCAAAATTAGAAAGCCATCAGTTTAATGTGCGCTGATTTAAATGAGAAAGTGCATAGTTGAAAATCAAGGAAATTGAAGTGATACTGCCTATAGTCTTGGGATTTGGGATGAGTTTAAAGTCAATATTCTCTACAATTTTTTTGGTAAAAGTATCCTAAATTGGTATTTCTAAACCATCTTCCTCATTAGAATATTTGGGTCATATCAGCCAGTCTTCATTTTTTCCCCACTCTATTGAACTAATTTTCCAGGGAGCAAACCTCACCACCCCACTATTTTGTGCCCCCTATTTTGTGCTCTCAGGTGCTCAATACTTTTTTTAAAAAATCCTGTTTGGATTTTGGAGGAGGGGAGAGGGGAACTGAGGGATGCTCTAAGGAATGGGCGTCAGTGCTTTCAGCATTGCTTGCTGGTTAAGTGGCTGACATGAAGGAAGGATCTGTTTTATTCTGACTCCAAGGGAATCTGAATCCTACTTACAGCCTTGCAATTTTAATTTGACATTTAAAAGGATGTTTTTCCTTAGGTAAAGACAGTTTGGGTGAGGGGCATGTATAGTTGCATTGAGCTGCTAATAACAAAAACACTTAATGTTAAATGAAACAATTTAATAAGTTAGGGTTTCAAGGAAATACGCAGGTAGGCCAGTACTAATATAGATGTTTCGTGACCAATGTTCCAGGTTCTTTTCTAGCCTTCTATTCCTAGTACATGGTTTTCATTCTCTATGTCACAGCTTTGTCCCAAGATGACTGCTAAAGACCTTTATTAGCCATATCCTTTTTCCAGCCACAAAGAAGTAACAGGAAGGGCAAAAAAGGGTGCATTTCAACAGTCAAACCCCTTTAGAATTTTTTCACAAATTTGACCTAGTGACTTACATCTCATCTTTGGAACTATTATAAGATCACTTTGGGCTGTAAGGGAGACTGGGAAGTGTAGTCTTGGCCAGGTGTATTGCCAGCTGAATAAAATCAGTTTCATTAGAAAGCAAGAAGGGGAGAGAGCAAGCTGCTCAGGGGCACCAGAGGGCATTATGAAGGCTTGGCATGAGGACTGCTAGGCTCTGTTACATGCTTACAACACAGGTGGTCTCAGCTGGGCTTGAGAAATTCTTGAGTCTTCACAGGTTCAGCAAGTTAGGGTTATGGGGCTATTTTGCACCTTGTGCAGAGGTGTAGGTAAAGCTATTTAGGGGAGAGTCCTCATATTTTACTTGGGCTTAGGGGGGCCTGGTACAGAATTTGGAATAAAGCATTTTTCTCCTCTTTGGAGCTTTCACTATTTTAGAACTGGGCAAAGAGGCTTATTATTGCCCAGTGTAAGTAAGTACACAAGAATGCAGAAGCAGCCAAGGGACAAATCTTCATTATTGAAAACTAATGGTAAAAGCAAGTACTTGGGAAAAAATTACATTTGAAATGTTGCTTAAACATGTCAAGAGCTAAACCTGGAGGGCTGAAGAAAATAAGTTGCATTATAAGCAACAGACTAGAGGAAGGAACCATTTTCCACCCAAGAAGAAAAGTTTTGCCAGCAAAGAAGATAGAGAAAGAGACTTAAGCCAGACTTTGGTGAGAGCCCTTTGCATAATTTCCTGGGGTGGGCACAGTGGAATTACCTCTGATTTGGGAGAAATCCAAGGGTGGGGGATAGGGTCTTTGCTTTGCTTCCCAGGACATATCCTGGGGAGACCATAAAGCTTTCAGGGAAACCCATGTATAGCATAGTACTGCAGCTGTGAGAAAGTTGAGTGGCAGGCACTGTAGCCTGTGTACCCAAACAGCTTTCTGCTAAGTGAAATTTGATTTCCTTGAGGAATGGATCCTTGATCTTCAGAAAAGTGCTCCAGCTCTTGGTGTGTGGGTAGGCATGTGACCAATTCCGATAAGTGAGCTGGAAGGAGAGATAGATGGGGCAGAATCTGATAAGAGGAGTATTCCGGAGGTAACTCCCTGCTTTGTACTGCACCCTACTTTGAAGGTGGTGTGATGACAAGGGCTGCTGCAACCATCTTGCTACAATGAAGGTTAGGCCAGTAGATGCCAACCTAGAGCACACTATTGAGCTGCTGAGGGAACATCAGCATCTCTGCACTTGTATTATGTAGGGAAAATAAATTACCACAAAGTGGGTATTTTTAACTTGCAGAGAAAAGTGCATCTTACAGGATCCCACATACCTTGGGGGAAGCTCAGGGGGAGTTCAGTGTGCTTTAATGTAATAGGAGAGTGATGGTGCTAAGACACCATCAGCAAAGAAACCTTGTGGGAATGAGGATTTTTTTTTTTTTTTTTTTTTTTTTAAATGGGTCTCTGACATCTGGAGGCCAAAAACGACCATGATAATCAGCATAGCGTGCATTGGGGAAAGGTTGATGCCAAGTTGCAGAAGTCTGCTGGTGGTCAGCAGGGACCAAGATTGGGCATGTATCATCTGGGTTTTCTGCACCTGCAAGGGCTGGCAAACTCCAACTCCATAGGGCAGCTGCAGTCTGGAAACTGGTAAAGGTGATGAAGTCTTGAGTCTGAATTCTCTAGGGGAAGCTATCAGGCTAGAAATTCTGATATCTGGAACCTGAATTTTTTTAAGATTTCCAACTGATTGCATGAGACCCACTCATAATGGAGGCTAATCTCTCTTAAGGTGACATGATTATAAATGCTAATCCCTTTGACAAAAGATTTCCACAGTAACAACTAGACCAGTCTGACCAAACGACATCATAAACTAGCCAAATTGATACATAAAATAACCATCATAGTCCACCCCTTGTCAACTTGGTGCCCATACACATTGCCTTAAAACATACTTAAGCTCCAAATAAAAGCAATAACAAGGTCATGCTTCTGCCTAATATGATTCAGCTGTTCGCGTGCAGTCAAGTACACTAACCCTTTTGAAGAGGATGCAAGTCCTTGGTTATTATTCACTCTTCATGATATCCTGTAACATAAATACTATGATGTAAAGTTAATACAACTTGTGATATATAAGAGCAAAGAAAAACATTTCATATATGTAAACAAGCATGTTCATAACAAAATAAGGGAAAAAATTAGTCCTCATTTCTGCAACTGGTCATTTGATTGTAGCTGGTTTATAACTTTTTCCACTATCCATTCCATATTTCCTTTGCCCTCAGCAAACACCTCAGCTGGTGGTGGTTCTTTACCTAGTGGGGTGAGCCAAACCTTCATTCCTGAAGGTTCTGGGTCATTAGTCCTGCCTGAATTGGTTTGTCATTTTCCATTTATTTTAAATCACAGGGCATGATAATAAATACTAAGAGATACCCTAAGGGATTGCCTCTATTTCAGACATACTCTTCCTTCTACTGTGCAGTAGCAGTACAATTTCTCATTAGCCCATTAGTAATTAGGATCAGTCACCCTGGATAGTACAGTAACTTCCTTCTTTACCTATTGATTCAGAGGCATGAGGAACCCAAAGTAGTAGGGTGGCAGTCATAACATCCAGTTCAATGAAATCATTGTGTCTTCCAGTAGAAGCATTTCTCCTTTTGCAACCAAGACCGCTAGACCAGAATAAAGTATTGTGAGGACAGGAATAAACAGTTATCCTAGTGGATCATTAGGAGTAATAGTGAGTGGTGCCACTTACATTTCCACCCCTTAATTCCTGGACCCATGAATCCTAGCTATGAGGGAAATACAATCATATTGGGTACTTATTTAGAGCACATACACTTCCTAGAGAAGATTGCCCCAGGGCTGCAAGGTATTGCCACCTAGGTGGTGCAGTGATTGAGTCTTCAAAAGGCCATTCCACCACTATCAATCTAGCTGCTTCAGGAGGATGGGGAACATGGTAAGAACAGTAAATTCCGTGAGCCTGGGCCCTTTGACAAAGTTCCTTTGGGGTTCTAGTTCTCCCTTTAGTTTTGCCAGTATTTTCCTCTATGTTGGGACCCTGTGGTTAGGTGCATAAATGTTTATGACTGTTATTTCTTCTTGGTGGATTGGCCCTTTTGTCCTCCTTTGTCTCTTGTGACAGCTTTTGACTATTTTGTCCAATGTTGAGAGACACCAGCTCTTTTTTTGGTTGCATAGAATCATTTTCCATCCTTTCAATTTCTTTGTGTTTTTGGGTCTAACGTAAGTCTCTTGTAAACATATGGTTGAATCATGCTTTTCATCCATTCTGCCCATCTGTGTCTTGATTGGGGAGTTTAATCCAGTTACATTCAGTTTTATTTCTGTAAAGGCAGAACTTACTTCAGCCATTTTGTCCTAGGTTTTTATATATCATAACTTTTTTTTTGTCTCTTTTCCTTTATTGCAGCCTCATATTCTGTATCGTTGATCTTTTGTGATATATCTGACTGATCCCTTTCTAATTGTTGTTTCTGTATATATTTTAAATACTTTCTTTGTGGTTACTCTGGGGCTTGTATTATAAAACCCACATCTATAACCCAATAATTTGAAAAGATACTAACTTAAGCTTCAATAGCATACATGTTCTCTTCTCCCATATTCTTCTGTTTCCCCTCTTAATGTTGTTTTTCTCCCACATTACCTCTTTATATTTTGCGTGTCCATTATCAATAAGTAGGCTTTTTCTTGTTCAATTGTATTCTGATTCTTACAGGAATTAAAGATTAGAGTTATATATTGAAGATACAGTATTATTGGGTTTTGCATTTACCCTTTTAGATACCTTTACTGAAGATATTCATTTCTTCACACTACTCCAAGCTACTCTCTCCTGTCTTCCTTTCAATTTGAAGAACTCCCTTTAGTAATTCTTGTAGGGCAGGTCTTTTGTTGATGAACTTGATCAGTTTCTGTTTATCTGTGAATATTTTAAACTCTCCCTCAGTTTTGAAGTGTAATTTTGCCAGATGAAGAATTTTTGGCTGGAAATTTTTCTCTTTCATTATCTTAAATATATCATGCCACTTCCTTGCCTACATGGTTTCTGGTGAGAAATCTGCACTTAGTCTCATCAGGCTTCAGTTATGTACGATGGATCACTTTTCTCCTGCTTTCAGAATTCTCTCCTTGTCTTTGGCATTTGACAATCTTATGAGTAAGTGTCTTGGAGTAGGTCTATTTGGTTCTGTTCTGTTTGGGATATGGTGTACTTCTTGGACTTGTAATTTTTGTCTTTTATAAGAACTGGGAAATTTTTGGCCATTGTTTCCTCAAATATTTTTTCTGCCCCCTTTCCCTTTTCTTCTCCTTCTGGGACACCCATGATGCATATGTTTCTGTGGTTCGTTCTGTCACACAAATCCCTGAGACACTGCTAATTTTTTCTATTATTTTTCCTATCTAGTCTTCTAACTTTGATTTCAATTGTCCTGTCTTCTAGTTCAGTGATTCTTCTACCTGTTCAAATCTGCTGTTGTATACCTCTAGGTTATTTTTAATCTCTATTACGGTGACTTTCATCCCCATAATTTCTGTTATGTTTCTTTTAAAGATTTCAAATTCTTTATGCTCCCATATTGTCTTCTTAATATCCTTTAGCTCTATATCCATATTTTCCTTCATCTCCTTGAATTGATTTAGGAGATTTGTTTGAACTTCTTTGATTAGTTATTCCAAATTTTGTTTCCTCTGAGGGTTTAATTTGTTCCTTTGATTGAGCCACATCTTCCTGTTTCTTAGTGTGGCTTGTAATTTTTTGCCAGTGTTTGTGCATCTGATTATTTTGATGTGTTAACTCTGAAGGTCAGTTTCTCCCTCTGGTCTAGGGTTTTATTGTTGACTGGCTTTGTATTAAAGCTCTTCCTTGCCACTTGGTCCAACTTATTCTGGACCTTTAGAGTAACCCATGTTTAACTGTTCAGATTTTCTCAGCTCTTCTTCATCTGATTCTTGCCCTGGGTATGAGCTACAATTTTTAAGATCACACTTTTTGTGTAGTTGTTTCACCTCCAGGATCAAGCTTCCTTTCCCCTGTTCCTTCTCCAGAAATCTTGACCTGTCCTGTTCGTTTTTGTGAAGAATTTTCTCTCCAGCTCTTATGATTTGTTTAAATTCTCTCCCTCACCGAGTCCCCCCTTTTCCTTATACTTTTCAGTTCTGGCACCCAACCTGTCTTATAGCAGCTCAATTTCCCCCCCTTTTTTTTCTGTGAGGTTTTTCTGTCTCCAGTTTCTTACCTGTTAGGGTATCCCACCCTGGGGACCCAGATGGGGTCAATGCAGAAAGTTGTGTCTATGAAGAGAAGTCTGCTTTGCATTTAGAAGTACCCGCTACCAGAGACTGGATTGAGTGAGCACACCTCTTGCCAACAGTTCTGCCACAGTCTCTCTCTTTTCCCAAGTGCCTTTTTGTATGCCTCACTCAGTGGCTTGTGTTGTGCCCTGGTCTCTGTGGACTTGGGTCCCTGTGCCTGAATATGCATAGGGTTCTCAGTTGCTGTGCTGGCTCTATACTGTGCCTTCCCAGAAGGAGGGACCCAAGCCGTGCAGCCTCTGTGTGACTCCCAAGCTGTGCAGGACCATGTGGTGGGTGGGGTTCAGACTGGAGGTCTGGGAAGAGAATCTCCCCCCTGCCTTTGGAGATTGCTTTTCTTTTTCTTTGATTCAGCCTTTGTGGAGTCCTCCAGTTCTGTTGTCCTCCAGAGTTCTGATCAAGTGGGATTTGTCCTTTTATTTGTTGATTGTGATGGGGAGACTTTTCCAGGGGATGTCTTACATCACCATGCTAGGACATCTCTTTGATTCATTTTTTAGTTAATTTTTGTGTATGGTGTGAGGTAATTAGGTAAAATCTAAATCTAAATTATCTCTTTGCTTATGAATAGCCATTTGTTTCAGCACCATCTGTTGAAAAGACTATCCTTTTCCAATTTAATTGCACTGACACCTTTGTCAAAAATCAGTTGACCATACATATGAATCTATATTTTTTACTCAGTTTTTTCCCATTGATCTCTATGCCTGTTCTTACGCCAGCACTCGCTGTTATGATTACTGTAGCTTTCTAATGTTTTGAAATTAAGTTGTATAAGTTCTTTTACTTTGCTCTTGTTTTTCAAAATAGTTTATGCTATTCTGGGTCCCATGAACACTTCATTTATTTTCCCTCAATTGTGACATCTTACATAACTGTAGTACAATATCAAAATGTGAAAATTGATGTTTGCACAATACTGTTAACTAGACTACAGACCTTATTCACTTTCTGCCAGTTTTAATATGCACTCATTTGTGTGTATCCTTGTTTGTAGTTCTACCCAGTTTGATCCATGGACAAATTCATGTAACCACCACCACAATGAAGACACAGAACTTTTCCATCTCCACAAACAAACTCCCTCCTTTGTAGTTGCACCCATCCTTTTACCTCAGTCCCTGTCCCCTGGCAACCACTAGTCTATTTTTCATCTCTATAGTTGTATTATTTTGAGATTGTTATATAAATGTCATCGTTTAGTGTACTAACTCATTAGCTTGCCTTAAAAAAAAACTCTAATGCCCTTTATATCCATCCAAGTTCCTGCTTATATCCAGAGTTCATTCGTTTATACTGCAGACTAGTTTTCTATGTTATGAACTTAGTGGAGCTTGTTTAACCATTTTCCTGGTGAAGGAAGTTGGCTTGTTTCTGGTTTGTGGCTATTGTGAATAAAGCTGCTACAAATATTCATGTACAGGATTTTGTATGAACACGTCTTCACTTTTCTATGATGAATGCCCAAGAGGGTAATTTCTGGGTTGTACGGTAAGTACTTGTTTAGTTTTACAAGGAACTACCAATTATTTTCCAGAGTGGACATGGCATTTTACATTCCCACAAGTACATACCAAGAAGTGAAACTGAGAGGTCCAGTTTCTCTGTATCCTCATCATTTGGTGTTCTCACTACTCTTTATAGTGTATATTGATATCCTTTTGTGTATAGTGATAGATGTACAGTATATATAGTGATCCCTCCTTTTGGTTTTAGTTTGCATTCCCTTAATGGTTAAAGATATGGGACATTTTTTTCATGTTCTCATCTGCTATCCAGGCTTCCCCTTTGGTGAAACATCTGTTCATATCTTTTGCCATTTTTAATTAATTATTAAAATAAACCTTGAAAACAGTTTCTGCCACAAATGATGCTCGGCGTGGAAGCATGATTGAAAATTTGTAGGTTAGTGAAAAAGGAATTTTTTTTTAAAGCTGAAGTTTCTATTTTAATTTTAATTTTATACTATATTCACATACCATAGTCATCCATTGTGTACAATCAACTGTTCACAGTACCGTCATATAGTTGTGCCTTCATCACCACAATCAATTTTTGAACATTTTCATTACTCTAAAAAGAATGAAAATAATAACAAAGGTAGAAAAGAACACCCAAATCATTCCATCCCCCTTATCCTACCCTAGTTTTCATTTAGTTTTTGTCCCCATTTTTCTACTCATCCATCCATAAGCTGGATAAAGGGAGTGTGAGCCACAAGGTTTTCACACTCATGATGTCACACCATGTAAGCTACATAGTTATACAATCATTTTCAAGAATCAAGGCTATTGGGTTGCAGTTTGACAGTTTCTATATCTAGCATATAAGAATGTCCTCCGGATTGATATCTTGACTCTTTGAAATCTCTTAGCCAATGAAACTTTATTTTGTTTCATTTCACTTACCTGTTTTGGTCAAGAAGATTTTCTCAATCCCATGATGCCAGGTCGAGTCTCATCCCTGGGAGTCATGTCCTATGTTGCCAGGGAGATTTACAACTGTGGGAGTCAGGTCCCACATAGGGGGTAGGGCACCTGCTGAGTGGGCTTAGAGAGCGAGAGGGTCACATCTGAGCAACAAAGAGGTTCTCTGGGGGAGACTCTTAGGCACAATCATAAGTAGGCTTAGCTTCTCCTTTGCAGTAACAAGCTTTGTAAGGGCAAACACTAAGATTGAGGGCTCAGCCTGCTAAATTATTAGTCCTCAATGTTTGTGAGAATATCAGTAATAACCCAGGTGGGGACGTCCAACATTTCTGCATTTTTCTCCAGTTTCTTGGGGTGGGTTGGGGGCTGCAAATATATTTTTATTCTCTGCCCAAATTACCTTGGGATGTATCAATATTTCACACTAACCTGTACAAACCTACCAGATCTCACTTCCTATTCAAAGTTTCACATGATTGTGGTGCTTGAATAAACTGACCGTACAAGTTAAATTATTAACTGTGCTGCAGAAAATATATATCCTGTACCAAATAAACATGTCTTCCCTTTGTCTCACACAGAAGTTGAAGTTTTAAAATACAGTTAGTATCGTCCTTTCCCTTTTGCCTGATTTGCCTTAGTCCTAATCAGATCTGTTTCATTTGTATCTCTAATTGAAGTCTGGACTCTTTTTCAGTTTTTTAACAGTTGCTGTATGTGGTAATACTGACATTCATAGCTGCTGAGCTCTAGCTCTGAGTTTCAGGTGTCACACAGATACCCAAAGTTCCAGAGACCAACCAGATTATACACAAAGAGCTCAGCATCTCAGAATTTAGTGATAGCCATTACAACTCAGGAATAGATATGACTGCTGTAAGAGCTTACAATCTAGGGACCATTACAATAAACTTTCCCCTGATAAGCTGTGCTCTAAGATTCAATACTCAGAGTTTACACATTGTAGTTAGTCCATATTGGTGAGGCATTATAATGTTTGTCTTTTTGTTTCTGGCCTGCTTTACTCAAAATGCTGTCCACAATATCCATTCATCTCATTGCTTGTTTCACAGCTTCACTCCTTGCAGTTGTTCAGCATTCCATTGTATGCATGTATCACAGGTCACCATTCTGTTATCAGTCGATGTACCCTTAGGGCACCACCATCCATTGTAAATTGTGAATCCTGCCTCCATAAACACCAGTGTGCAACAGTCCATTCATGTCCCTGCTCTCAAATCTTCCAAGTATATACCCCATAATAAGGTTGCAGGACCTTGTGGCACCCACATACTTAGCTTCTTGTGGAACCACCACACTGTCCTCCATTGGGCTACACCATTCTGCAATAGCTGAAGTTTTTAAAGGACTGGCTGCAAGGCCAGGCCTAATCAGTGTTCTCTGAATAATAAATTTCCTGGTACCTATGCTCCTTAGTGTCGTAGAGGTCTGGGGTGAAGTTAAAATGAGTGCTGCATGGCCAAAGAAAAAGATTTTTTAGTAATTATAAAAAGCAAGCTTGGGGCAATGTTTTCCTAAGTTCATTACTTTATCTCAGATTATTTCCTATAAGGCTTTGCAAAGGGGAAATCTAACAATAGTAAATACTGTTATTGGTCTGCCAGGATTCCATTCTAATTTTTTTAGGGGTTCCACCCACCCCACTCTTTTTTTTTTTTTTTTTACATTTTTAAAACTGAAATATAACATATATACAGATAAGTGATAACTGTCAAAGTATGATTTAACAAAGTAGAGTGCAAATTTCAAAGAATATTATGGGTTACAGTTCCACCATTTCAGTTATTTCCTTACTGTGAAGGATAACATATATAGAGATAGGTGATAACTTTCAAAGTATGATTTAACAAGTATTTATAGAGCAAATTTCAAAGAGTGTTATGGGTTACTGTTCCACAATTTCAGGTAATCCCCTATTGTGAAATTTATATACAGAAATGTGATAACTTTCAAAGTGTACTTTAACAAGTAGCTATAGAGCAAATTTCAAAGCATGTTTTGTTACAGTTCCACCATTTCAGTTATTTCCTTCTATGTATTATAGTACCTTAGAAACTAAATAAAAGGCATTCTCAATCCCTCAGTGAGATGGCCAGGCTCATACCTGGGAGTTGTGTCCCATGTTGCCAGGGAGAAGCACCCTCCTGGGAGCCCTGTCTCATGTAGGGGGGAGAGTAATGAATTTATTTGCAGAGTTGAGTTTAGAGAAAGAAAGACCACATCTGAGCAACAAAAGAGTTTCTCTGGAGGTGACTCCTAGGTGTAATTATAGGTAGGCTTAGCTTCCCCTTTATAGCCATAACTTTCACTAGATCAAGCCTCAAGATTGAGGGCCTGATTTATTAAGTAAATTAGGGGGTTCCTAATGTCACATAACATATATTATGTCCCAGATAAACAATTAGTGACTCACATTATCTTCGCTTAGTTGTACAATCATCATCACTCTTAAATTTTAAACAATTATCATAACCCAAAGCACCCCAAAGCTCTTATCAGCCCCTAGTTATTTATCCCTAGTATTAGCATTGTACTGGTAAGGTATTTCTATTAAATATAGTCTACAGCATGCAATATGTAGTTTTTCCCATATATTATTCTGTTATTAACTTTTTGTACCAGTGTCATACCTTAGAATTCGATCATGGAAGCACTTGTGGGATACATACCTTTAGGCAAATCCTTTCAATCATGTTCACCTTCAATGCTGCATGATAATTATAATCCCATTAATGAACAAGCATCACCCCTGTCAATGCATTGACGCTCATTAACATGTCTATACATATGAGGTTATCATTCCCCCTTCACTAGCTTCTATCTCAAGGTCTCCTATATTCTACATTATAAGACACTGGTTTTACATTGTTCAGGGATGTCACATTAGTGGTAACATACAATGTCTTTCCTTTTGTCTCTGACATATCACTCAGCATTATGTCTTCAAGGTTTATCCTTGCTGTCATGTTTCAGGACCTCCTTCCTTCTTAATACTGCATAATATTCCATTGTATATATATACCACATTTTGTTTACCCACTCATCTGTTGAAGGACACTTGGTATGTTTCCACCTCTTGGCAATTGTGAACAATGCTGCTATGAACACTGGTGTACAAATGTCTGTTCATGTCACTGCTTTCAGGTCTTCTGGGTATATACTGAGAAGTGAAATTGCTAGACCATACGGTTACTCAATATCTAGTTTTCAGAGGAAACACCAGAATGTATTCGACAGCGGCTGTACCATTATACAACAATGAATAAGAGTTCCAATTTCTCCACATCCTCATCAGCATTTGTAGTTTCCTGTTTTTTTTAATGGCAGCCATTCTTGTTGGTGTGAGATGATATCTCATTGAGGCTTTGATTTGCATTTCCCTAATATCTAGTGAAGATGAACATTCCATCATGTGTTTTTTAGCCATTTGCATTTTCTCTTCAGAAAAATGTCTTTTCATATCTTTTGTCCATTTTGTAATTGGGCTGTTTGTACTATGGTTAAGTTGTAGGATTTCTTCGTATATGCTGGATATCAGTCTCTTAGATATATGGTTTCCAAATATTTTCTCCCATTGAGTTGACTGCCTCTTCACCTTTTTGACAAATTCCTTTGAGGTACAGAAGCTTTTGATTTTGAGGAGTTCCCATTTATCTGTTTTTTTTTTGTTGTTGCTTGTGCTTTGGGTGTAAGATCTAAAAAGTTACTTCTTAATACTAGGTCTTGAAGATGTTTCCCTGCATTATCTTCTAGAAATTTTATGGTATTGTCTCCTACATTGAGTTTTTTGATCCACCTTGAGTTAATTTTTGTATAGGGTATGAGGTAGGGGTCCTCTTTGATTCTTTTGGATATGGATATCCAGTTCTCCCAGCCCCATTTGGGATTTGGGTGCCTTATCAAAAATCAGTTGACTGTAGATCTAGGGTCTGTTTCCAAACTCTCGATTTGATTCCATTTATCAATATGTCTATCTTTGTGCCAATACCTTGCTGTATTGACCACTGTGGCTTTACAGTAGGCATTAAAATCAGGAAGTGTAAGTCCTCCCACTTCTTTCTTCCTATTAGAATGTTTTGGCAATTTGAGGCCCTTTCCCTTCCAAATAAATTTTATATTTAGCTTTTCCAAGTCTGCAATTAGATTGTTGGAATTTTGATTGGAATTGTATTAATATGTAGATCAGTTTGGGTTGAGTTGACATCATAACATGAACACAGAATATCTTTTCACCTATTTAGGTCCTCTTTAAAGTTTTGTAATTTTCTGTGTGGAGGTCTTTTACATCCTTGGTTAAGTTTATTCCTAGGGACTTGATTTTTTTAGTTGCTATTGTGAATGGAATTTTTTTCTTGAGTGTCTCTTAAGTTATTTGTAACATAAAGGAACATTACTGTCTTTTGTGTATTAATCTTGTATCCTGCCACTTTGCTGAATTTATTAGCTCAAGTAGCTTTGTTATTTATTTCTTAGGATTTTCCAAATGTACAACCATATCTGCAAAGAATGAGTGTTACTTCTTCCTTTACAATTTGGATGCCTTTTATTTCTTTCTCTTGCCGATTAATCTGGCTAGAAATTTTAGCTCAGTGTTGCATAACAGTGGTGACACGGGGCATCCTTGTCTCATTCATGACCTTAGAGGGAAGGCTTTCAGTCTGTCACCATTGAGTACTATGTTGGCTGTGGGTTTTTCGTATACATGTTTTATCATATTGATGAAGTTTCCTTTAATTCCTAACTTTTGAAGTGATTTTATCAAGAAAAGATGCTGAATTTTGTCAAATGCTTTTTCAGCATCTACTGAGGTGACTGTATGATGTTTCCCTTTTGATTTTTTAATATGTTGTATTACATTGATTTCCTTATGTTGAACCATCCTGCATGCCTGGAATGAACCCCACTTGGTCGTGGTGTATGATTCTTTTAATGTGTCTTTGCATTAGATTTGAAAGTATTTTTTTGAGAATTTTTGCATCCATAATCTTTAGGGAGATTGGCCTGTAGGTTTTCATTTTTGTAGCATTTTTATCTGGTGTTCATATTAGAGTGGTTTTAGCGTCCTGAAATTAGTTAGGTAGTGTTTCTTTTTCTTCAATTTTTTGAAGGAGTTTGAGCAGGAATGGTGTCAGTTCTTGGAAAGTTTGGGAAAATTCCCCTGTGAAACCATCTGGCTTTGGGCTTTTATTTGTAGGAAGATTTGGATGACAAAGTGGATCTTTTTACTTGTGATTCATTTGTTGAGGTCTTCTATTTCTTCCTGGGTGAGTCTAGGCTGTTCATGTATTTCCACAAAATTGTCCAATTCCTCTAAATAGTTTGTTGGCATACAGTTGTTCATATTATCTTCTTATGATTTTTAAAATTTCTTCAGGATCCACAGTTATGTTTCCCCTCTCTTTTCTGATTTTATTAATTTGTGTCTTCTCCGTTTTTCACTTTGTCAGTCTAGCTAAGTGTTCATCAATCTTGTTGATCTTCTCAAAGAACCATATTTTGGTTTTATTTATTTTCTCTATTCCATGAACACTAGAGAAAAATTTATATCTTGGTACTTTGGAATTTAATGCTGTATATATGTCTATTAAGTCTAATGCATTTATTATATTGTTCAGGTTATCTATTTCCTTATTGGCCCTTTGTCTGGTTGTTCTATCTATAGAAGAGAGTGGTGTATTGAAGTCTCCCACTATTATTGTAAAAACATCTATTGCTACCTTCAGTTTTGCCAGTTTGTCTTGTGTACTTCGGAGCACCTTGGTTGGGTGCATAAACATTTATGATTGTTATTTCTTCTTGTTGAATTATCCCTTTTATGAATATACAGTATCCTTCTTTGTCTCTTTTTCCATTTTTGCATTTAAAGTCTATTTTGTCTGAACCTAGTATTGCTACCCCTGCTTTCTTTTGGTTGTTGCTTGCATGGATATATTTTTCCATCCTTTGACTTTCAATCTGTGTCACTGGGTCTTTGATGAGTCTCTTGTAAATAGCATAGTGATACTTCATACCTTTTAATCCATTCTGCCAATCTATATCTTTTTTTATCTTCATTTTATTGAGATATATTCACATACCACGCAGTCATACAAAACAAATCGTACATTCAGTTGTTCACAGTACCATTACATAGTTGTACATTCATCACCTAAATCAATCCCTGGCACCTTCATTAGCACACACCCAAAAATAACAAGAATAATAATTAAAGTGAAAAAGAGCAATTGAAGTAAAAAAGAACACTGGGTAACTTTGTTTGTTTGTTTGTTTCCTTCCCCTATTTTTCTACTCATCCATCCATAAACTAGACAAAGTGGAGTGTGGTCCTTATGGCTTTCCCAATCCCAGTGTCACCCCTTATAAGCTACATTTTTATACAATTGTCTTCGAGATTCATGGGTTCTGGGTTGTAGTTTGATGGTTTCAGGTATCCACCACCAGCTACCCCAATTCTTTAGAACCTAAAAAGGGTTGTCTAAAGTGTGAGTAAGAGTGCCCACCAGAGTGACCTCTCGGCTCCTTTTGGAATCTCTCTGCCACTGAAGCTTATTTCATTTCCTTTCTCATCCCCCTTTTGGTCAAGAAGATGTTCTCCGTCCCATGATGCCAGGTCTACATTCCTCCCCGGGAGTCATATTCCACGTTGCCAGGGAGATTCACTCCCCTGGGTGTCTGATCCCACATAGGGGGGAGGGCAGTGATTTCACCTTTCAAGTTGGCTTAGCCAGAGAGAGAGGGCCACATCTGAGCAACAAAGAGGCATTCGGGAGGAGGCTCTTAGGCATAACCATAGGGAGGCCTAGCCTCTCCTTTGCAGCAACCGTCTTCACAAGGGTAAAACTTATGGTAGAGGGCTCAACCCATCAAACCACCAGTCCCCTATGTCTGTGGTCATGTTCAATCTATATCTTTTAATTGTGGAGTTTAATCCTTTCACATTCAATGTTATTACTCTGAAAGCAGTTCTTGAATCAAGCATCTTATTCTTTGGTTTTTATTTGTCAGATCTGTTTTCCCCTCTCTGTAATTCCCCCCACTTTAAGTTTCCCTTACTAATACTCTTCAGTTCTGTGCCCTTCTCTAGACCTCTCTCTCCTTTCTTTTTTTTTCTCTCTTGCAGCCTTCAGGAGTTTCTCTTTCTCTTCAGCATTTAACAATCTGATTAATATATGTCTTGGAGTGGGTTTATTTGGATTTATTCTATTTGGAGTTCTTTGGGCATCTTTGATATGCATATTTATGTCATTTTGAATGGTTGGGATGTTTTCCCTCCTATGTCTTCAAATACTGTTCCAACCCCTTTACTCTTGTCTTCACCTTCTGTGTCACCAATGATTCTCATTTGTATGCTTCATGTTATCCATCTCTTCCCTGAGATCCAGTTCAATTTTTTTTTTATTTTTTCACCATTTGTTCTTTTGTGCATTTACATTCAATTGCTGTTAACTCTAGTTCACTTATTCTTTCTACTGCCTCTTCAAATCTGCTGTTATGTGTCTCAAGTATATTTTTAATTTGATCCACAGTGTCTTTTATTTCCATAAGATCTGCTATTTTTTAATTACTCTGTCAAATTCATCTTTGTGCTCTTCTAGAGTCTTCCTGATGTCTTTCATGTCCTTATCCAACTAATTGAAATTGTTTTGGAGATCTGTTTGCACTTCTTTGATTAATTGATCCAAGTTCTGTGTCTCCCCTTGCTTTTTAATTTGGTCATTTGTGTTGTCCATATCTTCTTGGGTCTTCATGTGCTTTATGATTTTTGTGTTGTTGGCCTCTTGGCATTTGCACAATAGTTCTGGCATTTATCATTATCAATATAGTTACCTTTATTGAGGGTTTTTTTTTTCTTTATGATGCTTCAGTTCAATGTTCGCAAAACTCCTTTTAGTCTTGCTTGTATTGCTGTTCTATTGGTGATGAACTCACTCAGCTTTTGTGTTTCTGGGAGTGTTTTAATTGCCATCTAAATTTTGAAAGATAATCTCATTGGATATAAAATATTGCTTGGCAGTTGTTTATTTTGAGCACTTCAAATATATTGTCCCACTGTCTTCTTTTCTCTGTGTTTTCTGATGAGCAATTGGCACTTAATTTTATTGGTACTCCTTTGTACAGAACACATTGCTTTTCTCTTGCAGCTTTCAGAACCCTCTTCTTGTTCTTGGCATTCAACAATTTGATTACCTCTTTGGGTATGGTTCTATTCAAGTTTACCCTGTTTGGGGTTCATTGGGCTTCTTGAATGTGCACATTCATGTCTTTCATTAAATTTGGGAAGTTTTCTACCGTTATTTCTTTGAATATTCCTTATGCCTCTTTCTCTCTTTATTCTTTCTTGGATTCCTATAATGTGTATATTTGTAAGCTTGATGGTGTCCCACAGGTTTCATAGGCTGTGTTAACTTTTCTAAAATTCTTTTTTCTTTCTGCTCCTCATCCTGACTCATTTCAAATGTATTCTCTTCAAATTCACTGATCGTTTCTTCTGTCAACTCCAATCTGCAGATGAATCCCCCTAGGGAATATTTCATTTTAGTTTTTGTGGTCTTTAATGCCAGTATTTCTGTTGTTAAAATATCTCTGTCTTTATTAAGATTCTCATATTTTTTCTTCATTATCATCATTTCCTTTAATTCTTTCTCTGTGTTTTACTGTATGTCCTTGGTCATATTGAGGATCATTTCAAAAAATTCTGTGTCCAATATATCCAAAGTCTGGTCTTCTTGATTGATGGTTTCTGAATTTTTGTCTTGTTCTTTTGGATGAATCATCATTTCTTGTTTCTTTATCTTGGAACCTTTTGTTGTACACTGTAAATTTTAATATTTTAGAGTCTTAACTCTGGGATTTAGTCCCTGAGCTGTCCGTCCCTAACGTTTGTATCCAGTTAGCAATACGAGAGAGATTTCCATTAGTGCCAGGAATTAACAAAAATGAATTGCAAAAGCGCCTTTTATAGTCTTTTCAATTTGCCTCTGTATTGGCAAGTAGTCTTCATCAGAGTTTAGCTCTGCTATCAAGAGAATCATCCTGAAGTGAATATGAAGTACAGGATTCTCTCCTTTGCTGAGCCTATGTCTTTATCTGGGTTTGTGCTTGCTCATGGCCTTAGGAATTCCTCCATTAACAGGAATTTAAATGACCCCTCTACTCCCTATGAAATAGACCCTCTCTTCCTCCTAGGTGCTGTATTGTGTAACATAAAGCAGATAACCCTTTGCCACAGGTGGCTTTGACTTATTTCCTGTTATAGCTGTCCACAGGCTGCTTCTGCCTGCAGGGCAAGTTCTGAGGGCAGGCCTGAGACAAGTATCCTGATTTGGTGTTGTAGATTGACACCTGCTAGATTGGGATCAACATACAAGTACCCCATATGTGCAGAGGGGTTACTTTGCTCCTTCTGGAACAGGGCCAGGGACCCACAATGGGATTACAGGTGGCTCCATACTGACAGGGGAGCAAGTGAGGAAGTCAGAAAGGACACCACAAGGTCCTCTTAATATTTTTAATGCTGAATTTTCTAAATTTGGCACTTGTCCAGTTACTACAGCTATTTGTTTTTTTGGAGTTTTCAGGAAGATGGCTCTGCCAGTTTTTCCTGGTTGTTCAAAGATTCTGTGGGGTGATGGTCCCCTGGAGCATACTATGCTACCCTCTTCATCCTATACCTGTGCCACTTCCTTCTGGCTTGTAGGTTTGCAGATGAGAAATGCCCTGTTATTCAAACTGTTTTTTCCGCTATAAATGAGGTGTTTCTCTCACTGCTTTCAATAGTTTCCTTAATTTATAGATTTTGGAAATGTGATTATTATGTGTTGTCATAGATTCTTTTTGGTCTGTCCTGTTTGTGTTATCTCAGTAATTTAATCTGTAGGTTTACTCTTTTAGCCAATGTTGGGAAAGTTTCAGCCACTATTTTTTTTAACTTTATTTATTGAAAAATTAAAAAAACACCCCCCCAACATTTCAAACAAAACAAAACAAAGGAATAAGAAAAACAAATAACCTAAAATAACTACTTTGCTTCCAAAACACTATTTCTTTATATATTTTTCAGCCCACATTTTTCTTCTCTCTGGGACTCAAATGATGCAAATGGTAGGTCTCTCGTTATTGTCCCACACCCTGAGGATCTACTAATTCTTTTTCAGTCTATTCTGTCTTTGTTCAGATTATACCTTTTCTATTTATCTGTCTTTGAGTTCACTAATTCCTTCCTCTGTTATCTCCAATCTACTAGTTGGCCCATCCCATTATTCGTAATAATAATAATTAGTATTATTATTTTACAGCTGTGCATCCATCACCACAATTTTTTATTTAATTTTTAGAAACATGTTTTTTATTATTCCAGAGAAGAAATAGAGACAAAAGAAGGAAACTCAAATCTTCCCATACCCCTAACCACCCCCCCTCCATTATTGATTCATAGTATTGGTATAGTACGTTTGTTACTGTTGATGAAAGAATGTTAAAATACTACTAACTGTAGTATATAGTTTGCAATAGGTATATTTTTTCCTATGTACCCCTCTCATTAACTTCTAGTTATAGTGTCATACTATTTGTTCTAGTTCATGAGAGATTTCTAATATTTGTACAATTGATCACATTGTCCATCACAAGATTCAATTTTATACATTACTGTCTTTTAGCCTCCAACTTTTCTTCTGGTGACATATGTGACTCAGCTTATTCTTTCCACCACATTCACACACCATTCAGCACCGTTAGTTATCAACTTTGTCCATTTGCAAACGTTTGTGTTCACCCTAGTTGAACATTCTGCTCATAATAAGCAACTGCTTCTCATTCTTTAGTCTCATTTTATATCCTGTTAATTTATATTTCATGTCTATGAGTTTACATATTATAATTAGTTCATATCAGTAAGACCCTGCAATATTTGTACTTATGAGTCTGTCTTATTTCACTCAATATAGTGTCTTCAGGATTTCTCCATCAACCCATTTTTGTTAAGATGGTTATGTTCACACACCATACATTCTGTCCTAAGTAAACAATCAATGGTTCCCTGTATAGTCACATATTTATGTATTGGCCACAATCACCAGTATCTATATAAGGACATCTCCATTTGTCCCACAAAGAAGGAGGAAGAGTCAAAGGAGGCAGAGAGACAAAAGAGAAAGAGAGAGAGAGAGAGAGAAAAAATAACAGCTAGGAAGAACCAAAAGGAAAGATAGCATTAAACTATAGTAGAATCAAGAGTCAGACATCACCAATGCCAAGAGTCCCATACCCTTCCCCCATGTCCTCCCCATATGCATTGAGGTTTGGTATATTGCCTTTGTTATATTAAAGGAAGCATAATACAATGTTTCTGTTAATTATAGTCTCTAGTTTGCATTGATTGTATTTCCCCCCCAATCCCACCCTATTTTTTTTTAAATCTTCATTTTATTGAGATATATTCACATACCATGCAGTGATACAAAACAAATTGTACATTCGATTGTTCACAGTACCATTACATAGTTGTACATTCATCACCTAAATCAATCCCTGACACCTTCATTAGCATGCACACAAAAATAACAAGAATAATAAATTGAAAAAGAGCAATTAAAGTAAAAAAGAACACTGGCTACCTTTGTTTGTTTGTTTCCTTCCCCTATTTTTCTTCTCATCCATCCATAAACTAGACACCTTGTAATGTTGACATTCATTTGTTCTACCTCATGTAAAAATATAGTTCTACATTTTATTACAATCATTGAGCACCCTAGGTTTTACTGAGTTATACTGTCCCAGTCTTTATCTTTCCTCTTTCCTTCTGGTGTCCCACATGCTCCTAACTTCCCTCTTTCAATCATACTCACAGTCATCTTTGTTCAGTGTACTTACATTGCTGTGCTACTATCTCCCAAAATTGTGTTCCAAACCATTCACTCCTGTCTTTTCCTTTTGATCTGTAGTGCTCCCTTTAGTGTTTCCTGTAGAGCAGGTATCTTGTTCACAAACTGTCATTGTCTGTTTTTCAGAGATTATTTTAAGCTCTCCCTCATATTTGAAGGACAATTTTGCTGGATATAGGATCCTTGGTTGATGTTTGTTCTCTTTCAGTATCTTAAATATATCACCCCACTTCCTTCTTGCCTCCATGGTTTCTATTGAGAAATCCACACAGTCTTATAAAGCTTCCTTTGTATGTGATGGATAGCTTTTCTCTTGCTGCTTTCAGGATTCTCTGTGTATCTTTGATGTTTGATAATCTGATTATTAAGTGTCTTGATGTAGGCCTATTCATATCTATTCTGTTTGGGGTACACTGCACTTCTTGGATCTGTATTTTTATGTCTTTGATAAGAGTTGGGAAATTTTCATTGATTATTTCCTCTGTTATTCTTTTTGCTCCCTTTTCTTTCTCTTTTCCTTCTGGGACACCTATAACACATATATTCATGTGCTTTATGTTGTCATTCAGTTCCCAGAGATGTTGCTCGTATTTTTCCATTCTTTTCTCTATCCTTTTGTGTGTAGACTTTCTGGTATCTTGTTCTCCAGTTCCTGAGTGTTTTCTTCTGCCTCTTGAGATCTGCTGTTGTATGTCTCCATTGTGTCTTTCATCTCTTGTGTTATGCTTTTCATTTCCATAGATTCTACCAGTTGTTTTTTGAACTTTTGATTTCTACCCCATGTTCACCCAGTGTTTTCATTATATGCTTCATCTCTTTTTCCATATCTTCCCTAAACCTTTTGAGCTGATTTAGTATTGTTTAAATTCCTGTATCTCAGTTGAAGTGTAAGTTTGTTCCTTTGAGTGGGACATAACTTTGCTTTTTTAGTATAAGTTGTAGTTTTCTGTTGTCTAGGTATCTGGTTTCCTTGGTTACCCCAATCAGGTCCTCCCAGACCAGAATAGGCTCAGGTCTAGAAGGAGGCAATAGTGTCCTTGTCCCTGAGGGTGTCTTTGATTGATACACCCTGTGATACCTCAAGTCACTGTGCTTTTCTGCCCAGAGGTGGCGCTTGTCAGCCTGTAGCTCCAGACTGGTGTAATGAGGTGTGACCCATGACTTTTTCCCCAGGCTCTGGGGTCTGGTTCTTAATGGAAGGCAGATAGTAGAACTTTTTCCTCTTAGGGAAGATACACCCCCTGGGGAGAGGTCATTTACATTTGAATAGTCTCTCTGCCTGTGCTATCTCCACTGTTGTCTGGGTCAGAGAACTGGGAACTGAAAATGGCTAAGGCTTTGTCCACTGAGCTGAAAAAGAGACAGAAATCCCCCTTCAGGGCCAAGTCTTTGGCCTCCCTCGGTTTCACTCATTGGCGTGAGACAGCACCTGGTCCTCTGGGCTCCCCTTCCCTCCCAGAGAGGTCCTGTGGCTCTCCAAGATCAGTCATCACCAAAAGCCTCTGTCTGCTTTTTGAGGAGTCATAGCTTGAATTGAGCAGTCCACGTTTGTTAATTAAAACCCCACTTGGAGCTCAGCTGAGCTATATTCACTTGCTTGGATAGTGCTGTTCTCTAGCACAGTGTGGCTTTGCAGTTTGCTGTGGGGGAGGGGGATCTCAGCTTGGGTCCACAGTTTTTACTTACAGATTTTATGCTGTGATCTTGGGCTTTCCTTCCAATTCAGGTTGATGTATGATGAGTGGACAGTCATGTTTGTCCCCCTGCAGTTATTCCAGATTATTTACTAGTTGTTCCTGGTTGTTTATTAGTTGTTACAGGGGGACTAACTAGCTTCCATGTCTCTCTATGCTGCCATCTTAGCTCCATCCCATCCCATGAATTTTTATTTTAATTATTATATTTCTCATTTCAATAATTTCTCTTTGGTTCCTTTTAATATTCTCTATTGAAATTTTCTATTTTTTCATTTCTTTCAAGAGAATTCATAGTTACCTGATTAAGCTTTCCAGTGTCTCATTGATCTCAGCACCTGTTGATTTTTTGTTTTCTCAATCAAGTGGTGATTGTCCTGGTTCTTGGTATGATGACCATTTTAGAATTACATCCTGGATATTTTGGATCATTATGTTGTGAGATTCTGGAGCCTATATATTTTATTAGCAGTAATCATCCTGCTTAGCTGTAGCACACAGGTCTGGTGGGAGTGGATATTTAACTCCTTGCTGGGACCAACTGACACCATCTTGCAAAAGTGGAGTGCTGACTCACACCACCTCTTTGCAAATGGGTTGGAGCTTCAACTCCATCTTTGGTCCTGATGACACCTTCCCAGCAAAAGCATAGCAGTGACTCATACCATCTCATTGTCTCCAAGTGAGTGTATAAGCTCAGTTCCCCACTGGCATCTGCTGATCTGGGGAAAGTGAAGTCTGCCTAGTTTCAACTCCCACCAACTTATTCAGTCTCATTGCTGTTAGGTGTAGAATCAGCTCCCTGCTAGGCCCCACTAATACCATCCATAGATGGTTTGAATTAACATCTGCATTGCTAGGAGGAGGATTGAAATTCAGCACCCATTCCTCTCCATTGAGAATGCCTCCTGTATCCACCAGGTAGGAGATAGAAGATTAGCTTCTTTTTTGTCCCAGCTGACACTACCTGGAAGGGGTATCAAGGTGCTATCCCCTGCTTCCATGGAGTGGTGGTGGGTGTGCGGGAGAAAACCAGTTCCCTACTGAGCCCCACTGAAACAGTGGCAGGGTGGGTAGTGCTATTATTCTTTGGCTAGAGTAGGGTAGATACGGGTTTTTTAAATGCAATTTTATTCAAATATACTCACATACCATACAGTCATCCAAAGTGTACAATCAGTTGTTCACAATATCATCACATAGTTGTGCATTCATCACCGTAATCAATTTTTTGAACATTTTGATAACTCCAAGAAATAAGAATAAGAATGAAAATAAAAGTAAAAAGAACACAAACATTTCATACTCCTTCCCCTTGCCCATTATTCATTTACTTTTTGTCCCTGCCTTCTTTACTCATTTGTCCATACACTGGATAGAGGGAGTGTGAGCCACAAGGTTTTCACAATCACACAGTCACACTGTATAAGCTGTATAGTTATATGATCATCTTCAAGAATCACGGATACTGGATTGCAGTTCAACAGTGAGATGGTTAGGTTCATATGTCAACTTGGCCAGGTGACAAGCAAGCACTAGCCTATTGCTGCAAGGACATTTGTGGCTGGTTAATAAACCAGAAGGCTGGTTTATTAAATCGTTAGTCAATTGGCTGCAGCTGTGACTGCTTACATCAATGAAGGGTGTATATTCCACAATGAGGGAATTCAATCAGCTGGATTTAATCCAATCAGTTGAAGAGTTTTAAATGGAACAGATAGAGGACCTTTGCTTCTTCAGCTAGCCAGTGAAGCATTTCCTGAGAGTTCATCAAACACCCACATTGGAGTTGTCAGTTTGCTGCATGAGGAGTTCATTGAACACCTTCATCGGTGTTGCCAGTTCATTGCCTGAGGAGTTCATCAGTCACCTTTATTGGAGTTGCCAGTTTGCTGCCTGCCCTACAGAATTTGGACTCGTGCATCCCCACAGTTGCATGAGACATTTTTATAAAATCTTATATTTGGATATTTCTTGTTTATTCTGTTTCCCTAGAGGGCCCTAATACAACTTGGTAACAGGAGTGGGGTGAGGGCTATTATGGTAGGAAAGGCCAAGTAGAAGCCCTAGAACTGCCCCTGCTTAGCAAAATAATAAACCAGAAGCAATACCAGATTCCTGGAGGGATTGTGGAGATTAATGCCACTTTTAAGGACTTGAAGGATGCAGGGGTGGTGATTCTCACTACATCCCCATTCAACTCTCCTATTTGGCCTGTGCAGGAAACAGATGGGTCTTGGAGGATGACAGTGGATTATCATAAGCTTAACCAGGTGGTGACTCCAATTGCAGCTGCTGTTCCAGATGTGATATTGCTTGAGCAAATCAACACATCCCCTGGTACCTGGTATGCAGCTATTGATCTGGCAAATGCTTTTTTCTCAATAGCTGTGAGTAAGGACCACCAGAAACAGTTTGCATTCAGCTGGCAAGGCCAGCAGTTTACATTCACTGTGCTACCTCAGGGATATTTCAAATCTCCAACCCTATGTGATAACATTGTCCACAGGGATCTTGATCATTTCTCCCTCCCACAAGACATCACACTGTTCCATTATATTGATGATATGTTGATTGGACCTAGTGAACAAGAAGTAGAAACTACTCAGATTTGTTAGTAAGGTATTTGTGTGGCAGAGGATGGGAGATAAATCCAACAAAAATACAGAGGCCTTCCACTTTAGTAAAATTTCTAGGTGTCCAGTGGTGTGGGGCCTGTTGAGATATCCCTCCTAAGGAGAAGGATAAGCTGTTGCATCTCGCCCCTCCTATGACCAAAAAAGAGGCACAACACCTGGTTGGCCTCTTTGGATTTTGGAGACAACATATTCCTCATTTGGGTATGCTACTCCAGCCCATTTACCAAGTGACCAGAAAATCTTCTAGTTTTGAGTGGGGACTGGAACAGGATGAGGTTCTGTGACAGGTCCAGGCTGCTTGCTGTGCAAGCTGCTCTGCCACTTGGACCATATGATCCAGCTAATCCAATGGTGCCTGAAGTGTCAGTGGCAAATAGAGATGCCCTTTGGCACCTTTGGCAGGCTCCTATAGGAGAATCACAATGCAGGACCTTAGGATTTTGGAGTAAAGCCATACCATCTTCTGCAGATGACTACTCTCCATTTGCGAAACAGCTTTTGGCCTGCTATTGGGCCCTAGTAGAGACAGAACACTTAACCTTGTGCCACCAATTTACCATGAGACCTGAGTTACCTATCATGAACTGGGTGTTGTCTGACCTACCAAGCCATAAAGTTGGGCATGCACAGCAGTACTCCTTCATAAAATGGAAATGGTATATACAATATAGGGCTCCAGTGGGTCCTGAAGGCATAAGTAAGTTACATGAGGAAGTGGCCCAAATGCCCATGGCCCCCACTCCTTCCACCTTACCTTCTCTTTCCCAGTCCATATATATGGCATCTTGGGGAGTTCCTTACAATAAATTGACTGCAGAAGAGAAAACTCAGGTCTGGCTTACTGATGGTTCTGCATGATATGCAGCTGCCACTCTTAAGTGGGCAGCTGAAGCACTGTAGCCCCTTTCTTGAATGTCCCTGAAGGACAGTGGTGAGGGGATATCCTCCCAGTGGGTGGAACTTCGAGCAGTGCACCTGGTTCATTTTTTGGGGAAGGAGAACTGGCCCAAAGTGTGTTTGTATAATGATTCATGGGCTGTTGCTAATGGTTTGGCTGGTTAGTCAGGGACTTGGAAGGAACATGATTGGAAAATTGGTGACAAAGAAGTCTGGGGAAGAGATATGTGGATAGACCTTTCTGAGTGGGCAAAACACACGAAGATATTTGTGTCCCAGATGAATGCTCACCAGAGGGTAACTTCAGAGGAGGATTTTAATCAAGTGAATAAGATAGCCTGTTCAGTTGATCCTAGTTAGCCTCTTTCCCCAGCCACTCCATCATTGCCCAATGGGCTCATGAACAAAGTGGTCATGGTGGTAGGGATGGAGGTTATGCATGGGCTCAGCAACATGGACTTCGACTCACCAAGGCTGATCTGGCCACGGCCACTGCTGAGTGCCCAATCTGCCAGCAGCAGAGACCCACATGCAGTCCCCAATATGGCACCATTCCCAAGGTGATCAGCCTGCTACCTGGTGGCAGGTTGATTACATTGGACCACTTCCATCATGGAAGGGGCAGCAGTTTGTTCTCATTGGAATAGACATATATTCCAGATATGGGTTTGCCTTCCCTGCATGACATGCTTCTGCGAAAACTACCATCCATGGACTTATGGAATGCGTTATCCACCATCATGGTATTCCAAACAGCATTGCTTCTGACAGAGGAACCCACTTCACAGCAAATGAAGTAAGGGAATGGGAACATGCTTATGGAAATCTTTGGTCTTACCATGTTCCCCATCACTCAGAGGCAGCTGTGTTGATAGAATGGTGGAATGGTCTGTTGAAGACTCAATTGTAGCACCAACTAGGTGGAAATAACTTGCAGGGCTGGGAAGTGTTCTCCAGGAGGCTGTGTATGCTCTGAATCAGCATCCACTTTATGGGGCTGTTTCCCCCATAGCCAGGATACACAGATCCAGGATTCAAGGGGTGGAAATAGGAGTGGCACTACTCACTAACACTCCTAGTGATCCACCAGGAAAATTTTTGCTGCCTGTCCCTGCAACTTTAAGCTCTGCTGGTCTACAAGTCTTAGTTCCAAAAGAGGAGTGCTTCCACCAGGAGACAAGAATAACTCTATGGAACTGGCAGTTAAGACTGCCACCTGGCCACTTTGGGCTTTTTATGCCTCTGAATCAATGGTCAAGAAAGGGGATTACTGTACTGGCTGGGGTGGTTGATCCTGTCTGTCAATGGGAAATAGCACTGCAACTTCACAATATCAGTAAAGAAGGGTTTTCCTGGAATACAGGAGAACCCCTAGGGTGTCTCTTAGTACTACCATGCCCTGTGATTAAAGTCAATGGAAAATTGCAACAACCCAATCCAGGCAGGACTACCAGTGGCCAAGAAACTTCAGGAATGAAGGTTTAGGTCACCCTACCAGGGAAAGAACCACGGCCAGCTGAAGTGCTTGATGAGGGTAAAGGGAACATGGAATAGACAATGTAAGAAGTTGTGATAAATACGAACTATGACCATGTGACCAGTTACAGAAACAAGGACTGTGATGGCATGAATATTTCCTCCTTCCTTTGTTTTGAGTATGTTTGTATTTGTTGGTAAAGCAAATATCTTTGTTTTCTACTCTATCTTATCCCATTATCACATGACATAAGCTGTATTGTTCATTTTGCAATTTTAAGTTAAAGGAAATCAATTTTAAAAGTTAATGTCACCCAAGGACTTGCACCCTTTTCTGGAGAGATTTAGTGTGTTTCTGGTTGTACACAGGACAGTGGAGTATTGTTATGTGAAATATATGTGTGTTCTTTTTCTCTACATAGAGATAAAGTATGGTTTAAGGTGCTGTGTATAACTGCCAAGTTGACAAGGGGTGTACTCTGATGGTTAGTTCATGTGTCAACTTGGCCCAGTGATGGTGCCCTGTTGTCTGGTCAAGCAAGCACTGGCCTAACTGTTACTGCAAGGACATTTGTGGCTGGTTAATAAACCAGAAGGCTGGTTTATTAGTCAATTGGCTGCAGCTGTGACTGATTGCATCAATGAAGGGAGTGTCTTCCACAATGAGAGAATTCAATCAGCTGGATTTAATCCAATCAGTTCAAGACTTTCAAGTGAGACAGATAGAGGACCTTCACTTCTTCTTCAGCTAGCCAATGAAGTGTTTCCTGAGGAGTTCATCAAACACCTTCAGCATATTTTCCAGTCTGCTGCCTGCCCTATGAAATTTGGACTCATGTATCCCCACAGTTGCATAAGACCTTTTATAAAATCTTATATTTAGATATCTCTTGTTAATTCAGTTTCCCTAGAGAACCCTAATACAAACAGTTTTAGTTGTTTCCTTCTAGCTATTCTAGTACACTAAAAACTAAAAAGGGATATTTATATAATGCATAATAATAACCTCCAGAATGACTTCTCAACTCTGTTTGAGGTCTCTTAGCCACTGAAACTTTATTTTGTTTAATTTCTCTTTCTCCTTTTGGTCAGGAAGCCTTTCTCAATACCATGAGCCAGGTCCAGGCTTATCCCCAGGAGTCATGTCCCACATTGCCAGGGAGATTTATACATTTGGGAGTCATCTCCCATGTAGTGGGGAAGGCAGTGATTTTACCAGCCAAGTGGGCTTAGAGAGAGAGAGGCCACATCTGAGCAACAAGAGGTTCTCTGTGGGTGACTCTTGGATACCATTATAAGTAGGCTTAGTCTCTCCTTTGCAGTAACAAGATTCATAAGGGCAAGCCCCAAGATCAAGGACTTGGCCTACTACAATGGTAGTCCCCAATCCTTCCAGAGTACTAGGAATTCCCCAGGTGGGGAAGTTTAATGTTTCCACATTTCTCCCCAGGCCCTGAAGGGGGCTTTGCAAATACTTTTTATTCTCTGACCAAATTACTCTGGGATATATCAGGGTTTCATGCTAACCTGTACAAACCAACCAGATGTCACCCTTTATTCAAGGTTCCATGTAATTATGGTGTTTGAGTAGATGGACTATACAAGTTAAAATTATATAGCATGCTATAGAAAGTATAGATTTTGCATCAAATAAGCATCTCTTCCTTTGGTCTCACACACAATTTGAGGTTTAAAACACAGTCAGTATCATCCTTTTCCATTTAGTCTGGTTTATCTTAGTTCTAATCAAGCCATTGTTCATACCTCTAACTGAGTCTTATCTCTTTTTCAGCTTTTTGAACATTTGCTGTATGGGGTAATGCTGACATTCATAGCTACCAAATTCTGGCTCTGAGTCTCAGGTGTCACACCCCATACAGATACCCAGAGTTACAGGGACTGACCAGCTCAGCATCTCAGAATTTAGAGATAGCTATTACAACTCATTTATAGATGTGACTGCTGTAAGAGTTTACAATCTAGGAATCTTTACCATAAGCCTTCCCCTGATAACCTATGCTCTTAGTTTCAATTATCAGAGTTTGCACATTATAATTAGTCCATATTAGTAAGGTATAATTTTTGTCTTTTCAATGGCTTATTTCACTCAACATACTGTCCTCAAGGTCCATTCACCTAGGTGCATACCTCACAACTTCGTTGCTTCTTGCTGCTGCTTGGTATTCCATTGTATGTTTGCAGCACAGTTCACCATTCCGTTTATCAGTCAATGTACCCTTAGGCCACCTTCATCCACTGCGAATCATGAATATGGCTGCCATAAACACCAGTGTACAATGTCCACTCATGTCCCTGCCCTCAGTTCTTTCAAGTATACCCAATAGAGGGATAGAACGACCATATGGCAACCCCATACTTAGCTTCCTGTGGAACCAGCACACTGCACTCCTGCTGGGCTGTGCCATTCTATTTCTCTACCAACAGGGAATAGGTAGAAAGCTTTCCACATTTTCTCCAGCACTTGTATCCCTCTGCTTACTTATTTTCTTTTCCTTTTTTTAAATTCATTTTTATTGAGATATATTCACATACCATGCAGTCATACAAAGCATATATTCAGTTCACAGTACCATTATATAGTGCGTTCATCATGGAAATTAATTTTTGAATATTTTCCTTACCACACACACAAAAATAATAAGAATAAAAATTAAAGTGAAAAAGAACAATTAAAGTAAAAAAGAACACTGGGTGTCCCCCCCCCCATTTTTCTGCTCATCCATCCATACACTGGAAAAAGGGGAGTGTGGTCCATATGGCTTTCCCAATCACATTTTCACCCCTCATAAGCTACATTTTTATACAATCATCTTCAAGATTCATGGGTTCTGGGTTGTAGTTTGATAGTTTCAGGTATTTACTGCTAGTTATTCCAATTCATTAGAACCTAAAAGGGTTGTCTATGTTGTGCATACAAGTGCCCATCAGAGTGACCTCTCAGCTCGTTTTGGAATCTCTCAGCCACTGAAGCTTATTTCATTTCCTTCTACATCCCCTTTTTGGTCAAGACGATGTTCTCCATCTCATGATGCCCAATCTAGATTCCTCCATGGGAAACATATTTCACATTGCCAGGGAGTTCACTCACCTGGGTGTCAGATCCCATGTAGGGGGAAGGGCAGTGATTTCACCTGCCAAGTTGCCTTAGCTAGAAAGAGAGGGCCACATCTGGGCAACAAAGAAGCATTTGGGAGAAGGCTCTTAGGCACAATTATAAGCAGGCCTAGCCTCTCCTTTGCAGCAATGGTCTTGCCAAGGGCGAGTCCCATGGTAGAGGGCTCAGCCCATCAAACCACCAGTCCCCTGTGTCTGTGAGCACATCAGCAACCATCGAGGTGAGGAAGCCCAACACGCCTGAATTCTCCACCAGCTCCTCAAGGGGGTTTTGCATATTTTTTTCATTGCTTTTTTTTTTTTTAAATTAAGTCTTTTTAAAAAAATTAACTATATCAAATTAAAAAAAAAACATACAATAAAAAAAAAACATTTCAAACAAACCATAACATAACAAGGAAGTAAGAAAAAGACAACCAACCTAAAAGAACTACTTTACTTCCTACATGTTCCTACTCTACTCCAAGAAAATAACCTAATATAGCAACATTTCTGTGAACTTGTTCCTACCATATCCATTAGAAATTAACAAACTATAGTCATTCCTGGGAATTCCCAGAATGTTAAATTTACCCATGACAGCTTATGTGTTCTTATTGGGTTATCATTCCCCCTTCATTAATTGCTCTCTATTGCTATTTTCCCCTACATTCTACATTATAAACCATTTATTTTATATTTTTCAAAGTTCACATTAGTGGTAGCATATAATATTTCTCTTTTTGTGCCTGTTATTTCGCTCAGCATTATGTCTTCAAGGTTCACCCATGTTGTCATGTTTCATGACATTCTTCTTACTGCTGCATAGTATTCCATCGTGTGTATATACCACATTTTATTTATCCACTCATTTGTTGAAGGACATTTGGGTTGTTTCCATCTCTTGGCAATTGTGAATAATGCTGCTATGAACATTGGAGTGCAGATATCTGTTCATGTCACTGCTTTCAGATCTTCCAGGTATATACCGAGAAACACTTTTGAAGTGTTTTTGTAAAAAAAAGGGATGTTGGATTTTTTTGAATGCTTTTTCAGCATCTATTGAGATGATCATTTGATTTTTCTCTTTTGATTTGTTAATGTGCTGTAATACATTGATTTTCTTATGTTGAACCATCCTTGCATGCCTGGAATGAACCCCACTTGGTCATGGTGTATGATTTTTAAAATTTGTCTTTGGATTCAATTTGCAAGTATTTTGTTGAGAATGTTTGCATCTATATTCATTAGGGAGATAGGCCTGTAGTTTTCCTTTTTTGTAGCATTTTTGCCTGGTTTTGGTATTAGATTAATATTAGCTTCATAAAATGTGTTAGGTAGTGTTTTATTTTCTTCAGTGTTTTGAAAGAGTTTAAGTAAGATTGGTGTCCATTCTTTTTGGAAAGTTTGGTAGAATTCCCCTGTGAAGCCATCTGGCCCTGGATATTTATTTGTGGGAAGATTTTTGATAACTGTTTGGATCTCTTTGCTTGTGATTGGTTGGTTGAGGTCTTCTATTTCTTCTCTGGTCAGTCTAGGTTGTTCATATGTTTCCAGAAAATTGTCCATTTCCTCTACATTATCCAGTTTGTTGACATACAGTTGTTCATAGTATCCTCTTATAATTTTTTAAATTTCTTTGGGTTCCACAATAATTTCACCTTTCTCATTCATCATTTTGATTATATGGGTCTTCTCTTGTTTTTATTTTGTCAGTCTAGCTAGAGGCTTGTCCATTTGATCTTCTCAAAGAACCAAAGTTCGGTGTTATTTATTCTCTATTTTTTTTTGTTCTCTATGTCATTTATTTCCGCTTTAATCCTTGTTGTTTCTTTTATTCTACTTGGTTTAGGATTGGTTTCCTGTTCATTTTCTAGCTTCTTCAGTTGGTCCATTGGTTCTTTGATTTTAGCTCTTTCTTCCTTTTTAATGTATGCATTTAGTGCTATAAATTTCCCCTTCAGTACTGCTTTTGCTGTATCCCATAGGTTTTGATATGTTGTGTTCACATTTTCATTCATCTTTATATATTTAGCAACTTCTCTTGCCATTTCTTCTTTAACCCATTGATCGTTTAGGAGCATGTTGTTTGGCCTCCAGGGTATTTGTGAATTTTCTATGTCTCTGATGGTTATTGACTTCTAATTGTATTCCATTGTCGTCAGAGAATGTGCTTTGAATAATTTCAATTTTTTTTAAATTTATTGAGGCTTGTTTTATGTCCCAGCATATGATCTATTCTGGAGAAAGTTCTGTGAGCACTAGAGAAGAATGTGTATCCTGGTGATTTGGGATGTACTGTTCTATATATATCTGTCAAATCCAATTCATTTATCAGATTGTTTAGGTTTTCAGTTTCCTGATTGGTCTTCTTTCTGGTTGATCTATCTATAGGGGACAGTGATGAGTTGAAATCTCCCACAATTATTGTGGAAACATCCATTGCTTCTTCTAGTTTTGCCAGTGCTTGTCTCATGTATTTTGTGGCACCTTGATTGGGTGCATAAACATTTATGATTATTCTTGTTGAATTGCCCCTTATATTAGTATGTAGTGGCCTTCTTTGTCTCTCAAAACATCCCTGCATTTAAAGTCTATTTTATCTGAGATTAATATTGCTATTCCTGCTTTCTTTTGGCTGTAACTTGCATGAAATATTTTTTTCATCCTTTCACTTTCAATTTCTTTGTGACCCTGTGTCTAAGATGAGTCTCTTGTATGCAACATATTGATGGTTCATTTTTTTTGATCCATTCTGCTGATTTATATCTTTTAATTGGGGAGTTTAATCCATTTACATTTAACATGATTACTGTGAAGGCATTTCTTGAATCAGCCATCCTATCCTTTGGTTTATGTTTGTCAGATATATTTTTCCTCCTCTCTCTTAATGTCCTTTAACATATCCATACTGCATCTCGTTAGTACTGAACCTTTCTCCACATCTCTATCTCCTTTCTTTGTTTCTCTGTTGGTAGGGCTCCCTTTAGTATTTCAAGTAGGGCTGGTCTCCTCTTAGCAAATTCTCTCAGCATTGTTTGTGAAAAATTTAAATTTTCCCTGAAATATGAAGGAGAGCTTTCCTGGAAAAAGAATTCTTGGCAATTTTTCTCTTTCAGAATTTTAAATATGTCATGCCACTGCCTTCTTGCCTCCATGGTGTCTGCTGAGTAGTCACTACTTAGTCTTATGCTGTTTCCTTTGTAAGTGGTCAATTGCTTTTCTCTTGCTGCTTTCAGAACTTGCTCCTTCTCTTCAGTATTTTGCAATCTGATCAGAATATGTCTCAGAGTAGGTTTATTTGGATTTATTCTATTGGGAGTTCACTGGGCATTTATGATATGTGTATTTCTGGTGTTTAGATTTGGGAAGTTTTTCCCAACAATTTCTTTGAATACTCTTCCTAGATCTTTACCCTTCTCTTCCCCTTCTGGAATACCAATGAGTCTTAAATTTGGATGTTTTATATTATCTATCATATCCTTGAGGCCCATTTTGATTTTTTTTATTCCCCCCCCATTCTTTCTTCTGTTTTTTCATTTTCTGTTCTTTCATCCTCCAGGTCACTGATTCACTGTTCAGCTTCCTCTAGTCTTGTACTATGAGTATCCAGAATCTTTTTAATTTGGTTAACAGTTTCTTTTATTTCCATAAGATCATCTTTTTTTTATTTCCTCTTACAATTTCTTCTTTATGTTCTAGGGTCTTCTTCATGTCCTTTATATCCTGTGCCATGCTTTCACTGTTTGTCTTTAGTTCTTTGCTTAATTGCTCCAAGTACTGTGTCTCCTCTGATCTTTTGATTTGGGGATTTGGGTTTGGGTTATCCATATCATCTGTTTTTTTCAAATGCTTTAAAATTTTCTGCTGTTTTTGGCCTCTTGGCATTTACTTAACTTGATAGGGTTCTTTCAGGATATGTAGACTGATTCAAACACTTATCTCCAATTTGTCAGCTCTGCAGTTTCATGGAGTACTCTATCTCTAACCAGCAAGTGGCATCTGTGAGCCACCTATTCCCCTCAAGCCAGTTCTCCCCAATTTTGTCTTTGTGGTGAGTGGGGGTGTGAATCTTATCGGGTTCAATTGGTGCACCAAGTTTGCATGCGTAATTGATGCTGCCTGCCATGAATGTGGGGCATGTGTCTGAGCAGTTAGGGAGGAAGGGTGTCTTTAATAATCAAATCTCCCAGGTGTTCCTAGAGATTTAAAGCTGTTGCAGTAGTATACTCCTTCAGTTCAGTCTCACCACAGTTTGTCTCTGCCACTGACCCACAAGTTCTTGGTATTGGTGTATGGTCACTAAGACTTGTGAGTGGTCCCTCTTCCAAGCTGTGTCCTCCTAGGTCCTCTGCTGAGGGAAGACTGTGCTATATCACAGGTGAGCACCATTTCTCAAGGGAAGTTCTGGTCCTCAGGGCAGTGTAGGGGCATTCCCAGTCTGTTGAAAGGATGGCTGAATGGACATGTTAATTTCCCCCTTTTCACACAGCTCTGCCTTCCCAGCTCTGGGACAGTTAGCTGGGGGTGGATGAAAGGCTACTGTCCATGCCCTCTTGGAAGATGGCTGTAAGCATCCCTGTTTTCTTGGGGAGTTGTGGTGTTTAGTGAATTTTCTCAGCCACTAGACTTCTTGCTTTTTCTCTCAGGGCTATCTTAGCTCTGCTCTTGCCTGGGCCCAAATTGCAAGTCTTTGAGGCTTTCTGTAATGGTTTTCTTAGAGTAATTGTTTTAGAAAAAGAGAAAAAGATTAAAAAAGAGAGAGAAGGGCACTCCTTGCTTATCTAATGGGCTATTGAAATGCTAAGAGACAAGGAGATTAGGGCCATTAAGGAACAATCAAGGAAGCAGAGAAGGGACCTCACCCTCTGGATTTGCATTTGAGCCTGATTCTGTTTGAGCCCTGCCCCTCTCCCCTTATGTTCACCAGAACTCCAAAAAGTCTCTGTTTTAATTTTTTTTTTTTTTTTGCTGTTTTTGCTAGCCCTATCTCCTCCCCACTGGGTTGACTGTTCCCAGATTCTCTGGTGTCTGGTCTCAGTCTATCTATGTTTGGAGTTTTGATCAGCAGTCTGTGTTTTCAGCGAGAACTGCAACTGCAGTTCTCCCTCCTCCTTCCCAGCACAGATGGCCCCTCCTCCCATGGGACTGAGCCTGGCAGGGAGGGGCATGGGTCCACTGGCCATGATAACTTACAGATTTTTCTGATCTCAGCTGTTCCATGGATTCATGAGTGTTGTATGAAGTATGCCCAAAGTCAAATTGCTCTGCAGTGTCCAGTCCATGCAGTTCCTGGCTTTCTACCTACTGTCCTGGAGGAGTAACTAAAACCTACACCTCACGCTCTGCCATGTTGCCCCACCTTCCTCTCTCTGCTTATTTTTTAACAGTTTTATTCATACACCATACAATGCATCCTAAGTAAACAATCAGTTATTCCCAGTATAATTACATAATTATGCATTCACCACAACAATCTTTGAGAGCATTTTCATCTCTTCCCCAAAGAAAGAGGAAAAGGAAAAAAAAATGAAGAATGAAAATACAAAAGATAGAAAAAAAATTAAAATAAAATACAATGAAAATGTTAGACAACATCACCAGCATCAAGAATCCCATATCACTCCTTTATATCCCCCTCTTACAGATATTTAGCTTTTGTATTTTGCCTTTGTTACAATTAATGGAAGTGTCTTACAATGTTACTGTTAACTATAAACTTTAGTTTGCATTGATTGTATTTTCCCCCTATGCCATCCAATTTTCAACATCTTACAATGTTGACATTCATTTGTTCTCCCTCATTTAAAAACTTTCCTTTATTTGTACATTTAATTACCATCATTGACCACTCTAGGTTTCACCAAGTTATACAATCCCAGTCTTTATCTTCTATCTTTCCTTCTGGTTTCATGCCTGCCCTTAGCCTTCCTCTTTCAACCATAATCACACTCATCTTTGTTCAGCATACTTACAGTATTGTGTTGCTCTAATGCACTGTTATGCTGTCCATTCCATTTCTTGATCTATACAATCAATCCTGTTGAAACTTCTGGGCTCCTTCAGCATAAAATGCCCAATCTCTATCCTCTATCTCCTGATAACCTGTGTTCTTAACTATCAAATTTTTCTCATCAATGTTACTGACCATACCATATCTATCCTTTTGTTTCTGGCTAATTTTACTCAATATAATGTCTACTGTCTACTATTTTGTCTTTTGGATTTTATACATCACATCTTATTTTATTTTTTTTATCTATCTCTCTTTTTACCCTTACTGATAGTCTTCATTTCTATACTATTCTCCAAACCTCTCTCTGATGTCTTTTTCTATCTGCCTTGAGTTCTCCCTTTAATATTTCTTGTAGAGCAGGTATCTTGTTCAAAATCTCTTTCAGTGTCTGTCTGAAAATATTTTAAACTCTCCCTCATTTTTGAAGGACAGTTTTGCCAGATATAGAATTCTTGGTTGGCATATTTTTCTCTTTCAATATCTTGAATATATCATACCATTGCCTTCTTGCCTCCATGGGTTTTACTGAGAATTCCACACATAGTCTTATTGAGCTTCCTTTGTATGTGATGGATTGCTTTTCTCTTGCTGCTTTCAGAATTCTCTTTGTCTTTGACATTTGATATGTGATTATTAAGTGTCTTGGAGTTGGTCTGCTTGGATCTATTTTGTTTGGGGTACACTGCACTTATTATATCTGTAATTTCATGTCTTTCATAACAGATGGTGTGATGGTTGGGTTCATGTTCAACTTGGCCAGGTGATGATGCCCAGCTATCTGGTTAAGCAAGCACTGGCCTAACTGAAGGACATTTGTGGCTGGTTAGTAAACCAGAAGGCTGGTTTATTAAATCATCAGTCAATTGGCTGCAGCTGTGACTGATTACATCACTGAAGGGTGTGTCTTCCACAATGAGAGAATGCAGTCAGCTGGATTTAATCCAATCACTTGAAGACTTTTAAGCAAGACAGATAGAGGACCTTCACTTCTTTGGATAACCAGCGAAGCATTTCCTGAGGAGTTTCTCAAAGTTACCAGTTTGTTTCCTGAGGAGTTCATTAAACACATTCATTGAAGTTGCCAGTTCCCTGCCTGAGGAATTCATTGAACATCTTCATTGGAGTTGCCAATTTGCTGCCTGCCCTATGGAGTTGGGCTTATGCATACCCACAGTTGCATGAGACACTTCTATAAATCTTGTATTTATAGATATTTCTTGTTGATTCTGTTTCCTAGAGAACCCTAACTAATACAGATGGGAAATTTTCAGTGATTATTTCTTCCATTTCTTTCTGCCCCTTTTCCCTTCTCTTTCTGGGACACTCATGACATGTATATTCATGTGCTTCATGTTGTCAGTTCAATTCCCTGAGATGCTGCTCATATTTTTCCATTCTTTTTCCTATCTGTTCTTTTGTGTATAGGATTTCAGATGTCTTGTCCTCCAGTTCATGAATCTTTTCTTCTGCCTCTTCAAATCTCCTGTTGTGTGTCTCCGTTGTGTTTTTCTTCTCTTCTGTTGTGTCTTTCATGCTCATAAGTTCTGCCAATTGTTTTTTCAAACTTTTGAGTTCTTCCTTATGTTTGTCAAATGTCCTCTTTATGTTTTTCGTCTCTTTTGCCATATCTTCCCTCAACCCATTGATTTGATTTTTTTAATTGATTTAGGAGACTTGATAAATAGTTAATTGTTTCAATTCCTGTATCTCAGTTGAAGTGTAAGTTTTTTCCTTTGACTGGGCCATATCTTCATTTTTCATTGTGTGATTTTTAATTTTTTGTTCTCTAGGCATCTGGTTTCCTTGAGTAACCCTATCAGATTTTCTCAGACCAGATGGGCCCAGGTCTCAGGAGGAGGCTGTATTCAGTACCAGGTTTCCCTGAGGCTGAGACTGAGCTAATTGTCAGGCTTTCCTGTAAGGCCTCTAGATTCTGTGCTTTTCCTATCCTGCCCAGCAGGTGGTGCTTGCGGCCCTCAGCTCCCACTAGCATAAAGAGGTGTAGTGTATTTAATTCTCAGTGGACTCTGTCACCACCAGGGACCTAGGATGTCAGAAGCCAAGTTTTGGCTGTTTCTGTTTTTATTGTTCCCCAAGGCCTGGGGTCTGATTTCTGTGAGGGAGGGCTGCCACTTGAGCTGAGCCTCACCCCCACTTTTCTTAGGGAGGATAAGCCCTTTAGGGAATTGTCTCCTACACTTGAGTTTTTCCTTTGACTCTATCTTAACTTCACCCTTGCCTGGGTCAGTGCTGACAATTGAAACTGCCTGAGGCTTTCTCTAATGAGATACTTAGAATGAAAAAAAAAGGGAAAAAGCAAGATGTCCCCTTTTCAGAGCCAGTCCCCAGCCCTCCAGATCACCAGGCAAGAACCAGAGTTTGTACCTAGTACTGAGTATCCCTTTTCTTGGGACACAGCCCTTTTCCAGTATTCTGAGCTCAGTAGACTCCAAAAGCTTCTGATTTTATTTATGCATTTTTTTCCCATCAGCCCTGCCTCCTCTCTGCCAGGATCAAGCTCTGGGTTTCTTTTCTGCTTGTTCTGGGTTTATCTGTGCTCCTAGCATGTATCCAGTAGTCCACATTTGTTAATTAAAACTACAATTGGAGCTTGGTTGAGCTACATTCCCTTGCTCCCAGCAGGGACTGCTTCTTCCCACAGCAAAGTTTTACAACTCAGCCTTCTGTGCTGGTGGGGGTGGGGCACCAGCTCCACTGTTTGGGGAGCTTTACTTACAGTTCTATGCTGTTATCTGAGCTGTTCAGCACATTCCAGATTGGTGTATGAAGTCCAGTCACAGATGTCCCCCCCCATCAGTTTTTCCAGACTATTTTCTAGTTGTTCCTGTCTATTTACTAGTTACTTAAGGGAACAAACTAAACTCCACACCTCCCTATGCTGCCATCTTGTCCTGCCTCCTCAATATGGTTTTAACAGTTTTCTAATTCACTCTTTTCCCAAGCCTTTGGCTAGGAAAATGTCTTTTTTGTTTTGCAGCTTATATGGGTCTAATATCTACAGGGTTCTCTAGCACCATATTAGAGACATATGAGAGGAAACAAAACAAAACAGGGAACTCACCACCATGTCATTCCTCATGTCTTGAAATCTGTATACATTATTTCTTCTTTCCACCTTCCAGGGTCTTCCTATATTTGTTAGTAGTGTTATAGCCAGACTTTTATGGTTGTAAGGGAGGATGGGGACTAATGTACCTTGGCTGGACCAGATGTTAGAAAATTCTTAATTGCGAAAAATGTCTTTTTATTTCCTCATACATTTAATATTTCCTGAACTATTCTTTGTGTATAGCCATTTTCCTATATAGAATAATTTATTTTATTTTAATTCAAGAGTGTTGATGATGATTTTTTCTTTTTTTTATGAGAAAATTTCTTTCTTTCATCATTATTTTTTTTGAAGTTGATTGGTATTTTATTTTATTTTATTTTATTTTTTTAATCATTTTATTGAGATATATTCACATACCACGCAGTCATACAAAACAAATTGTACTTTCGATTGTTTACAGTACCATTACATAGTTGTACATTCATCACCTAAATCAATCCCTGACACCTTCATTAGCACACACACAAAAATAACAAGAATAATAATTAGAGTGAAAAAGAGCAATTGAAGTAAAAAAGAACACTGGGTACCTTTGTCTGTTTGTTTCCTTCCCCTACTTTTCTACACATCCATCCATAAACTAGACAAAGTGGAGTTTGGTCCTTATGGCTTTCCCAATCCCTTTGTCACCCCTCATAAGCTACATTTTTATACAACTGTCTTCGAGATTCATGGGTTCTGGGTTGTAGTTTGATAGTTTCAGGTATCCACCACCAGCTACCCCAATTCTTTAGAACCTAAAAAGGGTTGTCTAAAGTGTGCGTAAGAGTGCCCACCAGAGTGATCTCTCGGCTCATTTTGGAATCTCTCTGCCACTGAAGCTTATTTCATTTCCTTTCACATTCCCCTTTTGGTCAAGAAGATGTTCTCCGTCCCACAATGCCGGGTCTACGTTCCTCCCCGGGAGTCATATTCCACGTTGCCAGGGAGATTCACTCCCCTGGGTGTCTGATCCCACGTCGGGGGGAGGGCAGTGATTTCACCTTTCAAGTTGGCTTAGCCAGAGAGAGAGGGCCACATCTGAGCAACAAAGAGGCATTCAGGAGGAGACTCTTAGGCACAAATATAGGGAGGCCTAGCCTCTCCTTTGCAGCAACCGTCTTCCCAAGGGTAAAACTTATGGTAGAGGGCTCAACCCATCAAACCACCAGTCCCCTATGTCTGCAAGGGGGCACTACATCATTTTTTTTTTCCTTGTTTTTCTTTCTTTCTTTTTTTTTTTAACTTTCCCTTCTTTTTTAAATCAACTGTATGAAAAAAAAAGTTAAAAAGAAAACAAACATACAATAAAAGAACATTTCAAAGACATAACAAGGGAGTAAGAAAAAAGACAACTAACCTAAGATAACTGCTTAACTTCCAACATGTTCCTACTTTACCCCAAGAAAGTTACATAATATAGCAACCTTTCTGTGAACTTGTTCCTACTATATCCATCAGAAATTACAGACCTAGTCATTTCTGGCATCCCCAGAACGTTAAAAAGCTTATCTGTTCTTCTTGGATTATTGTTCCCCCTTCCTTAATTACTCTCTACTGCTAGTTCCCCTACATTCTACATTATAAACCATTTGTTTTACATTTTTGAAATTCACATTAGTGGTAGCATATAATATTTCTTTGTGCCTGGCTTATTTCACTCAGCATGTCTTCAAGGTTCATCCATGTTGTCATATGTTTCACGAGATCGTTCCTTCTTACTGACACGTAGTATTCCATCGTGTGTATATACCACATTTTATTTATCCACTCATCTGTTGAAGGACATTTGGGTTGTTTCCATCTCTTGGCAATTGTGAATAATGCTGCTATGAACATTGGCGTGCAGATATCTGTTCGTGTCACTGCTTTCCGATCTTCCGGGTATATACCGAGAAGTGCAATCACTGGATCGAATGGTAGCTCTATATCTAGTTTTCTAAGGAACTGCCAGACTGACTTCCAGAGTGGCTGAACCATTATACAGTCCCACCAACAGTGAGTAAGAGTCCAATTTCTCCACATCCCCTCCAGCATTTGTAGTTTCCTGTTTGTTTAATGCAGCCATTCTAACCGGTGTTAGAGGATCTCATTGTGGTTTAATTTGCATCTCTCTAATAGCTAGTGAAGCTGAACATTTTTTCATGTGTTTCTTGGCCATTTGTATTCCTCTTCAGAGAACTGTCTTTTCATATCTTTTGCCCATTTTATAATTGGGCTGTCTGTACTATTGTCATTGAGTTGTAGGATTTCTTTGTATATGCAGATATCAGTCTTTTGTCAGATACATGGTTCCAAAATTTTTCCCATTGAGTTGGCTGCCTCTTTCCTTTTTCAGAAATTTTTGAGGTGCAGAAACTTCTAAGCTTGAGGAGTTCCCATTTATCTATTTTCTCTTTTGTTGCTTGTGCTTTGGGTGTGTAAAGTCTAGGAAGTGGCCACCTAATACAAGGTCTCTTGAAGATGTTTTCCTACATTATCTTCTAGGAGTTTTTATGGTACTTTCTTTTATATTGAGATCTTTGGTCCATTTTGAGTTATTTTTGTGTAGGGGTGAGGTAGGGGTCCTCTTTCATTCCTTTGGATTGGATATCCAACTCTCCCAGCCCCATTTGTTGAAAAGACCATTAGGGCTCAGTTCAGTTACTTTGGGGGCCTTATCAAAGATCAGTCGGCCATAGATCTGAGGGTCTATCTCTGAATTCTCAATTCGATTCCATTGATCTATATGTCTATCTTTGTGCCAGTACCATGCTGTTTGGCAACTGTGGTTTTAATAAGCTTCAAAGTCAGGGAGTGTAAGTCCTCCCACTTCGTTTTTCTTTTTTAGAGTGTCTTTAGCATTCGAGGCAATCTTCCCTTTCCAAATAAATTTGATAACTAGCTTTTCCAAGTCTGCAAAGTAGGTTGTTGGAATTTTGATTGTTGAATCTGTAGATGAGTTTGGGGGATTGAATTGACATCTTAATGACATTTAGCCTTCCTATCCATGAACATGGAATATTTTTCCATCTTTTAAGGTCCCCTTCTATTTTTTTAGTAGAGTTATGTAGTTTTCTTTGTATAGGTCTTTTACATCTTGGTTAAGTTTATTCCTAGGTACTTGATTTTTTTAGTTGCTATTGAAATGGTATCTTTTTCTTGAGTGTCTCTTCAGTTTGTTCATTTCTAATATAGAAACATTACTGACTTATGTGCATTAATCTTGTATCCCGCTACTTTGCTAAATTTGTTATTAGCTCTAGTAGCTGTATCCTCGATTTCTCAGGGTTTTCTAGATATAAGATCATATCGTCTGCAAACAATGACAGTTTTACTTCTTCTTTTCCAATTTGGATTGCCTTTTATTTCTTTGTCTTGCTGGATTGCCCTGGCTAGCACTTCCAGCACAAGTTGAATAAGAGTGGTGACAGCGGGCATCCTTGTCTTGTTCCTGATCTTAGAGGGAAGCTTTCAGTCTCTCACCATTGAGTACTATGCTGGCTGTGGTTTTTCATATATGCTCTTTATCATGTTGAGGAAGTTTCCTTCAATTCCTACCTTTTGAAGTGTTTTTATCAAAAACGGATGTTGGATTTTGTCAAATGCTTTTTCAGCATCTATTGAGATGATCATTGATTTTTCCCTTTCGAGTTTTTAATGTGTTGTAATACATTGATTGTTTTTCTTATGTGAACCATCCTTGGATGCCTGGAATGACCCCACTTGGTCATGGTGTATGATTTTTTTAATGTGTCTTTGGATTCGAATTGCAAGTATTTTGTTGAGGATTTTTGCATCTATTTCATTAGGGAGATTGGCCGGTAGTTTCCTTTTTGTAGCATCTTTGCCTGGTTTTGGTATTAGATGATGTTAGCTTCATAAAATGAGTTAGGTAGTGTTCCATTTTCTTCAATGTTTTGAAAGAGTTTGAGTAAGATTGGTGTCAGTTCTTCTGGAAAGTTTGGTAGAATTCCCCTGTGAAGCCATCTGGCCCTGGGCATTTATTTTGTGGGAAGATTTTTGATGACTGATTGGATCTTTGCTTGTGATGGGTTGGTTGAGTTCTTCTATTTCTTCTCTGGTCAGTCTAGGTTGTTCATATGTTTCCAGGAAATTGTCCATTTCTTCTACATTGTCCGGTTTATTGACATACAGTTGTTCATAATATCCTCTTATAATTTTTTTAATTTCTTCAGGATCTGCATTATGTCACCTTTTTCATTCATGATTTTGTTTTATGGGTCTTCTCTCTTTTTGTTTTGTCAGTCTAGCTAGGGGCTTGTCAATCTTGTTGATCTTCTCAAAGAACCAATTTTGGTGATATTTATCCTCTCTATTTTTTTGTTCTCTATGTCATTTATTTCTGCTTTTAATTTTATTTCTTTTCTTCTACTTGGTTTAGGATTGGTTTGCTGTTCTTTCTAGCTTCTTCAGTTGATCCATTAGTTCTTTGATTTTGGCTCTTTCTTCCTTTTTTAATATATGCGTTTAGTGCTATAAATTTCCCCCTCAGCACTGCTTTTGCTGCATCCCATAGGTTTTGGTATGTTGTGTTCTCATTTTCATTCGTCTCTATATATTTAGCAATTTCTCTTGCTATTTCTTCGTTAACCCAATGATTGTTTAGGAGTGTGTTGTTTAACCTCCGGTATTTGTGAATTTTCTAAGTCTCTGATGGTTATTGACTTCTAATTGTATTCCATTGTGGTCAGAGAATGTGCTTTGAATAATTTCAATCTTTTTAAATTTATTGAGGCTTGTTTTATGTCCCAGCATATGATCTATTCTGGAGAAAGTTCTGGGAGCACTAGAAAAGTATGTGTATCCTGGTGATTTGGGATGTAATGTCCTGTATATTTCTGTTAAATCTAATTCATTATCAGATTGTTTAGGTTTCAATTTCCTTATTGGTCTTCTGTCTGGTTGATCTATTAGAGGAGGAGTGATGTGTTGAAGTCCCCACAATTATTGTGGAAACATCAATTGCTTCCTTTAGTTTTGCCAGGTTTCTCTCATATGATTTGTGGCACCTTGATTGGGTGCATAGACATTTACAATTGTTATTTCTTCTTGCTGAATTGCCCCTTTTATTAGTATGTAAGCCTTCTTTGTCTCTAAAACATCCCTGCATTTGAAGTCTATTTATCTGGATTAATATTGCTATACCTGCTTTCTTTTGGCTGTAGCTTGCATGATGAAATTATTTTTTTCCATCCTTTCACTTTCAGTTTATTTGGTCCCTATGTCTAAGATGAGTCTCTTGTATGCAACATATTGATGGTTCATTTTTTTTGATCCATTCTGCGAATCTATAGCTTTTATTGGGGAGTTTAATCCATTTACATTCAACGTTATAACCGTGAAGGCATTTCTTGAATCAGCCAATCTTATCCTTTGGTTATGTTTGCCATATTTTCCCCCTCTCTCTATAATATCCTTTATTGTACCATAACCGAATCTCTTTAGTACTGAACCCTTTCTCCAAGTCTCTCTGTCCTGTCTTTGTTTCTGTCTGTAGGGCTCCCTTTAGTATCTCCAGATAGGGCAGGTCTCTTGTTAGCAAATTCTCTCAGATTTGTTTGTCTGTGAAAAATTTAAGCTCTCCCTCAAATTTGAAGGAGAGCTTTGCTGGATAAAGTATTCTTGGCTGGAAATTTTTCTCACTCAGAATTTTAAATATATCGTGCCACTGCCTTCTCGCGTCCATGGTGGCTGCTGAGTAGTCACTACTTAGTCTTATGCTGTTTCCTTTGTATGTGGTGAATTGCTTTTCTCTTGCTGCTTTCAGAACTTTCCTCTCTTCTCTGTGTTTGACAGTGTGATCAGTATATGTCTTGGAGTGGGTTTATTTGGATTTATTCTATTTGGAGTTCGCTGAGCATTTATGATTTGTGTATTTATGTTGTTTAGAAGATTTGGGAAGTTTTCCCCAACAATTTCTTTGAATACTCTTCCTAGACCTTTACCCTTTTCTTCCCCTTCTGGGACCAATGAGTCTTATATTTGGACGTTTCATATTATCTATCATATCCCTGAGGTCCATTTCGATTTTTTCAATTTTTTCCCCATTCTTTCTTTTATGTTTCATTTTCCATTCTGTCATCTTCCAGGTCACTGATTCGTTGTTCAACTTCCTCTAGTCTTGTACTATGAGTGTCCAGAATCTTTTTAATTTGGTCAACAGTTTCTTTAATTTCCATAAGATCATCCATTTTTTTATTTAGTCTTGCAATGTCTTCTTTATGCTCTTCTAGAGTCTTCTTGATTTCCTTCATATCCCTACTATGGTCTCATTGTTCATCTTTAGTTCTTTGAGTAGCTGCTCTAGGTGCTGTGTCTCTTCTGGTCTTTTGATTTGGGTGCTTGGGCTTGGGTTATCCATATCGTCTGGTTTTTTCATATGCTTTATATTTTTGTTGTTTTTGGCCTCGTGGCATTTGCTGAACTTGATAGGGTTCTTTTAGGGTTTGTAGACCTATTGAAGTCCTTATCTCTAATTTATCAGATCTACAGCTTCGTGGAGTACACTTTCTCTAACTAACCAGCAGGTGGCATCCACGAGCCACCTGTTCTCCACAAGCCAGTTCTCCCCTGCTTAGCCTTTTTTTGTGAGTGGGGGAGTGAGTCTTGTGGGGCCCAATTGGTGTACCAAGCTTGCGTGTGTAGTTGGTGTTGCCTGCCCTGTATGTGGGGCGTGTTTCTGGGCAGTCGGGGAGGGGTGGTGGCCCTAACAATCAAATCTCCCTGATGATCCTAGAGTTTTAAAGCTGCTGCAATAGTCTAATCCTTCAGTTCAGTCCTGCCACAGTTTGTCTCTGCCACTGACCCACAAGTCCTTGGTATTGGCGTATGGCTCCTGAGACTTGCAAGTGGACCCCTCTTCCAGGCTGTGCACCCCGGGTCCTCTGTTGAGGGATGACTGTGCTATGTCACAGGTGAGTGCCGTCCCCTCAGGGCAGTTCTGGGCTGCTGGGTTGTGTAGGGAGGCTCCCAGTCTGCTCAAATGATGGCTGAATTGGGCTTTGTTAATTCACACTGCTCCACCTTCCCAACTCTGGGACAATCAGCTGAGGTTGCAGGGAAGGCTAATGTCCACGCCCAGTTTTGTGGTGTGTGCCTGTTATTTGAAGCCCTTCCGTCGCACTGGGTTGTTTGGGGCAGCTGTGGGCTATGGGGCTGGCGATGGGCAGGAGTGTTTCCTGTCCACCAGGATGGTGGCTGTGAGCGGACACCCCCGTTTTCTTGGGAAGTTGTGGTGTTTAGTGAATTTTCTCAGCCACTGAATTATTGCCTTTTGTCTCAGAGCTCTCTTATTTCTGCTCTTGACTTGACGTGCCCAAATTGAAAGTCTTTGAAGCTTTCTGTATTGGGCTTCTTAGAGTAATTTTTTTAGAAAAGGAAAAAAGGATTAAAAAAAAAAAAAAGGGTCCTCCTCAGAGATCTAATGGGTTATTGAAATGCTAAGAGACAAAGCAACCAGGGCCATTAAGGAAAGGTCCACAGGGCAGAGAGATCGGCTTTTTCTTCGGGATTTGCATATGCGCCTTAGGGCCTGAGCTCCGCCCTTCCCCTTTCTGTGTTCACCAGAACTCTAAAAATCCTCTGCTTTTATTTTGGAGTTTTTCGTGTTGTTCTTTTTTTCTATGCCTGTCTCCTCTCTGCTGGGCTGGCTGCTCACAGATTCTCTGGTGTCTGGTCTCTGTCTATCTATGGTTGGAGTCTGGATCAGTAGAATGAGTTTCCGATAAGAGCAGCCACTGCAGTTCTCCCTTCTCCTTCCCGGAGCTGACAGCCCCTCCTCCCACGGGACTGAGCCTGGCAGGGAGGGGTGCGGGTCCCCTGGCCACAAAAACTTACAGATTTCGCTGATCTCAGCAGTTCGACATTTTCATGAGTGTTGTATGAATTATGCCCAAAGACAGATTCCTCTGTGGTGTCCAGTCCACGCAGTTCCTGGCTTTCTACCTACTTTCCTGGAGGAGTAACTAAAACATACAGCTCACCAGTCTGCCATCTTGCTCCGCCTCCGCTCCTTCTCTTCTGTGTTTGACAGTGTGATCAGTATATGTCTTGGAGTGGGTTTATTTGGATTTATTCTATTTGGAGTTCACTGAGCATTTATGATTTGTGTATTTATGTTGTTTAGAAGATTTGGGAAGTTTTCCCCAACAATTTCTTTGAATACTCTTCCTAGACCTTTCCCCTTTTCTTCCCCTTCTGGGACACCAATGAGTCTTATATTCGGACGTTTCATATTATCTATCATATCCCTGAGGTCCATTTCGATTTTTTCAATTTTTTTCCCCATTCTTTCTTTTATGCTTTCATTTTCCATTCTGTCATCTTCCAGGTCACTGATTCATTGTTCAACTTCCTCTAGTCTTGTACTATGAGTGTCCAGAATCTTTTTAATTTGGTCAACAGTTTCTTTAATTTCCATAAGATCATCCATTTTTTTATTTAGTCTTGCAATGTCTTCTTTATGCTCTTCTAGAGTCTTCTTGATTTTCTTCATATCCCGTACTATGGTCTCATTGTTCATCTTTAGTTCTTTGAGTAGCTGCTCTAGGTGCTGTGTCTCTTCTGGTCTTTTGATTTGGGTGCTTGGGCTTGGGTTATCCATATCATCTGGTTTTTTCATATGCTTTATAATTTTCTGTTGTTTTTGGCCTCGTGGCATTTGCTGAACTTGATAGGGTTCTTTTAGGGTTTGTAGACCTATTGAAGTCCTTATCTCTAATTTATCAGATCTACAGCTTCGTGGAGTACACTTTCTCTAACTAACCAGCAGGTGGCGTCCACGAGCCACCTGTTCTCCACAAGCCAGTTCTCCCGTGCTTAGCCTTTTTGGTGAGTGGGGGAGTGAGTCTTGTGGGGCCCAATTGGTGTACCAAGCTTGCGTGTGTAGTTGGTGTTCATCATTATTTTTGAAGGATATTTTCACTAGATTTAGAAATCTAGGTTAATAATATTTTTCTTTTAGCATTTTGGAGATGGTATTTCATTGTATTTTGTTTGCATTATTTCTGATGAGAAGTTCGTGGTTATTTTTTATCATTGCTCACCTGTGAAATGTAACTTTCTGGTCTGGCTATTTGGCAAAATTTCAGACATTATTTCTGAAGTATTTTTTCTGTGACCCCTCCTCTCTGGACTCCATTACATATATGTTAGGTTGTTTGTTCTTCCTCTGCAGGTAACCAAACTTTTTCCCTTTTCTTCTCATCATTTTTAAAATTGACTTTTCTTCAAGATCACTGATCTTTCCTTTAGAATGCTGATAATATGATTTATCAGCTGGTTACCAATGGTCCCAGTCATTGAATTTTCATTTCAGTTATTTTATATTCTAGCTTCAAGAAGTTCCATTTGTTTCTTTTGCATATGCATAATTTCTGTCTTCATGATGTTCATATTTTCTTTTGAATCACTGAACTTTATTTATAATAGCTGTTTTAAAGTACTTTTCTACTAAGTCCATCATTTTATTATTTATGTGTCTGTTTCTATTGAATGATTTTTTTCTTTATTATGGGTCACATTTACCTCCTTATTTGCATATTAGCATACTGTTAATTGGCTGATGGACATTGTAAATCTTACATTGTTAAGTGTCTAGATTTCCTGACTAAAGAATCTTGAGTTTTGTTTTGGTAGGAATTAATTTATTTGCAAATCTGTTTGATTTTTGTCTTGCTTTTAAGTTTCTTAAGGGCAGGTCTAAAGTAAACTTTACTCTTCTTCTGGGACCTGAATTGCTGTTCAGTGAGGTTTCTTTTCTCTTTTGTCAGAATTGGAATGTATCCCCACATTGTGGGAGTCCTGAGAATTGTTTAGCTTATGGCTATCTGGTATCTGTTCTCTCCCAGCTGCTGTTCTTGCCTAATCTTTGGATCCTTGCATGCACAATTACTTAACTAAATGCTTACCTGGACCCTCTTTCACCATGTATCTCCTTCCTCTCCAGTTATCTTCCACAAATTCTCACTGCCTTAGCCTCCTGAAATTCTCATCTGTCTTCTCACCTCAGTGTGTTGAGCATCCCAGTAAATGCCTCCAGGCAAAAAGCCAAGGCAATTATAATGCTTACCTCATTTGTTTCCATTCTCTCAGGGATTACTCTGCTGTACTGCCCATTGTCCAATATTGGAAAACATCTGTTTCATGTAATTTGTCTCATTCTCTAATAGTGTATGGTGGGAAGGATAGTCTGAAACTCTGACATGACTGAAATCATACATTTCTAAAAATTTCTTACCAAAATTAAAATATAAACATAAATGTCATAAAGAAAATCAGAGTGCTAAGACTATTCCAGAGGAAATAATTAGATATAAAGTGTTAAATGTCTAAGTAACATTAGGATGAGACAAAAATGATCAGAAGTAGGAAAAGATACTACTATGTATTTTTTAACTTTATGTATCATAAAATTAAACAAACAACAAAAAACCCCACAGCATTTCAAGCAAAACAAAGCAAAGGATTAAGAAAACAAATAACCTAAAATAATTACTTTTGATTCCCACATGTTCCTACCATACCCAAGAAACAGTTGTCTTTTAAGATACTCAAAATAGCTTTGAATGTCTGAAACATGCTAAATAAAATTGGGGAGTATTCAGTTGCATTTACAAAATTAGGTTCAGACTTCAGTGGACATTTTTATTAGGATGTTATTAAGAATTTTGATTTTAATTCTAATGCAAGAGGAAATCCATGGGAATGGTTATGAGTAATTGTGTATATGAAGATTGGGTGTAGGAAACCTGTGGAAATCTATAAAAAATTTTAGAGACTGTAGAGTAATCCAAGCAAGAGGTGACACTGGCTTGGATTGATAAATTGACAGTGATATGGTAGATGAATAGACTAACTCAAAACATATTTAGGGAGGATAGAATCAAGAGAAATTAATTATGGATTATCTTTTTGAGGAGAAGGTAGGATCATTGGTAAATAATTGACTGGATGGAAATCCACTTACGTGATGAATGCTGAAAAGACAAGATAGTGTAGCAGTTCAATATGTTTTCTACCACAGTGAAATTAAATCAGAAATTTAAAGTAAATAATAATAACATAACAAATAAAAATTTGTGGGATTTAACTAAATAAGGTCTAAGGGGAAAATTTATAGCTTTAAATGCTTATATTTGAAAAGTAGGCTTGATAACAATGATTTGAAGTTTCACATTAAGAAGAAACATAGTGCCAAGGTACCAAGAAAATTAAAATGCCGAAAATTGGTTCTTTGAAAATGTTGAAAAATTGAAAATAGATAAACTCCTAGTAAATTAGTCAGGTTTAGTTCAGAAAGCAAAGCCATTATGAGTACTACGGGATAAGGGATTTAGATTAGAGTTAGACTTTACACAATAATAGAAGGAGCTGGGGAAGAGATCATCCAAAAGTCCTCCTGAAGCAGTGGTGCAGGAGGACAAGTTGAACTTTGCAGGGAAAACCTGAAAAGATGGTTCTCATTTCATTTCCCTCTGCTACTCTCACACTTCCTGCAAGGGTCTCAATGTCAGATATGGCTTGGCCTTTCCTCTTGTATTCTGGGACCTATGGGGAACCTTGTCCCTAGACTCAGGTAATATGTTGTCTGTGGTTCTGTCTTTTACTATCCTGCTGCTTCCTCTATTTTTTTTTAAATTTTACTTTGAAATAAATTCACACTTACAGGAACAGTTGCAAAAACAATACAAACCCCATACACAGAATTCTAGCATATCCTGACTCCCCTTGCCTGATAACCCAATCCACCAACTTTAACATCCTGTCACACCGTTTCTTTCTTTCCCTCCCTCCCACCTTCCCTCCCTATCATCCATCATTTATCTATTGCTCTGTCTTCTGAACATATGAGAGCAAGCCACACAATCCTTGAACAAACAACATAATTTACATATACATTTCCCATGAACAAGAACATTCTTTTATGCAATCTCATTAAGCGCAGCAAAGAAGTTCAAGAAATTCAACATTGATACAAAGCTTACATTCTATATTTCCTTTTTTTTCCTTTCTTATGTTCCAGCTGTGTCCCTTTGAGCCTCCTGGCCTCCATCCTCAGATCCCATCCAGGATCACCCTTGGCATTTAGTTGTCATTATCTATTTAAACTGTCTTTTTTTTTTTTCAATTGTGGAAATGCATATATAGCCTAAATCTTCCCATTCCAACCTCTCCCTAGTGTCCATTCCCTCCCTAGCATTCCATTAGTGGGATTAATCATGTTTAGAATGTTGCAATGCTATCACCTTCCCACCATCCATTACTAGAAATTTCCCTTCACCCCAAACAGAAATCCTACACTCATTTCTTAACTCCCCATTGCCCCTTCCCCCACTTCTCATAACCATAATCTACTTTTCATCTCTATGGTCATAATTCTCTGATACTTTTTTTGTGTTTACCATGGGGCTTAAATTTAACCTTTTAAATCTATAACAATCTTATTTTTCTTTGAAATCAACTTAACTTCAATAGGACATGTAAGCTATGTTCCTATACTCCTCCATTCCCCCACCTTTATGTAGTTCTTGTCAAAAATTACATATTTTACATTGAGTCCAAAACCACTGATTTGTCATTACAGTTTACGTATTTTATATCCTGTAGGAAGTAAATAGTGGAGTTACAAATCAAAAATACAGTAGTACTGGTATTTATATTTACCATGTGATCTTTACTGGAAATCTTTATTTCTTCATGTTTCAATCAATTGTTTAGTGTCGATTCCTTTCCACCTGCTCAATTCCCTTTAACATTTTTTATAGGACTGATCTACTGGTGATGAAGTCCCTCAGCTTTTGATTAAATGGGAATGTTTTCATCTCCCCCTCATTTTTACCTTTCAGTTGTTTGTGAGTTTTCTAGGTCTCTGATGGTTATTGACTTCTATTTGTATTCCATTGTGGTCAGAGAATGTGCTTTGAATAAATTCAATTTTTTTTTTAAAATTTATTGAGGCTTGTTTTATGTCCCAGCATACGGTCTATTCTGGAGAAAGATCTGTGATCACTATAGAAGAATGTGTGTCCTGGTGATTTGGGATGTAATGTTCTATATATGTTAAATTTCTCTATATCTCTCTCTCCTTTCTTTTTTTCTCTGTCTGTATGGCTCCATTTATTATCTGAAGTAGGGCAGATCTTTTATTAGCAAAATCTCTCAGCATTTGTTTGTGAAAAATTTAAGCTCTCCCTCAAATTTGAAGGAGAGTTTTGCTGGATAAAGTGTTCTTGGTTGGAAGTTTTTCTCTCTTAGAATTTTAAATATGTCATGCCACTGCCTTCCCACCTCCATGGTGGCCGCTGAGTAGTCACTACTTAGTCTCTTTGTTTCCTTTGTATGTGGTGAATTGCTTTTCTCTTGCTGCTTTCAGAACTTGCTCCTTCTCTTCAGTATTTGACAGTCTGATCAGAATATGTCTTGGAGTCGGTTTATTTGGATTTACTCTATTTGGAGTTCTCTGGGCATTTATGCTTTGTGTATTTGTATTGTGTATAAGGTTGGGGAAGTTTTCCCCAAGAATTTCTTTGAATATTCTTTCTAGACCTTTACCCTTCTCTTCCCCTTCTGGGACACCAATGAGTCTTAAATTTGGACGTTTTATTTTATCTATCATATCCCTGAGATCCATTTTGATTTTTTCAATTTTTTTCTCCATTCTTTCTTTTGTTCTTCATTTTCCATTCTGTGGTCCTCAAGGAGGCTGAGTCATTGTTCAGCTTCCTCTAATCTTGTATTATGAGTATCCAGAGTCTTTTTAATTTGGCCAACTGTTTCTTTTATTTCCATAAGATCTTCTTTTTTGTATTTACTCTTGCAGTTTCTTCTTTATGTTCTTCTAGGGCCTTCTTTATGTCTTTTATATCCTATACCATGCTCTTCTTCATGTCCTTTATATCCTGTGCCATGCTCTCATTGTTTGTCCTTAATCTTTAATTAATTGCACCAAGGACTGTGTCTCTTCTGATCTTTTGATTTGGGTGTTTGGGTTTGGGTTCTCCATATCATCTGGTTTTATAATATGCTTTAAGATTTTCTATTGTTTTTGGCCTCTTGGCATTTGCTTTACTTGATAGGGTTCTTTCCAGATATAAAAAATACCAATCTCTAGTTTGTCAGATCTACAGCTTGGTGGTGTACACTTTAATCAGCAGATGGCATTCATGACTCTCCTATTCCCCTCAAGTCAGTTCTCCCCAAATTTGTCTTTGTGGTGTGTGGGGATCTGATTCTTGTGGGGTTCAATTGGTGCACTAAGTTTGGGTGTGTTGTTGGTGCTGTCTGCCCTGAATGTGGGGCATGTGTCTGTGTGGTTAGGAAGCAGGGGAGCTTTAATAATCAAACTTCCCAGGTGTTCCTGGAGATTTAAGGCTGTTGCAAGAGTCTAAGCCTTCATTTCAGTCTTTCCACAGATTGTCTCTGCTGCTGACCCACAAGTCCCTGGCATTTGTGTAGGGTCCCTGGGATTTCTGAGTGGGAACCCTCTCAGCCATGCTCTTCCAGGACCTCTACCGAGGAAAGGCCATGCTATGTCACAAGTGTGTGCCAGCCCACCAGGGAAGCTCTGGGCCACCGGGCTGCACAGGGAGACTCTCAGCCCACTGCAAAGATGGCTGAATGGGGCATGTTAATCTCCCCCTCCTTGCACAGCTCCACCCTCCCAGATCTGGGACAATTAGCTGTGGGTGCACCAAAGGCCACTGTCCATGGCCAATATTGTGATGTGTACATGGTGCTGTGGGAAAAACTCCCCATCACACTGGGTTTTTTGTTGTGGCTCTGGGCTGTGGGTCAGGCCTGGGCAGGAGTGTCCCCTGCCCACTGGGGAGATGGCTGCAAGGGGTGCAGTTTCTTTCTCGTTTTGGCTCCCCTCTGGCCCCCTGGCCCTGAAACAATCAGCAGTGGGCTATCCTCCATGCCAGACACTGAAACATTGGCATAGTCCACTCCATGCTTCACTATGCAGTTCTCACCATCTTAATCTCAGCCGCTCCCAGGTTTTTTTTTTTTTTTTTTTAAAGGAAATAGTCCATCTCTAAACTCCAAACCATGGTTTCCCCACACTGCAGCATGGCCACTGGACTTTCAGCCAGCTCACTGACTCCTTTCAGAATGCAGACTCCCAGTTTCACCAAGTGCTAAATCCCTGTGGATTTAGCAGACCTTATCCGGCTGGTGCATCGCTGAAACTGGTGTTCTGGGTCACTTTCTGGCTTTTATCTAGTATTTTTCATGGAGGTGTTTTTTTTTTGCCCTGTCTCACCTAGCCACCATCTTAGGTTCTCCTGCTTCCTCTATTTTTGTTAAAAGATTTGAGGAGATTCAAAAACTGCTCCACATTTATGAACTTGCCACATACAGAATTCCTTGCCTCCATTTTTGAAAGATATTTTCACTGGATATGGAATTCTAGATCCACAGTTTTCCTTTAGCACATTGAAAAATTTTCATTGTTTTGTTGCTACTTGGTTTTGTTTTGTTTTGAGAAGACAGCTACTAGTCTAATAGGTACTCTTTGAAGGTATTGTGTCTTTTTTTCTTTCACTATTTTAAATATTTGCTGTTTTCCTTAAGTTTTACTGTGATGTGTCTTATCATGGATTTCTTTTTATATATCCTTTTGCCATCTCTTCTGTTTGAATATTTTTGTCAAAGTGTTCTTTTTTCTAAATATTTCATTCTAATCTATCTTCCAGTTTATTAATTATGTTGTTAGCTGTTTCTAATTTGATATTAAACCCATCCATTTATTTCTTAGTTTAAGTTTTTATGTTGTTTAGTTCTAGAATTTCCATGTGGTTCTTTGTCAAATCTGCTATAACATTTTTGTGGTTTATCTCACAAAAATTTCCTTCTTGTTTTTTATTTCCTTTAGCACAACAATCAAATATTTATTTTACAGTCAAAATCTGTTAGTTACAGTAGCTGCAGTCTCTGTGATGTTGTTTCTATTGTTCATTGTTTTGCTGGTTTTAGTCATGCTGTGCTATATCCTTGTATGCCAGCATATCTTTTTGTGTGTGCCAGACCTCTGTGTTGAAAAAGTGTTTGTAGAAAAGTTTTGGCCTAGGATATCATCTTTCTTCAGGGAGGATTTTCACTTGCTTCTATCAGATTCGTGGGGCACAAGTGATCCAGGATCACTTTGCTCCAGTTGTAGAAATTAAGATTTTTCTGAGCTACCTGTATGACACACAGCTGGTCTGCAGTACATGTGAGAACTGATTTACTTCTGAGTTTACCCTTACATCTAGGGTGCAATCCTAGTTTATCTCCATATAATGGAAAAGGTGAAAATTCCTTGAAACATGAAAGAGGACAAGAAACAGTTGTTGGCCTAAGACAACACCTACATCCCAGAACCTATGCAGAAAATTTCTGACTCAGACTGAAGATCTGAGAAAGGCTTTCTTACCTAGTGGTAGAAAAGCCAAGAACAGGGCATCCCAGGGGCAACAGACAGGATTATTGGTGAAGCACTTTGTCAAAATTAAAAATCTGTGCTCATGAAAAGACTCTGATGACAAAATGAATAGGCAAGGCATGTATCTGACAGAGGACTTTTCTCTGGAATATATAAAGAACACTTACACCCCAATAAGAAGATAAACAGTCCAGATAAAAATAGACCAAAGATTTGAATAGACACTTCATTGAAGAATATATACAAATGGCAAATAAGCACATGAATGATATTCAGCATCACTGGTCATCAGTAAAATGTAAATTAAGATAAATATAAAAGTAAATGACATACCATTAAACACCTAGTAGAATGGCTAAAATTTAAAAGTTCAGTCATACCAAGTGTTGGTGAGGAGGTGGTGAAACTTGTATATGTTGCTGGAGGTAATGCAGACTGGTAGAGTTACTTTGAAAAACAATTTGACAGTTTCTTATAATGTCAAATACTCAAATTACAATATGACCCAGCAATTCCAGTCCTACATATTTACCCAGAAGTGAAAACTTACAGATGTGTACTTGAATGTTCACAGAAGCTTTGTTCATAATAGCCCAAAACTGGAAATGACCAAAATGTCCACCAACTGGTGAATGGATAAATTGTGGTATATCCATAGAATAAAATGCTACTTAATTAAAAAAAAGTACTGCCAATACATTCAGCAACATGGGTAAATTGCACAATCCATCTGCTAAATAAGAGAATCCAGACAGAAAAGAATTCATTCTAGATTAATTCCATTTATTTGACATTCTGGAAAGGCAAAATTATAATTTTTTTCAGGAAACAAACCAGTAGTTGCCTTAAGTTGTGGGTGAGGGGAGAGAATTAACTTCAGAGAGGCACAGGGGAACTTTCTGTGGCAATGGAAATGTTCTATATTATGATGCAGTGGTGGTTACACAACTGTATACATTTGTCAGAATGCATCAAATTGTATATCTAAAATAGTATATTGAATGCAGATTGTACTTCAATAAAGCTGATTTTAAAAGGAAAATCCTATTCCTTAACTATCAAAATTTCAGATGTATCTATTCTTGAACCTGACAGTTCCATTCCAAGTATCTTTCTACAGATATACTTGCAATTGCAAAAAAACATAGATGTTCAAGGTTATCCCACTAAAGGGGAACTGGGTAGTCAGAGGATGGGGATAGGAGGGAGACTACTTTTGAACTGTTTGGATTTTGAATCATATGAATGTATTCATTACTTGGTCAAAAAGACAATATTTTTTAATGTATTGCCATGGTGTGGGTGAAAGACCCTGGCATGCTTGACTAGGGCCATGGGCAGTGTGTCTCCACAGCCCAGGTCAATGGTTTATTCTTTGTCCTCACCACCTCCATGTCTGAGAAGTTTCTCCTGGTTTCCAGAGCCTCATCTCTGTCTCTCTCTGACAGTCAGTCTTGGCTTTTTCTAAATGCAGAGCATTGTAGATAGCCTTCTCTTCTGAAACTTTGCACTCTCTGCTTTTAAGTCTTGCAATTTCTGCCCCATCTTTTCTCTCATACTAGGTTGGGGGCACCCCAAGGCAAGAAGTGTGTAAACATAACTTTTGTGTCTTTGGTGCTTGCCATCTGTGATGGTTAGGTTCATGTGTCATCTTGGCTGAGTGATGATACCCAGCTGTCTGGTCAAGCAAGAACTGGCCTGACCATTGCTGTGAGGATGTTTGCGGCTGGTTAATAAACCAACAGGCTTGTTTATTAAATCATCAGTCAATAGGCTGCAGCTGTGACTGATGATATCAATGAAGATCATGTCTTCCACAATGAGAGAATGCAATCAGCTACATTTAAATCAATTGGAGACTTTTAAGTAGATGGATAGAGGACCTTTACTTCTTCAGCTGATCAACAAAGTGTTTCCTGTGTAGTTCATTGAACATCTTCATTGGAGTTGCCAGTTTGCTGCCTGCCGTATGGAATTTGGACTCATGCATACCCACAGTTGCCTGAGACACTTATAAATCTTATATTTATATATATCTCTTGTCAATTCTGTTTCCCTAGGGAACCCTAACTAATACACCATCCTACTGTTGTGCTTGGTAATCAGCAGAGTGCAGCATAGCTCTGTGTTCAGGGGACTGAGTCCAAGGCACCAGACCCATCCAAAATGGTAGCTGCTGGCCTCATGACTATAGTGCCCTCAAAGTGTTGCTAGTCCTAACTGAGGTTGTTTGCAGCATAAAATACACATCTGACTTTGAAGACTTAGTATGAAAAGGAAATGTAAAATATCTCAGTAATGATTTCATATTGATTACCTGTTGAAACAATAGTATTTTGGATATATTGGTTTAAGTAAAATATATTAAAATTATTTCCACCTACTTTCTGTTTACTCTTTTAAATGTGACTGCTAGAAAATTTTAAATTGCACATGTGGTTCACATTTTTTTTCTACTGGACAGTGCTGCACTAGATTCTCTATAAAACCTCCCTGCAGTTTCAACACAAAGCCAAGAAGCTAGTGCTCCATGTGGATGCCACAAGACTGCTTTACCAAAGGTCTGGGTCATGGCAAGTCTCCTGGGACCAATAAGGAGGCTTTGTCTATCCTGACCGCTCCTCCCTTTGGTCTCAGTGTGGGAAAAGGTGGCCCCACTGAGAGATACCATGTGACAGCCACCATGCATTTCACCTGTACCCACTTATTGGCTTCTCACATCAAACTTGCTAAACGGGAATTATAAATCCCAATTTCAATGAAGAAGGGGAGGTTTCTCTCCCAGCTGGTAACTAGTAGAGCTATAATTATAATTCACACCAACTGAGTCTAAATCTCATTTCTTTTTTTCCTCTGTGTAACACTCACCAATAGTGACCTCACCCCAGGCCTGCTGAGAGAGGGAAAGGAAAATTCTTTCCAAGTCTTCTTACTTTGTTGAAAATTTGAATCTCCAGTCATCTGTGTTCTGTAGCCATGGATTGTCTGGTTCCTTGAAGACACAAATTGGCTTACCTCTCAGATGGTGCCCACACATTTAACAACTGGAGAGAGTAGCTGGTCCTCAGACCACACTGTGAATGGAATGTGCTAGAGGGAAGACTTTGTCCCAAGGGAACAACAGCACATAAGGCTTCATTAAGGGCTTGCTTCATGTGAGCCCTGTGCTTTGCACTTTTCTGACATTGTTGCATTTAATTCACATGGTGACTCTCTGAAGTAGGTGCTGTCACCCCAGTTTTGCAGTTGAAGAATCAGGTGTAGAGAGATTACTCTGTGGACAAGCAGAAGTTAGAATGGGGGGTGAGGCTGGGCCTCGAGGAGACTGGGAGGGGGAGGAAGTGGGATGGGATTAGCAGGAGTCCACATCTGACTGAGGTTCTGATGTCTGAGATGGTACCTGAGTGAAAACTGGAGCAGGAGGCCTGAAGGGGGCACCAGACAACCATGTCTTTACCTGCTCAAAACACTCAAGGGTCCCCCATTGCCTGTTAAACAAGAACTAGGCATATTAGACCTGTGTTAAGTTTAGCTGGAGAATGTATTACAATCTCATTTTCAACAACTCTCCCTTTTTGTACATCCTAAAAGTCTGCCAGAACAGAGTGCTTCCTGTTTCCCATATATACTGCTATGCCTATCTGTTCCTGGAGTTTGCTCCCATTATTTCCTACCTGGAAATGACTTCTCCCACAAAACATATTGTTCCAGTTGCTAACACTGCCTTTTGCAGAATACCAGAAATGGATTGGCTTTTATAAAGGTGGTTTATTTGGTTACAAAGTTACAGTCTTAAGGTCATAAAGTGTCCAAGGTAAGGCATCAACAAAGAGTACCTTCACTGAAGAAAGGCCATTGGCATCCGGAAAACCTCTGTTACCTCCCATGTTGTGTTTCAAGATGGCGTTCTCCAGAATGTCAGCGTTGGATTCCAACAGCCATCTTCAAAATGTGTCTCTCAGCTACAGCTAGCTGTGATCCTTCTGTCTGAGCTTTTTTAGAGCTCCAGTGAACTAATCAAGGCCCATGATGAATGGGCAGGCCATGCCTACATGGAAATTATCTAATCAGAGTTATCACCTACAGTTGGGTGGGTGACATCTCCATGGACACAACCTAATCCAAAGGTTCCAACTTAACACTAATATGTCTGCCTGTACAAGAATGCATTAAAGAATATGGCTTCTTCTGGGGGACATAAATATATACAAACTGGCACATTTCACCCCCTGGACCACAGAAAACCATATTCTTTCAAAATACAAAATAGATTCATCCCATCACAATATCACAGAAACTTAAGTCATTTCAGTAACAACAGGTAAGTACAAGATCCCTTCAGAATCAGTTACAGGTGTGGTCTGTCCTAAAGCAAAATCCCCCTTCGGCTCTGAACCTGTAAAACTTAGAACAGTTCATCTGGTTCCAATAGACAAAGGAGGGGCAATCATAGGATAAACATTCCCATTGCCATAAGGAGAAACAGTAAGGAAAGCAGGGTTTAAGGGATCAAAACAGCACCTAAAACCTGCAGGGCAAACTCCATTAGATTTCAAAGTCTGAGAGTCATTTATCCTTGGGGCTTGAGAGAGCAGCAATCCCACACTTTCCAAAGGCTTATGCAATAGCCCTTTTCTCTCCAAACGCTGGGGTGAGTGCTCCAACATAGCCACACACTGGGGAGACCACCTTCTTGACCCCACCCTCCTAAAGCATTGGGGTGCCACCCAGACTCTGCCTCTCCAGGGCAAAGGCTGTCCCCTCTCTGAACAGTGGGGTGGTGACCAGGCTCTCCCCAGTCCCTGGGGAAGGTGCTCCACCCTCTTGGAGGCCTGGAGTGGAAGAACTCTTCCTGAAAATTGAGGTGGAATGCCCACCCTCCGCCTCTGGGGCAAACTCACCCTTTCCATGTGTGTGGGCTGCTCGACTCTCCCAGCCCAAGACCTCTTGACTCCAGAACTCAACCTCCATGGCTCTTTGAAGAAATATTTCCTTCAATTTGTTCCTTGTCTGTCTCCTCCAGTGCAGTCCAGCAGTGGCTCCATCTATAAAGATCTCACAAAAATTCTATTGACTTTGCATGAAGCACACAGGGATCAAAGCCATCAGAAAATAGGACTTTCCACAAATCCTTTCTAATCTTGGCTTGTACTGAAATGGTGGCTGGGTTCATTGTTTGGTTAAATCCTCACATGGGGCTATAGCTTCTGGGGTCTCACTTTTTGGAAGCTCAGAGTTTTCAAAACTACCAGTTTCTGGTTTCTTTGTACCCAAGAATTCATTTCTCAGCTTATCTGTGTCCTGTCGAATTTTACTATAAGCTGTGAGGAGTAGCCAGGGTACATCCTCCGCATGTAGTCTGGAGATTTCCTCAGTCAAGTATTCCAGGTTGTTGCTTTCAAATTCTGCCTTTCATCTGACACCAGGACACAATTTTGCCAAATTCTCTGCCACTTTAAAACAAGGATCACCTTTCTTCCAGTTTGCAACAATGCATTCATCATTTCTGCTCAAAGCCTCCTCAGAAGTATCTTTAGAGTCCATATTTCTACCAACAGTCTCTTCAAAGCAGTTTAGGCATTTTCTATCAAGCTCCTCATGATTCTTCCAGAATATTCCCCTTATCCATTTAAAAAGCTGTTCCAATATGTTTGGTATTTGCAAACTCAGCAGCAAAAGCACCCCATTTCTAGTACCAAAATCTGTTCCAGTTTGTTAATGCTGCCATTTGCAAAATACAGAAATGGATTGGCTTTTATAAAGGGGGTTTATTTGGTTACACAGTTACAGTCTTAAGGCCAAAAGTGTCCAAGGTAACACATCAACAATTGGGTACCTTCACTGGAGGATGGCCAATGGTGTCCAGAAAACTCTGTTCAGCTGCGAAGGCACATGGCTGGCGTCTGCTCCAGAGTTCTGGCTTCAAGATGGCTTTCTCCCAGGACATTCCTCTCTAGGCTGCAGCTCCTTAAAAATGTCACCCTTAGTTGCTCTTAGGGCATTTGTCCTCTCTTAGATTCTCTGGAGCAAAAGTCTGCTTTCAGAAGATAGTATGTTATATAAGGAATTACATCAATCCTACTTCTTGAATAGACATTTCCTCAGAGAAGATATACAAATAGAAAATAAACATAATGAAAGGATGTTCAACACTGTTGGTCATTAGGGAAATGCAAATTAAAACCAAAGTGAGATATCTCTTCACACCCTCAAGGATGGCTATTATTTTAAAACTGGAAAATAAGTGTTGGGGAAGATGTGGAGAAATTACCACTCTAGTGTATTATTGGTGGGAATGGTGCAGCCACAGTGGAAAGCAATATGGCATTTCCTCAAAAAGTTAAATATAGAATTACCATTTGACACAGCAATCCTACTTCTAGATATATACCCAAAGAGAGTGCAGACAGGGCCACAAACAGATAATTGTATGTCAATGTTTATAGCAGCATTATTCACAATAGCCAAAAGCTCAAACAACCCAAATGTCCATAAATGAATGGATAAACAAAATGTGGTACATACACACAATGGAATATTATTCAGCCATAAGAAAAAATGAAGGTATGAGGCATGATGCTTCATGGAAGAAACTTGAACACATTGTGCTCAGTGAAATAAGCAGGACACAAAAGGGCAAAAACTGTATGGTATCACTTATAAGAGATGACTAGAAATAGCAAGTTTGCAGAGATTGAAAGCAGATTAGAGTTTATGAGGGGAAGGTGTTGGGAGAGGGTTGTGAGTGTTTGTAAAAATAAAAAAAAATATTAATTTAAAAATTCCTTAAGAAAGGAAACTATCCAGTCTGAACAACAGTGAGAAAGTAAACTGAAAAGCAATGAACAAAGCCTTAAGACTGTGGGATGATGACAAAAAAGGTAGCATTTATGTCATTGGAATCCCAGAAGGAGAGGAAAAATGGTGTAGGGATTAAAAAGCATTCAAAGACATAAATGTATGAAAATTTCCTAGTTTTGGCAAAAGACACAAATCTGCATATTCAAGAAACTTATAGAACCCCAAAATGGATACACCCAAGGAAATCTCTATCAAGACACATCATAGTCAAATTTCTGAAAACTAGAGATCAAGAAAAAACCTTGAAAGTGACAAGAAGAAATGACATATTACCTATAGGGGAAAAAGAATTCAAATGACAGTGTATTTCTCATCAGAACCCCTGAAGGACAGAGAGAAATGGCATAACATTTTTCAAGTCTAAAATAAAAGATATGTCAACCCAGAATTCTATATCCAGGGAAATTATCCTCTGGGAAGGAAAGGAAATCAAGACATTCTCAGAGGAAGGAAAATTAAGTAAATTTGTTGCCAGCAGACCTACTCTAAAAGAATAGTTAAAGGGAGGTCTCTCAACAGAAAGATGACTAGGAATCTTGGAATATCAGGAAGGAAGAAAGAACAATGGAATGGGAAAAAATATGGAAGCATACAATTAAATTTTGTTTTTCTCTGAAATTTTCTAAATTATCTTGGGCAGATGAAGGATAAATTATCACATTGTCTTGTGTGGTTCTCTTAGATTCTCTGGAGCTCAATGTATACAGAGGAAATTTTTAAGACAATTATATTAGAAATGAGGGAAGGTAAAGGGATGTAAAGGGAAGTAAGGTTTCTACACATTACTTATTCTTCTAAAACTTCAACACCAGGAAACTGGATATCTATCTCTATCTATCTCTCTATCATCTATAATCTTTTTATATTTCAAAATTAAAATATAAATTAGAGCCACTGGTAAAAATGCTATGCAGAGAGATACACTAAAAAACACTATAGATAACTTCAAAATGGAATCTTAAAAATGTTGATGTAACCCACTGGAAGGCTAAAGAATAAATCAGAGAAAAAATGGGAATTTGAATTACCCTATAACTATTAAGGAAATTTAATTTTTAATAAAAAAACTACACTCAAGAAATCTGTAGCTTGAGATAGTTTCATTGGATAATTTTATGAAACATTTAAAGAATAATTAACACCAATTTTAGATAATCTCTTCCATGAATTTTCTTTAAAATATATTATAGAGTGTGTAATACAGATAGGAAGCTATTTGATGAAATAACAGAAAGGTTGTGAGTGAGAAAATATAAATACATTGTTGTAAGGTGGTTTAAAATTATGGAAAGGTAGATAATGATATTTAAAAGTATAGCTTTACAGAAATTGAAAGTAGATTAGAGGTTACAAGGAACTGGAAGGGGGGGATAAAGAGGAAAAGATGAGAAGTGGAACAGAATCAGAAGCCTAGAAAAAGAAAAGAAGATAGTATGTTTATATAAGGAATTACATCAAATGTATTTTTTTGTTTGTGTGTTTATTGAGATTGTTCGCATACCATACAATTATCCAAAGATCCAAAGTGTACAATCAATAGACCATGGTACCATCATACAGCTGTGCATCCATCACCACATTTAATTTTTTTTAATTTTCAGAACATTTTCATTACTCCAGAAGAGAAATAATGACACACACAAAAAAAGAAACTCAAATCATCTCATACCCCTAACCACCCACCTCCATTATTGATTCATAGTATTTGTATAGTACATTTCTTACTGTTGATGAAAGAATGTTAAACTACTACTAACTGTAATATATAGTTTGCAATAGGTACATATTTTTCCTATATGATCCTCTATTATTAACTCCTAGTTATAGTGCCATAAATTTGTTCTAGTTCATGAGAGAGATTTCTAATATTTACACAGTTGAGCATGAACATTGCCTACTGCAAGATTCACTGTTTTATACATTCCTGTCTTTTAACCTCCAACTTTCCTTCTGGTGACATACATGACTCTGAGCTTCCTGTTTCCACCTCATTCACATGCCATTCAGCACTGTTAGTTATTCTCACAATGTGTTGCCATCAACTCTGGTCATTTCCAAATGTTTAAGCTTAACCAAGTTGAATATTCTGCTCATAAAAAGCAACTGTTACCCATTCTTTAGCCCTGTTCTATATCCTGATAACTTATGTCTGTGAGTTTACATACTATAATTAGTCCATATCAGTGAGACCCTGCAATATTTGTCCTTGTGTGTCTGTCTTATTTCACTCAATATAGTGCCCTCAAGTTTTCTTCATCAACTCATTTTTAAGGCAGTTTTGTTCACACACCATACATTCCATCCTAAGTAAACAATGGTTCCCTGTATAGTCACATATTTATGTATTCACCACCATGGCCACTATCTGTATAAGGACATCTCCACTTCTTTCACAAAGGAGGAGGAAGAGTCAAAAAATGTAGAGAAACAGGAGAAAAAGAAAAAAAGAAAGGTGGGGGGGGGACATGACAGCTAGGAAGCAACAAATGGAAAGATGGTATTAAACTAAAGTAGAATAAAGAGTCAGACATCACCAATGCCAGGAGTCCCATACCCTTCCCCTATGTCCCCCCCATATGCATTTAGCTTTGGTACATTGCCCATGTTATATTAGAAGAAGCATAATACAATGTTTCTGTTAATTAGTCTCTAGTTTGCATTGATTGGATTTTCCCCCAATCCCACCCCATTTTTAACACCTTGCAATGTTGATGTTCATTTGTTCTACCTCATGTAAAAACATATTTGTACCTTTTATTATAATCATTGAACACCGTAGGTTTCACTGAGTTATATAGTCCCAGTCTTTATTGTTCATCTTTTGTTCTGGTGTCCCGCATGCTCCTAACCTTCCTCTTTCAACTATACTCACAGTCATCTTTATTCAGTGTACTTACATTGCTGTGCTACTATGTCCCAAATTGTTTTCCAAACCTCTCACTCCTATCTTTTCCTTTCTTTCTGTAGTGCTCCTTTTAGTGTTTCCTGTAGAGCAGGTATCTTGTTCACAAACTGTCATTATCTGTCTGTCAGAGATTATTTTAAGCTCTCCCTCATATTTGAAGGACAGTTTTGCTGGATATAGGATTCTTGGTTGGTGGTTTTTCTCTTTCAGTATCTTAAATATATCACCCCACTTCCTTCTTGCCTCCATGGTTTTGATTGAGAAATCTGCACATAGTCTTATCAAGCTTCCTTTGTATGTGATGGATAACTTTTCTCTTGCTGCTTTCAGGATTCTCTTTTTATCTCTAACATTTGATAATCTAATTATTAAGTGTCTTGGCATAGGCCTATTCAGATCCATTCTGTTTGGAGTATGCTGCACTTCTTCGATCCATAATTTTATGTCTTTCATAAGAGATGGGAAATTTTCATTGATTATTTCCTCTGTTATTGCTTCTGCCCCTTTTCCCTTCTCTTCTCCTTCTGGGACACCCATGACATGTACATACCTGCATTTTGTTTTGTTCTTAAATTCCCAGAGACGTTGCTCATATTTTTACGTTCTTTTCTCTATCTGTTTTTTTGTGTGTGTGTGTGTGTGTGTGTGTGTGTGTGTGTGTGTATGTAGGCTTTCAGGTGTCTTGTTCTCCAGTTCCTGAGTGATTTCTTCTGCCTCTTGAGCTCTGCTGTTGTATATCTCCACTGTGTCCTTCATCTCATGTGTTGTGCCTTTCATTTCCATAGATTCTGTCAGTTGTTTTTCTGAACTTTCAATTTCTAACTTATATACACCCAGTCTTTTCATGGTATGCAACATCTCTTTTGCTATATCTTCCCTAAACTTTCTGAATTGATCCAGCACTGGTTGTTTAAATTCCCATATCTCAGTTGAAGTGTAAGTTTGTTCCTTTGACTGGGCCATAACTTTGCCCCTCCTAGTATAGGTTGTAGTTTTCTGTTGTCTAGGCCTCTGGCCTTCTTGGTTACCCTGATGAGGTTTTCCTAGACTAGAACAGGCTCAGGTCTAGGAGGAGGCAATAGTATCCAGTTTTCCTGAGGGTGTCTCTGAAGATTGGCACACCCTGTGAGACCTCAAATTGGTGTGCTTTTCTGCCCAGCAGGTAGCAACTGTCAGCCTGTCACTTCCAACTTGTGTAAGGAGGTATGGTCCATGGCTGTTTTCCCCAGCTTCTGGGGTCTTGTTCTGATTGGAAGGTGGGTAGTAGAGCTTGGCTCCACATCTTTCCTCTTAGGCCTGGGAAGATATCATTTGCATTTGAATACTCTCTGACCCTGCTCTCTGTACCCTTGTCTGGGTCTGAGCACTGGGAATTGAAAATGGCTGAAGCTTTCTCTGCTGAGCCATAAAATGGATGGAAAGACCCCTGTCAGGGTCAGTCTTCAGCCCCCCTCATTTTCACCCATCGGCCAGAGACAGCACCCAGTCCTCTGGGCTCCCCCTCCCTCCCAGAGAGGTCCTCCAGTTCTCCAAGGTTAGTCATCACCAAAAGCCTCTGTCTGCTTTATGGGGATTCAGAGCTTATATGGAGGAGACCATGTTTGCTAATTAAAACCACCATTGGAGCTCAGCTAAGCTGTATTTGCTTACTTGGAGAGTGCTACACTCTAGCACCAGGAGGCTTTGCAGTTTGGGCAATGGAGGGAGGGGGCTCCTGGCTTGGATCTGCAGTTTTTACTTATAGACTTTATGCTGTGGTCTTGGGCATTCCTCCCAGTTCAGGTTGGTATATGATGAGTAGGTGGTCATGTTTGTCCCCCCACAGTTATTCCAGTTTATTTACTATTTGTTCCTGGTTGTTTCTTAGGTGTTCCAGGGGGACTGATCAGCTTCCACTCCTCTCTATGCTGCTATCTTCTTACATCAAATGCAATTTTAAGTGTAAAAGGACATAAGTAATTTCATTAAATGTAAATGGATAAATAAAAGATTAAAGAGCAGAAATCATTAGACTGAACAAAAAGGCTAGACATAGCTATATGTTGTCTATAAGAAACCCAATTTAAATATAAAGATACAGATAGGTTAAAAGTAAAATGGTGGAAAAATACACAATATGTAATCATTAAGCAAAAAATAACTGACATGGCTTTATAGTTTCATGAATAATATTAGAGATGAAGAGCACATTTCATAGTGAAAAAAGGGTCAATTTATCAAGGAAACAGAAATTTTAAACATGTAAGCACTTAATAATGGCTTAAAAATAAATACAGCTTAGAAAACAAATAGCAAAGTGCAGAGGTACATCCCATCTTTTCAGTAATTACATTTGCGTTAAAGACTGACTCATTTTTGTTCATATTTGGCTACAGACATTTTAAAAATATTTTTTATTGTGAAATATAACATATATACAGAGAAGTGATAAATTCCAAATATAGTTTATTAGGTAGTATAGAACAAATTTCAATGTATAGTATGGGTTACGGTTCCACAATTTCAGATGTTTCCTTCTGGCTGTTCTAATATACTAGAATCTAAAAAGAAATATGTATATAATGATTCAGTAGTCATAATCAATTTTTGAATCCTAAATTCTCTGTTATAACTCATCCCTCTCATTTGATCATTTTCTCAGTCTTCTGGGGTATTTGGGCAATAACCATTCTAACTTCTGCATGTTGAAAAGGGGTGTCAACATTATGGGGTAGGGGAATGTAAACAGTTGATGTTCTCAGTTTCAGGGCTTTTCTGGCATAGGAACAATCTGGAGGCTTTATGTTTCTGGAAAATAAACTGAATATGTAAACATTTTGTAGAATCTTAGATAGAGCCTTGGGTTTTTTGTAGGTTTTCAGGAATACTGTTGGTTGGGAGTTAATATACCATGGCAATTAGCTGCAGATGCTTTTGAACCTCAACTTTCCCTCTTCCCCTTCTGCCCCACAAATTGGGCAAGGTAAGAAAGCCTGGGTGCTCCTTCCTTTGATTCTGGTGAGAAGTACAAACCACACAAAGGAACCCTCACCCTGGCCACTAACCACAATAAAAATCTCCAACCAGTGCATCTGTTATAGGTTTAGTGGATCTAAGTCACAGATTCCAATGATTAACTGATGTTTAAGGACAGAAGTATGGGGTTGGGGCTCTCCTAGTGGCCTCAGATCATGTTTCTAAGCCTGGACCTTTCTGTGAGTTTGAGATTGAATTATGTGTCTTAATTCCAGCATAAACTATAACTGAAGCTAGGCACAGGAGAACAGCTCTCACCCTGTGATTGCTGGTTGCCTGTCTCAGCCAGGGGTTGATCACCATTCAATAGGATGCTCAGGGGAAGACTGGTACCCTGTGTGGTAAACAGGCCTGTCAGGAGGTCACTTATGAAAACACAGTCTAGTGAGTGAAAAAGCAATCATTGTACAGTGTGCTGAATCCTGCACTCCTGAAAGCATATTGCTCACTAGGATCCTACAAAATGCCTTTGCTGCTGCTGCCACCTATGCTTCCATAACCAAAAAGACCCCAGTCTTCAGAGTTATAAGCCTGAAGCCCAAGGCTGATACATTGAAAATCCCACTGAATGCCTTGTTCAAGAATCCTTGAAAAAAGGCAACTTACTGATACTGACCTAAGAAGAAATAGAAAATATCTTTAAAGTTTCACCTACAGAAACTCCAGGCACAAATGGCTTCATTGGTGAATTTTATCAACCATTTGGGAAATAAATAATACTAGCCTTACACAAACTACTTTAGAAAATAGAAACAGCACTTCTCAATGCTTAATTCAAGTTGTGAGACCAGCATAATTCCAATAGCAAAACTTGACAAAAATACTACAACAAAAGGAAATTACAGACCATCAGAAAATTACAGAACATAACTGCAAAAATCCTTAACAAATATTAGCAAATTGAATCCATCTATGTATAAGATGGTTAATAGGCCATGAGCAAGTGTTCATCTGAGGAAACCAAGATTCATTTAATGTTTAAAAATCAATCAATGTGCTCTTTTTCTTCCTCTTTACTTTCTTTCCCTTCCTGTCTTGAAAATGTTAGTCCAAAATCCAGAGCAGGGGAGGGGGTCATCAACCTGAAGAATGTGTCACTAGATGGGAGTTGAAACCCACATAGAATGAGGTAAGCTCCCATGTGAGGGGGCAGCTGGGCACGGTGTTAAAAGGATGAGGATGGGTCTGTGGGCAGTGGCAGTGGATCTGTGGGAAATTCAGAACCTGCCAAGGGTAATAGATGGGTGGTAGGGAGGAGGCCTGGCCTGGAGATTAGAGCTCGAGCAAGTGGAGAAGGGCTTCCTTGCATAGGAGTGGCCTGCTATAGGGTCCCAGAAACCAAGAAGTGTGAGGAGGCAAATACATGGGGAGATGGTCCCACATGAAGTGTTGGGGCAGGGAGGGGTGAGGAGGGCATCCATGCATTGTGGACACGGTGTCAGAGCACAGGCAGGACAAGGAAGACAATACTAAGCTCATGGTGAGGAGGACATCCCCATGTAGGAAGGGGTGGTGGGAGGGATGGGAGATTGGTTACACACAGGATGAAAAATGTCTGGTTTCTCATGGTTGAAAGGAAAGTTACAAATAAAGAAATGGAAAAGACTAGGATAGATAGATATAGAGGAAAATTAAATATGCATGTATGTATATGCACATATCTACTTACATACGTTACCCGACTCCACTGAGAGGACCTGGTGAAGCAATGCCTGGACAGAAATGAGAACATCTGGCACTCAGCTCTTGACTTCTAAACACCATTCTCCACTAAAATGAACAAGGGTTTGTTAAAAAAATGACTGATTCAGGGCTGGGGCATGGTACAAAAATAAGCCAGAAGCACCTTTTTGTGACAAAAAACAAAGAAGTACTTAAAGAATGAGGGGGAAGTGTCAAAAGACACAGAAACCAACTTGAAAATCCTCCCACTGGCCAAATCAGGGACAATTTGAACATCAAAATAAATAATGAGAGCAATGGATTATAACCTGTTGAATTAAAAACAAGAACCATGTGCGTATATGGGTATTAATCAAATCAAACAATAAGAAATATAACAAGAAATGGGATATTAACATAGTTTAAAACACTTCCCCATAAAATACTTATTAAATATTAAGGGCCAAGGAGTAATTTCACAGTGAAGAAGCCTAGCAGATACTGCCCTACCAAGTAGCCAGGGTAAACATCATCAATCATGGGACAAGTCAAAATCACACTCCATCTAATAAGTGCAACAAGAACACGGTATTACTTCCAACTTCAAAAATGTCAAACCTGAGTGTAACCATGGAGAAACATCAGGCAAACCCAAACTGAGGGACATTCTGCAAAATGACCAGCCTGTCATCGTCACAAATGGCAAGGTCATAAAGTCAAATGGAAGATTGAGAAACTGCTCAGTAATGCTTTCAACACCTGACTGTGAATTGAATACATTTGCCAAAGAGGACAGTATAGGTACAATTGGTGAAAATCAAATAGGATCTGATGGTAGTAAGAATTTATTGGTTTAGATGTTTGTGATGGTTATCTAGAAGAATGTCATTGCAGGAAATTCACAGTAAAGTATTCAGAGGTGATGTAGCATGAGGTCTTTATTCTGTATTTACATTTCTGCAAGTTCATGATTGCTTCAAACTATTAAAAGTATTGAAAATTTACAAAGCCAATGTTGTCTCCAACATTAACAAATAAAGGAGAGAAATCATATGACCATTTCAAGAGATGCAGAAAAGCACGTGACAAACTTCAACATCCATTCCTGACAAAAACTCTCAGCGAATTAGGAATAGAAAGCAAGATCCTTAATAGCATAATTTGGCATATATGTATGTATATATGTATAATTTAACATATATTATTTTGCATATATAAAACATATAGGTAACATCACACTTAATAATTGTGAATTATCAATTAAACTGATCTATAGATTCACTATATTTTCAAGAATATAGTGGGCTTAAAAAACAAAAAGAAATTGACAATCATTATTATCAATCATTATTATTGACAAATTTAATATATAATTTGGAAATGCAAAGAACCTAGATGAACAAAACAATCTTGAAAAAGAAAAAAGTTGGAGGGCTGAGACTACTTACTTCAAGAGCTATTGGATACAGTAAACAAGTTACAATAATCACGGCAGTGTGTTTCGGTTTTCACATGAGTGTACAGAAAATGATCTAAGGAACAGAACACAGAGACCAGAACAAACTCACGCATACACAGTCAATTGATTTTGAACAAAGGTGCCAAACAATTCAACTGAGGGAGGGGAAAGTCTTTCTTTTCCATAAATTTTACTGGAACAACTAGGTGTCCAAAATGAAAACAAATGAACTTTGACCTGTACTTCATTTCACATTAATTCAAGATGGGTCTTAGATGTAAAAGCTAAACCTATAAAGCTTCCTTGGGATAGGCAAAGATTTCTTAGATAAAACAGGGAAACCATTAATCATATAAGAAAACAGTACTGATAAGTTAGACTTCATCAAAGTAAAGAATCTTCTGGTTACCGAAATGACCATTAAAAATAAATAGATTTGGGTTCCAGGGCCAGCAGGGCTGGGCCAGCAGGCAGACCCTCCTGGCTTCCACACTTGCACTCAGTCTCTGCACCCACTCTGCAGCTGCTCCCCCCCCCCCCCAACCACCAGGCCATCTCCTTCCCAGCAGATGGGACCAGCTGCTGCTGCAGGTGCATTACACCACACCATAGATGGCTGCTGCCAGGTGGGACAAGGTGCTGTGGGCTGTGCCATCCTCAATGCTGAGGAGCAGAGAGCCCTCTCCTTCTGGAGGGGTAACATGGCCAATGCCACCCGTACTTCCTCATCCAGGCCCTCAACTTCACCTTTAAGGATAAATATAAGCAGGTGCTCCTGGGTGAGGTAACAGGCACTTGCAGTTCTGGAGGCATTCTGCAGGCATTCTGGTCTCCCATGGGGTGGCTGAAGCCACCTCTCTCTGCTTCCTGTCCCCACTGGATTTGCCAGAACCCATTTTATGTCTGGTGTTTGGAAACCCAGCACAGAATGAGAATTCAGAGGCCTACAGACTTGATCACCAAGTCTGACTGCATCTGAGCCATGCTCCAAGGTTTCAACATCTCTGGCAGGGCAAAATCACCCGCAGGGCTGCCTACTTTGGCATGTATGATGCAGCAGGGTGCATGCTCACCAATCCCAAGAGCACACACACTGTGTTACATGGGATGGTCACCTGGTGTGCAGCAGGTGTGGCCTCATAACCCTTCCACACCAGGGTTGCTCAGCCTGGGCTGTTGGGGCCATCATGTGTCCTGGCTGCATCCAAAGCTGGAGGGAGATTTTTAGAGATGAAAGTTGGCAAATCCTTCTTCAAGGGTAGAATTTCCAATGTTCTCTGCAGCATGGGTGAAAGCTGTGTGCTGGTCCTGTGCAATAAATTGATTAAAATTGCATTCAAAGAGTGTCTGTCTCACTAGAAATGGGAACCTAAAGAATCAGGTAGAATCCTTGCTTAATCATTGTGGACTGCTGACCTTCAAGATATTCCATTGTCTGCCCAGACCAGATCACATCTCTAGAAGGCTAGGGAAAGCTCTGGAAAAGGGCTCATTGTGACCACATTCAACCATCAGCACTGCTGACACCATGTGGTAATTTTTGGGGGTGCAGAGTGGAATCATGACTGTCATCAAGGGTCCAAAGGTGAGGCAGGTCAGCTATGCAGACCTAGAAACACTTGAGTCCAAATGCTTGGGGGACCTTGGGTTGTATTTAAGTGTTTATTTTAAAAAATCATGTCTTGTATTTGTACTTAAGCACTATTTCCCTTTGCACAGCTGGATATTTGCAATTATGTTGTATGTTTGGCATTCCACTGCAAAACAATAAATATGCAGGGCACAAAAAATAAATGGAGAGAGGCTTCTGGAAGATGGCAGTTAGGAGAGACAGGGCAAAAATCATCTCCATGACAAATACTAGATAAAAGCCAGAAAGTCACCCAGAATACCAGTTTCAGTGATGCACCAGCTGAACAAGGTCTGCTAAATCCACAGGGACCATGCACTTGGTGAAACCAGGAGTCTACATTGTGAAACGAGTGAGTCTGCTGGATAACCACAACACACCAAAACTTTTGGGATACAGCGAAAGCAGTACTGAGGGGGAAATTTATAGCACTAAATGCATACATCAAAAAGGAAGAAAGAGCTGAAATCAAAGAGCTAATGGAGCAACTGAAGAAGCTAGAAAATGAACAGCAAATTGTAAACCAAGTAGAAGAAAAGAAATAACAAGGATTAAAGAAGAAATAAATGACATAGAGAACAAAAACAAACAAAAAAACAATAGAGAGGATAAATAACACCAAAAGTTGGTTCATTAATAAGATCAACAAGATTGACAACCTCCCAGCTAGACTGACAAAGTCAAAAAGAGAAAAGACCCAAATAAACAAAATAATGAATGAGAATGCTGACATTACTGTGGATCCCAAAGAAATTAAAAAAAATTATGAGGATACTATGAACAATGGTATGCCAACAAACTGGATAATGTAGAGGAAATGGACACTTTCCTGGAAACATATGAACAACCTAGACTGACCAGAGAAGAAACAGAAGACCTCAACCAACCAATCACAAGCAAAGAGATCCAATCAGTCATCAAAAAACTTCCCATAAATTAATGTCCAGGGCCAGATGGCTTCACAGGGGAATTCTACCAAACTTTCCAAAAAGAACTGACACCAATCTTACTTAAACTCTTTCAAAACATTGAAGAAAATGGAACACTACCTAACACATTTTATGAAGCTAGTATCAATTTAATACCCAAACCAGGCAAGGATGTTACAAAAAAGAAAAACTAGAGGCCAATCTCCCTAATGATATAGATGCAAAAATTCTCAAAAAAATACTTGCAAATTGAATCCAAAGATACATTTAAAAAATCATACACCATGACCAAGTGAGGCTCATGCAAAGATGGTTCAACATAAGAAAATCAATGTATTACAACACATTAACAAATCAAAAGAGTAAAATCAAATGTTCATCTCAATATATGCTGAAAAAGCATTCGACAAAAGCCAAAATCCCTTTTTGATAAAAACACTTCAAAAGGTAGGAATTGAAGGAAACTTCCTCCATATGATAAAGAGCATATATATGAAAAACACACAGCCAGCAAATTGCTCAATGACAAGAGATGGAAAGCCTTCCCTCTAAGATCAGGAGGGAGACAAGGATGCCCGCTGTCACCACTGTTATTCAACATTGTGCTAGAAGTGCTAGCCAGGGCAATCCGGCAAGACAAAGAAATAAAAGCATCTAAATTGGAAAGGAAGAAGTAAAACTGTCATTATTTGCAGATGATATGAACTTATATCTGGAAAACCATGAGAAATTGATGATACAGCTACTAGAGCTAATAAACAAATTTAGCAAAGTAGCGGGATACAAGATTCATGCACATAAGTCAGTAATGTTTCTATACACTAGAAATGAATGAAATGAAGAGACACTCAAGGAAAAGATACCATTTTCAATAGCAATTAATAAAATCAAGTACCTAGGAATAAACTTAACCAAAGATGTAAAAGACCTACACAAAGAAAACTACATAACTCTACTAAAAGAAACAGAAAGGGGCCTTAAAAGATAGAAAAATATTCCATGTTCATGGATAGGAAGGCTAAATGTCATTAAGTTGTCAATTTTACCTGAACTCATCTACAGATTCAATGCAATCCTGATCAAAATTTCAACAACCTGCTTTACAGACTTGGAAAAGCTAGTTATCAAATTTATTTGGAAAGGGAAGATGCCTCAAATTGCTAAAAACACTCTAAAAAAGAAAAATGAAGTGGGACTTTATGATTATGTTATTCAGTTAAGCCCTGCTCAGAGTGGGTCTTAATCCTCTTAATGGATTGCTTTTTGAGGTTAAAAGATGGAAAAAGCTGAAAGAAGTTTAAAGCAAAGCCCAGGAGAAACTGAGGGGACCCACAGAAAACAGAGAGGAAGCCACTGAAACCAGAAGCTGAAAGCAACAAAACCCAGGAGAGAAGGACCAGCAGACACTGGCCATGTGCCTTCCCATGTGACAAAGGTTCCTGGATGCCAATAGCCTGTCTTCAGGGTCCCAGTATCATCCTGTCGATGCCTTGAGTTTGACATTTTCATGGCCTATGAACTTTAAATTGTATGTTAATAAATCCCTATTGTAAAAGCCAACCCATTTCCAGTATATTTTATTCCAGCAGCTTTAGCAGACCAGAATACCCAGGATATCTGGTGAATATTCCATGGGTCCTTGAATAGAATATATATTGCTGTTGGCAGATGCATGTTCTCTTCATGTCAGTTAGATTCTGTTGGTTGATGGTACTGTTCAGATCTTCTAGATCCTTGCAGATTTTCTGTGTAGTAGTTCTGTCATCTATTGAGAACTTGGTGTTGCAGTCCCCAGCTATAATAGTGGGCTTGTGTATTTTTCCTTTCAGCTTTATTGGATTTTGTTTTATGTATTTTGAGGTTATGTTGTTTGGGTGAACACATTTAGGATTTTATGTCTTTCTGGTGATTGATCTTTAAATCATTATGTAATGTATCTATCTCTGTAATTTTTATTTCCCTGAAGTCTGTCTGATATCAATATAGCTACTTCTGCTCTTTTTGATTAATGCCTGCATGGCATGTTTTTTATATCTTTCTACTTTCAACCTACTTATGTTGTTGTGTTTGATGTGAGTTTCTTGTACATAGGATATTGTTGGATCAGTTTTTTTATACACCTTGTCATTTGTGCCTTTTAATTGGTACCATTTAAGGTAAATAGGGTATAAGTTTGCCATTTAATTGTTCATTTTCTATCTGTTTCCTTTATTTCTTGTTCCTTTGCTTCTCTGTTATTACCTTCCTGTTACTTGAACATTTAAAATAATTTCATCTTGATTTATTTATAATATTTTTAGTATCTTGGTTTAAATAGTTTTCCTATGGATTCTCTTTGTATTAAAATATACATATGTAACATCACAGTCTACTGGTGTTGATGCTTTATCTCTTAGAGAGAAGTGTAGAAATCTTACTTCCATTTAGTTCTCTCTATCCTCCCCATTAAAAAAATACAATTATCTTAAATATTTCCTCTATTTCAGATGTGTTTTAAATTTTTGTGTCAACCATCGAATATTCTTTAATCTCATGAGGATACTCTATCATTTTTATCATATTTAAAAATCAATTTTGATAATTTTTTCCCTTTCTGAAGTTCCAAGCCTTCTTCTATTAGCATTTTCTTTCTTTTTAGAGAATTTCCTTTATCATACTTTAAGGTTAATTTGCTAGAAGCAAACGTTTTTGGTTTTCCTTTGTCTGAGAATGTTTTTATTTTCCCTCCATTACTGAAGAATAGTTTTGCCAAATATAGAATTTGCAGTTGACAGTTCTTTTCTCTCATAACTTGAAAAATTTTATTACCTCTTTTTGCCTTGTGTGGCCTCAGATGAGAAGTTGACTGCCACTAGAATTGGTGTGCCCCTGTACATAATGTGTTGTTTCTTTCAGTCTGTTTTCAGCATTGTTTCTTAGACTGTTGGACTAAGTTTTAGTATGATGTACTATGGCCTGAATTTCTTTGGACTTAGCATATTTGGAGTTCTTTCAGTCTATTGGATCTGTAGGTTTATGTGTTTTGTCAAATTTGTGAAATTTTCATCCATTATTCTTTGAATACTTTTTCAGTCAAACTCACCTTGGGATTTTTAATATAAGAATATTGGTTCCTTCGTTTTCTCACAGGACCCAGAGACTCTGTTCTTTTTTTCCTTTTCCAGTCTATTTTCTCTTTGTTGCTCAGATGGGAAAATTCTACTGATCTGCCCTCTATTTCACTGTCTCTGTGCTCTTTCATCTCCACTCTACCAGTGAGTCCATGCAACCCATTTTTATTTTGTTTATTGTATTTTTCAGTTTTATGATTTTCATTTGGTTCTTTTTTGTAACTTTTATTTATTTGCTTAGATTTTCCATCAGTTTTCACTTTGTTTTCAAAAGGATTTGTAATTGTAATTTGTTATTAAAGCATGTTTATAATGGCTGCTTTAAAGTACTGGTCAGATGATTACATCATCTGATTAGTTTTTTTATTCATGTCCATTGATTTTCTTTTACAATAAATGTGGTTCTTGGTATAAGTGATTTTTCTATTGTATCCTGGATAATTTGGATAGTTTCTATGAGACTTGAATCTTATTTAATCTTTTTTTTTGTTAGCAGTTGAAATGTAGCATAAGAACTGTCCAGTATGGATGTTCAGTTTGCCACTGGGCCCTGTTAACACCACTCTGGCAAAAGTGGAGCATTTAGTAATACTGGCTCATTGCAGATGGGTGGGTGGAAGTTCAGCTTCTCCACTTTGCCCTTCTGGTCACTGACACTCACCTACTTGTTGCCTCTGAGTGCAGGTGTTAGCTCAGTTCTTGGCAGGGCACTGCTGACACCAGGGAGTAGGGCTTTGCTGTTGCAGGGTGGATGTGGGAGCTCAACTTCCACCAGGTCCCGCTGACACCAGGGAGGTGAAGGGGACAAGAGGTACCCTGCCACCTTATGCTGCCTCACTGATCCCAGGCTGGTGGAGCTCATCTCCCCACTGAGCCACACTGACACCAGGGTAGGAGTGAAGGAGAGGATTGACTATCCTACCTGAAACCACCTTGTTCTACCTTATCAATCTCCATGGGTATGAGGCTCAGCTTCCCACTAGGCCTTGCTGATATAGGTGTGGGGGGACTGGATTGATCTCAACCCTGCTTCACACTGCTGTTCAGTCTCATTGCTGCCTGGTGGATGTGACTCCAGGCCTGGGAGAGAGTGTAGTGCTCACTAAACCCAGACTGCATGGCTTTGTTTTTTCCAGATGCCACGTGTGGATGTGGGTGCTAGGCCTTGCTGAATGGGGTGTTGGGGAAGGGAGGTTGGTGGAAATTAATGAAGGGCAGTCTGACTAGCCCCTCCTTGCACCTTCTCATTACATTTTGTGGCCACGAGGTGGCCTGAAGGTTCAACTTGCTATAGGACCCCACTGACACTGCTCTAGATGGGGGTTCTTAGCACTGCCTGCTGCCATCTAGTGGAGGGTGGAAGAAGAGCTCACCTGACACCACTGCCTAGTAGTGGAGTTGGAGAGTGGGGTGGGTGTGACAGGGTGGAAGATGGCTTTCTCTCTGGCCCCATGAAACTGTGAAGGGGGCTGCAATTTTTCTGTGGAGTTTGGCTGGAATAGGGCAGGTATTGCTAAACATGTTTTTGTTGTTAGGGCATCCCTTTATTGGTTCTTCATCTAGGGAGGGCAGGCTTTTATTGTTTTCCATGGGTAGTCCTCTTCTTCCACCTTTCAGAGTCTTCCTATACCTGTTTGCAGTGTTACCTGCAATTGTAAGACAGATCTGGAAGGAAGTGGCTACTCTAACTTGGCCAGAATTCGAGAGGCATTTTTAAATGCAAATAAATCTACCTTTTCCTTTTATGGACTCTAATTTGTTGTAATGCATACAAAGGCTTTTCACATGCCCAAGACACTTTTCAAAATTGCCTGTATTTCATTCTATTACTTCTCTTATTTCTGTCTTTGTACTTGTCTTGTGAGTTAACCTTATTTTTGCCCCAAAATCAAATAAGTAGTTCCGCAAGCTTTCCAAACACATAAATCACCCTTCATCTTCCCTCTTTGTCTTCCTCCCTCCCTTTGACTCTCCCTCCCTAGCTACCTTCTTGACTTTTCTTTTTGTTCCATTCAGTGTGCTGGCATCTTTGTCATACTGATGATTATAGCTTTGCATTAACATGTTAACAATAGAGAAAGTTTGGCTTTGTTATTTATCACCTTTTCTTGGTAAATGTCGTAAGTAGAGTCCTCCAGATAAATATGAGAACTCTTTTGTGGAGTTGAGAAACATGCAAATGCTAATTTAGTTTGAATTGCATCAGTTTTTAATCATTGTTACTATTTGTAGATAAGAAAATGAAGACATTTCATGAAAAATGAAATTCACTTTACAGTGTACAATATAGTCAAAGTTCTTGAAACAGGTGTGTTACTAGTTTCCACCTTTAATCAACAAACATTATTCTTCTTTTAAGAGGTGAAAAATTACTCTTTATTATATTAGACACAGTAAAAATAAGCATCATTAAACACCATTAAATGACTTGTTATACGTTTCTCTAAACTCTTTGAATTTATTAATTAGCATTTCAGAGTAAAAATAATTACTGTTTTTGTTTAATTGACAAGTAGCTTCATATTTCTTAAAATATTAATCAAAATAGATTTCAGTATAGCTTCATATTTCTTTTTTTAATTTTATTTTGGAATAAATTCAAAGTTATAGGAATAGTTGCAAAAACAATACAGACCCCATACACAGAACTCCAGCATTCCCTGACCCACTCCCCCAATACCCTGATCCACTAACTTTAACATGTTGTCACACCACTATTTCTTTCCCTCCCTCCCTCCTTCCCTCCCTCCCTCTCTTCCTATCATCCATCATATATCGCTGTCTTCTGAACATATGAGAGCTAGCTGCACACATACTTGAACAAACACTGTAATTCACATATACAATTCCCATGAACAAGAACATTCTTTTATGCAATCCCATTAAGTGCAGCTAAGAAGTACAAGAGATTCAACAATGATACAAAGCTTACATTCTATATTTACTTTTCCTTATGTCTCAACTGTGTTCATTTGAGCCTCCTGTCCTCCATCCTCAGATCCCATCCAGGGTCATCCTTGGCATTCATTTGTCATCTATTTAGACTGTGTTTTTTTTCTCAATTGTGGAAACACATATACAGCCTAAATCTTCCCAATCCACCCCCTCCCTAGCCTTCCATTAGTGGGATTAATCACATTTAGAGTGTTGTAATGCTGTCACCTTCCCATCATCCATTACTAGAAATTTCCCTTCATCTCAAACAGCAACCCTACACTCATTTCTTAACTCCCCATTGCCCCTTCCCCCATTTCTTTTAACCCATACTCTACTTTTCATCTCTATGGTCATATTCTCTGATAATTTCTTTGTGTTTACTGTGGGGATTAAAATTAAACTTTTAAATCCATAAAATCTTGTTTTTCTTTGATATTAACTTAATTTCAATAGGACACATAAACTATGTACCTAAACTCCTCCATTCCCCAACCTTTATATAGTCTTGTCAAAAGTTACATATTTTACATTGAGTTCAAAACCATTGATTTGTCATTAGAGTTTGTGTATTTTGTATCATGTAGTAAGTAAATAGTGGAGTTACAATTAAAAAATTATTGACTTCTATTTGTATTCCATTGTGGTCAGAGATTTTGCTTTGAATATGTTCATTTGACTTCTCTGTATCTTCTAGATTTCTTGGGAACTTCATGATTTTCTGTTGGATTCAGTACATTTGTTCATCTTAATAAGTATATTATGGGAAATGAAGGATTATTTGAGCATTCATATATAATTTGGCAGAGCTGCAGACAGACTGGCAAGCGGGTAATCCCCAATGTCGCTGCCGCTTCTGGTACAGGAGATGGTGACTGTTCAGGAGCCCTGGAAACCGAGGGAGGCTGAGTCAGTTGTGATTGTGCCCAGGACCCTCAGGTATGCACTGAAACTTCTAAAACACTTGAGATAGTTCAGGCAGAAGGTGACATCTGGTTCTAGTCCACAGTGGTCCCAGAGCTCACACAAGGGCCTAGGTGCTCCCCAGGTGACTCTCACAGCAAGGACACCTCCTTGACCACAGTCCCACAGAATCCTTTGAATATGTTCGATTGTTTTTTTTTTTTTTTTTTTAGTTTATTGAAGTTTGTTTTATGTCCCATCATATGGTCCATTCTGGAGAAAGATCTATGATCACTAGAGAAAAATGTGTGTTCTGGTGATTTGGGATGTAAGGTTCTATGTATGCTTGTTAAAATTCTCTGTGTCTCTTTCTCCTTTCTTTGTTTCTCTGTCAGTAGGGCTCCCTTTACTTTCTGAAGAAGGGCAGGTCTTTTATTGGCAAACTCTCTCAACATTTGTTTGTCTGTGAAAAATTTAAGATCTCCCTCAAATCTGAAGGAGAGTTTTGCTGGATAAAGTATTCTTGGTTGGAAATTTTTCTCTCTCAGAATTTTAAATATGTCATGCCACTGCCTTCTTGCCTCCATGGTGGCCGCTGAGTAGGCACAACTTAGTCTTCTGTTGTTTCCTTTGTATGTGGTGAATTGCTTTTCTCTTGCTGCTTTCAGAACTTGCTCCTTCTCTTCTGTGTTTGACAGTCTGATCAGAATATGTCTTCAAGTAGGTTTATTTGGATTTATTATATTTGGAGTTCGCTGGGCATTTATACTTTGTGTATATATATTGTGTAGGAGGTTTGGGAAGTTTTCCCCAACAATTTCTTTGAATACTCTTTCTAGACCTTTACCCTTCTCTTCCCCTTCTGAGACACCAATGAATCTTAAATTTGGATGTTTTATTTTATCTATCATATCCCTGAGATCCTTTTGGATTTTTTTGATTGTTTTCTCCATTCTTTCTTTTGTTTTTTCATTTTCGGTTCTGTGGACCTCTAGGACACTGAATTGTTCAACTTCCTCTAATTTTGTATTATGAGTATCCAGATTCTTTTTAATTTGGCCAACAATTTCTTTTATTTCCATAAGATCTTCTATTTTTTTATTTAATCTTGCAATTTCTTCTTTATGCTCTTCTACAGTCTTCTTTATGTCCCTCTTTTCCTGTTCCATGGTCTTCTTCATGTCTTTTATATCTTGTGCCACGTTTTCATTCCTCAATTGTGATTGTTTGATTAATTGTGCCAAGTACTGTGTCTCTTCTGATATTTTGATTTGGGTGTTTGGGATTGGGTTCTCCATATCATCTGATTTTGACATATGCATTAAGATTTTCTGTTGTTTCTGGTCTCTTGGCATTTGCTTTGCTTAATAGGGTTCTTTCAAGTTGTGAAAAAAAATACCAACCTAATTTTTCAGAAATACAAGTTGGTGATGTACACTTTCTCCAACTAGCCAGCAGATGGCATCTGCGAGTCACCTATACCCTCAAGTCAGTTCTCCCCAACTCTGTCTCTGTGGTGTGTGGGGAAATGATTTTCTGTGGTTTGGTTGGTACACTCAGTTTGGGTTTGTTGTTGGAGCCGTCTGCCCTGAACATGGTGTGTGTGTCTGGGTGGTCAGGGAGGCAGGGTGCTTTAATATTCAAACCTCCCAGGTGTTCCCAGAGATTCAAGGCTGTTGCAAGAGTCTAAGCCTTCATTTCAGTTTTGCCCCAGCTTTTCTGTGTCACTGACCCACAACCACTGGCATTGAAGTAGCGTCCCTGGGTTTTCTGAGCGGGCCCCCCTTCTCAGCTGTGATCTTCCAGGACCTCTGCTGAGGGAAGGCTGTGCTATGTCACTAGTGCACATCATCCATCAAGGGAGGCCCCGGGCTGCTGGGTCATGCAGGGGTGCTCCCAGCCTGATGTAAAGATTACCCTATAATTCTTGACTGGTGTTAAGTTCTGAATGAAAGGCAGGTAGTAGAGCTGGGCCCCACCCCTTTCCTCTTAGAGAAGATAGACACCCTAGGGGGAGGTCATTAGCATTTCAATGGTCTCTCTCTGCCTGTGTCACACCCCTGTCTGGGTCACAGAACTGGGAACTGAAAATGGCCAAGGCTTTCTCCACTGAGTCAAAAAAGGAACAGAGCTAGTCTGAGGTGACCCTCTGGCTTTCCAGGGTCAGTCATCACCCAAAGCCTCTGTCTGATTTTTGGGCATTCGTACCTCGTAGTGCGCAGTTCACATTCACTAATTAAAACCCCAGTTGGAGCTCAGCTGAGCTGTATTCACTTGCTGGGAGAAAGCTTCTCTCTGGCACCACCAGGCTTTGTAGCTCGGGCTGTGGGGGAGGGGTCTCCTGATTTGGATCTGCAGTTCTTACTTGCAGATTTTATGCTGTGATCTTGGGCATTCCTCCCAATTCAGGTTGGTGTATGATGAGTGGATGGTCACGTCTGTCCCCCTGCAGTTATTCCAGATTATTTACTAGTTGTTTCTGGTTTTTTTTTTAAGTTGTTCCAGGGGTACTACTTAGCTGACACTCCTCTCTATGCCACCATCTTAGATTCTCCACTTCATATTTTTTTAAAATATAAACTAAAATAGATTTCAATCTGGGGAACAGATAATGCCATTGGTTTTAAACAGACTTGTATTTAACCATCAAAGCTAAAGACATAGCAAGGAAATGTCATTATCACTTGAAGGTTGCCTCAAGTCTATTTTACCACCTAATCATGATGCTCTTAAATTAATTCCAAGAAAGTCTTTGGAATTCATGGGTCAACCTGCTAAGCACATATGGAAAGTGCTAATACCCTGGATAGTTAGAAAAACAAAGACAGTAGGACATCTTAATTGACTTTTAAGGTAATAAAACTACAGGAGTGGGAACCACTATCAATTTTTTCTCATGTTGGTAACAAGAGCAATCGTACCTTATACTGGTGGCACACTGTAAGTTTTAAAGAATAAAACAAGCAAGAGAATGCAATAACTCTTGAACTTGAATTAAGAAAGGCTGTGCTATAACTTTTACAGGCATGAAGTTCCCTCAGTTCAGACAATTCTGGTCAACCCTCCTTATTCATCAGGATGCCTTCAGATACACCAGCTTGCCAACAAGTAGCCTCTCTGTATGGCTTTACCTATGACTCACAACTTAGGATAAACCTGTTTATGCTTTGACTGAACAGTCACATAAAAACTATAAAGATGGCAATCACACACCACTAGTCGGTGAAACGTCTTGCCTTCTTTCATGATTTCTTCAATCCTTTTTTCAGTGGATAAATGTTTTTCTAAATAGTCTAAATCTTCCAAGTGCAGCTCATCACCTGGTAAAACCTGGAGTGCCCTATCAGCAGTCAACAATGTGATCAGCTCCCATCTTCCCCTTCCGTGTTTGCACGAGCCAAATGAAATGTGTGCAAGTCAGACAGAGAAGTGAAGTTTTTGAGTGCTCTTATTTCATAGAACAGTGGGGGTGCCAACCAAATTTCTTTTGACATTTTCAGTTGCCTCCGGTGGAGATGACCACTGGCGGTCCACCACCTCGGTCCAGCCTGGGCAGGCAGCACAGGAAGAAGGCTGCTAGTAAGCAGCGGCTGCCAAGTTGCACTAAGGGTGCTCAGTCCAGGAGCGCGGGCAGGTGCGGGACTGGGCGAGGGTCCTCGTAGTTGTGGGCGCGGGTCGGCCAGGCCTGGAGGCAGTGCTGCCAGGCTCAAGGCAGGATCCTGGGGCCGGGGGTCACTGTAGTGCCACTTGAATCACATTGAAGTTATAGCTCATTTCGTGGAGATCTTGAATTTAGGCTTCTTGAAAATTTTTTATATAAAAATGTATATAATCCTGCATGGAAAATGCATGTATAAATGAAAGTTACTTTTAAGATTTCTGAAACATATTTGACATACTTATCCTCAAAATTTAACATAAAAATTACATTGGCCAATAAATGCATCTGAACGTGGTCTATCAGCAGTAAAAGGTAACAAGAAAATCACTTTACTCAATATTTGATTTTAAAGAATCTCTGCTGGTTTGATAAGGGAAAATGATATGATAAGGTCCTTTTGCGTCCTGGAGAGACCAAACATGGCTTGTTTCCTAAAACTTTTTGAAAGTAATTGCCTGTTCATTTCCTTTGCCCATTTTCCAATTGAATTGATTAGTGCATTTATTCAGACTTTTTATATGCTATGCATATCCCTGCTATAAGTTATAGTTGGTTGCAATTTTTGCTGTTTCAATGTTGATCATTGTGTATATATGTATGTTTGTATGTATTAATATATTTTTGCCAGGTGTTGTAACTTTAGCATTGTTCTGAGTGTTACTCAACACAGACAAAAAGAAAAAAGTCCTAAAAATATTTTAAAGTGGAGGAAAATCCATCACTATTTACAAATAAAGGAATCACATAGCTGAAAAAATGAAGACGATCACCTAACATTTATTGCAAATACTAAGTTCAGTAACCTGGAGAGAGACAATAAATATCCCGAAAATTAGTTCCTTGTCTGATTCACCACAATGTCTACAAGAATATAAGTTACTCAAGTAACAAGGCCAGGGCTCAGAGTGGTTTCCACGCCGCAGCCAATGGCAGTCGCATGTCGTAAGAGCCCACTTGGCTCCCAGGTTTGTTACGCGTTTTCACTCGCCACCAGCTGAGCCCTCTGCGGGTACTGTAGTCCCGTACCCTCGGAGGCTTCTGGATACTGTAGTCCCATCCTTTCCCTACACCACACCCTCCCGCGGAGGCGACTGGATACTGTATCCCTATCACCACCTTACTCTTTACCCCTCCACCTGCGGAGACGTCTGGCTACTGTAGTCCCATCCCCCACCTCCCCACTTCCCGCGGAGGCGTTTGGGTACTGTTATCCCGTCCCCACCCTACACTTTACGCTCCACCCGCGGAGGCGTCTGGGTACTGTAGTCCCATCCCCCACCTCCCCACTTCCCGCGGAGGCGTTTGGGTACTGTTATCCCGTCCCCACCCTACACTTTACGCTCCACCCGCGGAGGCGTCTGGGTACTGTAGTCCCATCCCCCACCTCCCCACTTCCCGCGGAGGCGTTTGGGTACTGTTATCCCGTCCCCACCCTACACTTTACGCTCCACCCGCGGAGGCGTCTGGGTACTGTAGTCCCATCCCCCACCTCCCCACTTCCCGCGGAGGCGTTTGGGTACTGTTATCCCGTCCCCACCCTACACTTTACGCTCCACCCGCGGAGGCGTCTGGGTACTGTAGTCCCACTCAGCCGGTGCTCGTCAATCAGCCCTCAGATGCTACAGGTTCCAGCGCTCCAGGCCCGCAGCTGGAAGGAGAGTCAGAAAAGCCGTGGGCGGGCGCACAAAGAGGTCGCGGCTTCCCCTGATGTCGAGGGCGGTGCCACTGCGGCCACGTGTGTCTTGAGGTTTTATTTCGGGAGTAGGGGCGCGGCTCGTGGAGGCGGCTCAGGGGGTGTTTCTGTGGCGAGTCCCCGGCTGGGGAGTGAGGTGTCGTGTGACTGTACATGTCCCGGTGGGGATTGGGGCCCAGAACAGAGCAGAAATGGCTGTTTCTGTTTTGGAGGGGCTGGCGTTGACCTGGGACAAACTTCCCAGGCTGCTCTGGTGCTGATTCTCCAGTGATATTGGGGTCCTGGGGTTGGTTTCAGCCTGGGACGGACAGACATCCCTGCCCCCTCTATTGGGATGGGGGTGGTGACTAGGCCTGTACTTGTGTTTTGGGAGAAGAGCACAACTCCACCTTGGAATAAGCATCCCTTGTCAGTAGTTGAGTGTGCCTTGGGTTCAAATACCAGGGTTTTTATTGGGGGGGAGGGGGTGCCCAGAACTTGGGTAGTGCACACATGGTGGTGATGGGAGGTGCTGCTTGAACCCTGTGTACCAGGGTTTTGGGGGTAGACAATATGCCCAAGGTCACTGCCAGTATGTGGAGTCCAACTGAAGAGCCCAGAATCAGGGACTGGCCATAAACAGGACCCTATTTTAATGAGAAGAAGATGAACTAGACAGTCTGTTGGGATAGCATAAAAGTGAGGAAAATGGAGCAGGGGAAGGAGAAGAATCAAGAATTTAGCAAAGGAAGAACAGACGGGTCTCAACAGCTAATCAGATAGGTGGGAAGACTGGAAAAAAATTGGGAGGCCAGGGGAATGCTGAACGCTTGCAGAGTGTGCCATGAGGTGGAATCTACGCCATTAACAAACATCTGCAAGGCCAAAATGGGAGAAGAAAATGGAAGAACGGAGGATTCAGAAGGCTGAGATCCAGAGATTCTCCTGCACTTGCCTCTTACCTAGTGTGGGAGCCCTTGACCCCCAAGTGTCTTGAAAACTGCACACAGCAGTTTGCTTGACCTAGGACAGTTGAGGTTTGACCTATTCTCCTTGTAGTATCAGGTGCTATCTGAAAATACCTCTTCCCTGAGGCTCCCTGAGATACTGTTATCTCTATAATTCTGCCCTCTTCCCTGTTGATTATGATCAACCCCTCCCTATGTTGCATGACCCCACTCCCTGCCTTATGCTTTCATACCCATTGGAATGTTGAGCCCTTATAACCACCTTATTCAGCCTCCCAAAGTGCAGACTATCTCCATGTTGTGCTCTGAACATGCTGCCATTGAGAGCAGCTCCTGAATCCATTCAGAGAAGCTCCTGATTTCAGGGCAATGTGACTTGACTTCCCCACCCTGTAGGTAAGCCCCATAATAAAAGCTCATGTCTCAGACTGTGTCCAGTGCTTTCTTTAGTCCTCTGGCTACAAAAGCTATCTTGGGCTGTGACAATTGGTGAGCCAGCCAGGAGACTAAAGAAATCCCAGCCGGTGATGACATGAACTTGGGTAAGGGAAAGGGGAAGTCCCAGGTGGGATACTGGTGTGGCCTGTGACACTTATGTCAGGAGGGGTGGCTACCCTCCTTAGATGAATGGGGTCTGTCAAGGGAGTATGGAGATGTGTATGACTCCCCAGCTGGACTAATAGACCTCCTGCTATAGGCGACAGGGCTAGTAGGATTTCATGAGAAAGAGGAAAGCTGCCAGGCTGCTGCAGCAGTAGCCTGACCATTCTTGGAGGCTGTGTGTGCAGCTACAGAAAAGGCCTTAACAGCTGATGTGGCAGTCTGCTGCTTAGAAGAAGAATTGAAGTTAGAAAGGGATAGGCAGTTGACCCAAGCTGAATTGAAAGACACTCTGGATAAAAGTTTAGAAATACTGGCATGCCAGTACACTAGAGTAAGAGGGCATAAGCTGCCCAAAGGGCAAGTAAGTCATACCCTAGCTTCCCCTGATGGGGACCCTAAAGTGTGGGGCCCTGTTGATTCCTCATCAAAATATGATGAGCCCCCATCTGGCTGGGAAATTAAAACTAAGGAAAGTAAGCATACACATCCTCTGGTCCAACAAAAGGTGTCTTCCCCCAGATGTATTGTAATATGTCAGTACAAATTACCAGTGTCATTTAATAGCCCTGTCTGGCAATGAAAACTCTAATGGTACCTGGCAAATGACTATTAATTATATCAAACTTAATTTAATAACTGCTTTGTTTGCAGCTGTGTCTAACATAGCTACCTTGTTGCAGGATATGAGTGCTCAAGCAAATTTTACTTTGTGTTAAACCTTGCCAAAGCTTATTTTAGTATTTTAGATCCCTCCAGCCAGACTACATCCACCTTCACATGGGAAAACCAACAATGGAAATTTGCTGTGCTTCCACAAGGATACCTCCACAAGTCCCACTGTCTGCCATGGACTAGTAGCACAAGATTTAAAGAAAAGGACACCCCCTATGTTTCACTGTAATGATGATTTCATGTGTGTGAGCCCCTGGACCCCAAGTGTATTGAAAACTTCACACAGCAGTTTGCTTGACCTAGGACAGGTGAGATTTGACCTATTCTTGTAATATCAGGTGCTAACTGTAATCTATATCTGAAACTACCTCCTCTCTGAGACTCCCTGAGATACTGTTATCTCTATAATCCTGCCCTCCTCCTCCCTGTTGATTACAATCAGCCACTCTGTATGTTGCATGACCCTGCTCCCTGCCTTATGCTCTCATACCCATTGGAATGTTGAGCCCTTATAACCACCTTATTCACCCTCCCAAGTTGTGGACTATTTCCACTTTGTGCTCTCAACACGGCACCATTCAGAGCAGCTCCTGAATCCATTCTGAGAAGCTCCTGATTTCAGGGCAACATGGCTAAACTTCCCCACCCTGTAGGTAAGCCCTATAATAAAAGCTCATGCCTCAGAACATATCTGGTGCTTTCTTTAGTCCTTTGGCTACAAAAGCCCTCTTGGGCCATGACAACTGGCATGCCAGACTGGAGATTAAAGAAATCCCAGCCAGTGATGATACGAACTTGGGGAAGGGAAAGGGGAAGTCCCTGGGTGGGATACTGGGGTGGCCTGCAACACTTATGTGGGGAGGGGTGGCTACCCTCCTAGATGAATGGGGTCTACTGAGGGAGTATGGAGATGTGTATGACTCCCTAGCTGGACTAATAGCTCTCCTGCTACAGGCCATGGGACTAGTAGGATTTCATGAGAAAAAGAAAAGCCACCAGGCTGCTGCAGCAGTAGCCTGGCCATTCTTGGAGACTGTGTGTGCAGCTACAGAAAAGGCCTTAATGGCTGATGCAGCAGTCTGCTGCTTAGAACAGGAATTGAAGTTAGAAAGGGAGATTCAGTTGACCCAAGCTGAATTGAAAGACACTCTGGATAAAAGTTTAGAAATACTGGCATGCCAGTACACTAGAGTGAGTGGGCATAAGCTGCTCAAAGGGCAAGTTAGGCATATCCTAGCTTCCCCTGACTGGGACCCTAAGGTGTGGGGCCCCATTGATTCCTCATCAAAAGATGATGAGCCCCCATCTGACTGGGAAATTAAAACTAATGAAAGTAAGCAAGTGCATCCTCTGGTCCAAAAAAAGTGCCTTTCCCCAGATGTTCTGTGGCAATATATCAGTATAAATTACCAGGGTCATTTAATAGCCCTTTCTGGCCAATGAAAAAAACTAATGATACCTGGCAAATGACTATTAATTATATCAAACTTAATTTAATAACTTTGTTTCCTGCTGTGTTGAACATAGCTACCTTGTTGCAGGATATGAATACTTAATTAAGCTGATTTCACTTTTATGTTAAATCTTGTCAAAGTTTATTCTAGTATTTTAGATCCCTCCAGCCAGGCCGCATCCACCTTCATATGGGAAAACCAACAATGGACATTTGCTGTGTTTCCACAAGAATACTCCACAGTCCCACCATGTGCCATGGACTGGTAGCACAAGATTTAAAGAAAAGGGCACCCCCTATGTTTCAATCTAATGATGATATCACACTAACCAATAATTCTTTTTCAGAGCTAGAAATTGCTGCTAGCACCATGGTGACCCACCTTGAAAGTCAAGGATGGGTAATAAATCAAAGCTAATTACAAGAGCTTAGACATTCTATCAAGTTCTTGGGTATTGTCTGGCTGGGTAAAACTAAAGTAATTCCTGTAGCTGTTGTTAAAATACAAAGTTATCCTATACTGCTAACTCTTAAATTAAATTAATAGTTTTTCTTGGTTTATTAGGTTATTGGAAACTGTTTATACTCTATTTAAAATTTTTAAAACATTTTTAAACCCTAATTAGAAAAGGAAAAGCAAGGGAATGGGATTTTCCATGGCAGGCTGTGTTTATAAAAGTACAAGCACGGGCTTTAAAGGGGGTGGAACCTGATACATCCTGTGAATTGTATATGGCCAGTGCCAATATTGGATTTGGGTGGGGTTTGTGGCAAAGGCAACAGGCTAAATATGTAACCATTAGATTCTGTTCCCAACTTTGGAAGGGCACAGAACTCAGATACAGCCCATTGGAAAAACAGTTGTGTTCAGCTTGTAATGCTCTGTTAAAAGTGGAAGGTTTAACTCAAAGGTGCCCAGTGGCCACACTCATACAGGGGTGGACACAGAAGACTATAAATAAGCCCCATTTGGGGAGTGCTTAGCTAAGCATGCTGACAAAATGGAAAGCCTACATCCTACAATGCTGATTTTTAGCAATAGCCCTGTGAGTGCAGAGACACATGAAATTTTAGAACTGGTCTCCCATGTGGAAGAGCAGCATGCCCTGCCTCCTGTTGATCTTCCCAATGTGGCTCCTCCCATGCCCACCATTGATGGACAAGGGAGTACACCTGACTCAGCATGGTATACTGACAGATTGGCACTTGGGCAGTATGCTGCTTGGATAGCCGTGACTGTCCAGCCAAGTACTGACATCATGTGGTGGGAGACTGGAACTTTGCAAAGCAGCCAGTGGGCTGAGGTGTGGGCTGTATGGGTGGTAATTGTCCATGAACCAGGAGACACCCTGACTGCCCAGATAATTGAGCCATAAATTGAGGCCTAACCGTCTGGATGGCCACATGGAAGCAGGAGCAATGGATGGTGGCTGACCACCCCCTATGGGGGAAGGAATTCAGTGGCATGCCAGAAATGTAAGGTAACTGCTATCCATATTTCTGCCCATAATGCTAACTCTGCCAGGTGATTCAGAAGTGGATGCCCTAGCAAAATTGCACAACCCAACAGCAATGATGCATGGGGCAACTGAATGGCTGCATCTGAAAACCAAGCACCAAGGGTACCAGACCCTGTGGAAGCTAGTGCAGCAGCTAAAACTGCCTATTACCTGAAAAGAATTAAAAGGAATAAAGGATGCTGGTCCCTCCTGCTCACTGACATGGCTCAGAAAGCTTTCTCACCAACTTGGACCCATCTGCTGAGACAAGGTTCCTCTCACCTGGTGGCAAGTAGACTATATTGGCCCCTGTGATGGTTAGGTTCATGTGTCAACTTGGCCAGGTGATGATACCCAGCAGTCTGGCCAAGAAAGCACTGGCCTAACTGTTGCTGCAAGGACATTTGTGGCTGGTTAATAAACCAACAGGCTGTTTTATTAAATCATCAGTCAATTGGCTGTTGCTGCAACTGATGATTTCAATGAAGGGCATGTCTTCCACAATGAGAGACTGCAGTCACATGGATTTAATCCAATTGATTGAAGACTTTTAAGCCAGATAGAGGAACTTCAATTCTTCGTTTGACCAGTGAAGCATTTCCTGAGGAGTTCATTGAAGTTGCCAGTTCATTTCCTGAGGAGTTCATCAAACACATTTTTTGAAGTTGCCAGTTCATTTCCTGAGGAGTTCATTGAACATCTTCATTGGAGTTGCCAGTTTGCTGCCCACCCTATGGAATTTGGACTTGTGCATACCCACAGTTGCATTAGACACTTTTATAAGTCTTATATTTATAGATATCTCTCATTGCTTCCTTTTCCTAGAGAACCCTAATACAACTTGGTACCAGGAGTGGTTCTTGAGAAACAGAATCTTAAAATGGGCTTTTACCATCTGTTTTCTACTCTGATTAGATTCAAAGGTACTAAGGACTCCATTTCCAATAATCAAGATGACACTGATAGTCCATGGCAGGAATTGACAATGGAGATATGCAAAATAGCACTGTTTGATTCTCCTAATCATATTCTTGTACAAAGCAAGGCTTTGGGTGACAGTGTTTTTGACACCTTCACAGAGTTTTGCAGAATTAAGAGGTATAACAGTGTTGGCTGGCTGCTCTTAGATATGTTGGATAAAGTTATAAGGGAAAGGGATGAGCTAAAGGCTTCAAATTTAAAACTTAAGTGCCATATGACAGATGTAAAGGTTTCTATGTGTGCCCTGAAAGAAAATCTTATTTCCTGTGGCCACGGACTTGAGATTTCTGAAAACCATAGGCAGACTCTCATTGACTGAGTAGCAGATTTACAATATAAACTAAAGTCTCAACCACTCGGGGTGTATGCTGTTAAAGTAAAGGCATTAATTGGAAATGAATGGGATCCTGAAACTGGGATGGGGATGTATGGATTGATAATAATGGCAGTGAGGACATTGGAACCCTGGATTCTGCTGAGTCATTGTTAGATTTACTGTAGTGGGCTGTCCTGAGGAAACACCCTCTCCACCTCCAGTCTGCCCTGTGGAAACAGCTTCCCCACCTCCACTCTGCTGTAAGGAGTCTGCCATCCAACCTCCACCTAAAGAGATTAGCCCTTCAGTGCCTGCTAATCAAAGGCTGTTTCCAAAATGTCTCTGTAAGCTGTAGCTCCTCTCTCAGCTCCTGTGCATTCTTCAGTGTCCCTCTTGACTGTAGCAAGTTTGCTCCTTCTGTCTGAGCTTATGTAGTGCTCTAGTAAACTAATCATGGCCCATGCTGAATGGGCAGGGCCACACCTCCATGGAAATTATCTAATCAGAGTTATCACCTACAGTTGGGTGGATCACATCCCAATCAAAGAATTACAGTCTAATCAACACTAATATGTCTCCTCACACAAGATTGCATCAAAGATAATGGCATTTTGGGGGATATAATACATTCAAACTGGCACAGAAACTAATAGGAACTTTATTCACAATATCATCAAAGGGGTAAAATTCTTAGGGATAAAATGACAAAAGATTTGTGTGACTTTCAAACCATAAAACATGCTGAGAGATACTAAAAGAGACCTAAATAAATGGAGAGATATCCGTTGTTTATACATAGGAAGATTCAATATTGTTAAGGTGTCAATTATCCCCATATTGCTCAATAGATTCAATACAACCCTAAAGTCCCAGAAGACATTTCTTTGTAGAAATTTGCAAGCTGTTCTAAAACTCATGGAAAGGCAGAAACCTAGAAGAGCCAAAACAACTTTTACAATGCAACAACAAAAAGACAAAGAGCCCAACGAAAGATGGGCAAAAGACTTGAATAGACATTTCCTCAGAGAAGATATACAAATAGAAAATAAACATAATGAAAGGATGTTCAACACCATTAGTCGTTAGGGAAATGCAAATTAAAACCGAAGTGAGATATCACTTCACACCCTTAAGGATGGCTATTATTTTAAAACTGGAAAATAAGTGATGGGCAAGATGTGGAGAAATTACAACTCTGTACTATTGGTGGGAATGGTGCAGCCACAGTGGAAAGCAATATGGCAGATCCTAAAAAAGTTAAATATAGAATTACCATTTGACACGGCAATCTGACTTCTAGATATATACCCAAGGAGAGTGAAAACAGGGTCACAAAAAGATACTTGTATGCCAGTGTTTATAGCAGCATTATTCACAATAGCCAAAAGCTGAAACAACCCAAATGTCCATCAACAAATGAATGGATAAACAAAATGTGGTACATACACACAATAGAATATTATTCAGCCATAATAAAAAATAAAGTTATGAGGCATGCTGCTTCATGGAAGAACCTTGAACACATGCTCAGTGAAGTAAACAGGACACAAAAGGGCAAAACTGTATGATATCACTTATAAGAGATCACTAGAAATAGCAAATTTGCAGAGACTGAAAGCAGATTAGAGTTTACCAGGGGAAGGGGTTGGGTGAATTTTGGGAGTGTTTGTAAAAATAAAAAAAAATTTATTTAAAAAGTCCTTAAAAAAGGAAACTATCCAGTCTGAACAACAGTGAGAAAGTAAACTGAAAAAGAGTGAACAAAGCCTTAGGACTCTGTGGGACAATTACAAAAAAGCTAGCATTTATGTAATTGGAATCCCAAAAGGAGAGGAGAAAAGGTATAGGGCTTAAAAAGCATTCAAAGACATAAATGTACAAAAATTTCCTAGTTTTGGAAAAAGACACACATCTGCATATTCAAGAAACTTAGGGAGCTCCCAAATGGATACACCCAAAGAAATCTCTGTCAAGACACATCATAGTCAAATTTCTGAAAACTAGATATCAAGAAAAAAACCTTGAAAGTGACAAGAAGAAATGACATATTACCTATAGGGGAAAAAGAATTCAAATGACAGTGTATTTCTCATCAGAACCCCTGAAGGACAGAGAGAAATGGCATAACATTTTTCAAGTGCTAAAATAAAAGATATGTCAACCCAGAGTTCTATATCCAGAGAAATTATCCTCTGGAAAAGAAGGGAAATCAAGACATTCTCAGAGGAAGGAAAATTAAGTAAATTTGTTGCCAGTAGACCTACTCTAAAAGAATAGTTAAAGGGAGGTTTCTCAAGAGAAAGATGACTAGGAGTCTTGGAACATCAGGAAGGAAGAAAGAACAATGGAATGGGAAAAATATGGAATATACAATTAAATTTTGTTTTCCTCTGAAATTTTCTAAATTATCTTGGACAGATGAAGCATAAATTATTACCTTGTCTTGTGTGGTTCTCAATGTATATAGAGGAAATGTTTAAGACAATTATATTAGAAATGAGGAAGGGTAAGGGGATATAAAGGGGAGTAAGGTTTCTACACATTACTTATTCTGGTGAAACTTCAACACCAGGAAACTGAATATCTAACTGTATCTATCTCTCTATCATCTATCATCTATAATCTTTTTATATGTCAAAATTAAAATATAAATTAGAGCCACTGGTAAAAATGCTATGCAGAAAGATACATTAAAAAAGACTATAGATAACATCAAAATAGAATCTTAAAAATGTTGATCTAACCCACTGGAAAGCTGAAGAATAGATCAGAGAAAAAAATGGGAATTTGAATAACCCTTTAACTATTAAGGAAATTGAATTTTTAATAAAAAACTTCACTCAAAATCTCTAGTTTGAGATAATTTCATTGGATAACTTTATCAAACATTGAAAGAATTAACACCAATTTTATATACTCTCTTCCATGAATTTTCTTTAAAACATATTATTGAGTCCGTAATATAGATAGAAAGGAAACTGATGAAATAACAGAAAGGTTGTGAGTAAGAAAAAAGAAATATACTGTTGTAAGGTGGTATAAAATTATGGAAAGTTAGATAGTGATATATTTAAAAGTGTAGCTTCACAGAAATTGAAAGTAGATACAGGTTACCAGGAACTGGAAGGAGGGTTAAAGAGGAAAAGGTGAGAAGTGGAACAAAATCAGAAGTCCAGAAAAAGGAAAAAAGAAGATAGTATGTTTATATAAAGAAATGCATCAAATGTGATTTTAAATGTAAAAGTACATAAGTAATTACATTTAATGTAAATGGATAAATAAAAAAATTAAAGACTAGAAATTGTTAGGCTGAAGAAAAATGCTAAACCTAGCTATATGTTGTCTATAAGAAACCCACTTTAAATTTAAAGATACAGATAGTTTAAAAATAAAATGGTGGAAAAATACACAATATGCAAACATTAAGCATAAAATAGCTGACATGGCTTTATAGGATAATGAATAAGACTAGAGATAAAGAGTGCATTTCATAGTGAAAAAAGTGTCAAAGAGACAGAACTTTTAAACATGTAAGAACTTAATAATGGCTTAAAAATAAAAACAGCTTAGAAAACAAATAGCAAAATGCAGAGGTACATCCCATCTTTTCAGTAATTACATTTGTGTTAAAGACTGTGACTCATTTTTGTTTATATTTGGCTACAGACATTTAAAAAACATTTTTATTGTGAAATATAACATATATTACTGAAAAGTGATAAATTTCAAATACAGTTTAACAGGTAGTTGTAGAACAAATTTCAAAGTATGGTATGGGTTACAGTTCCACAATTTCAGGTGTTTCCTTCAGGCTGTTCTAATATACTAGAATCTAAAAGGATATATCAATATAACCATTCAGTAGTCATAATAAATTTTTGAATCCTAACTTCTCTGTTATAACTTGTCCCTCTCATTTGATCATTTTCTGTCTTCTGGGGTATTTGGGCAATAACCATTCTAACTTCTGCATGTTGAAAAGGGGTGTCAACATTATGGGGTAGGGGAATGTAAACAGTTGATGTTCTCAGTTTCAGGGCTTTTCTGGCATAGGAACAATCTGGAGGCTTTATGTTTCTGGAAAATAAACTGAATATGTAAACATTTTATAGAATCTTAGATAGAGCCTTGGGTTTTTGTAGGTTTTCAGGAATACTGTTGGTTGGGGGTTGATATACCATGGCAATTAGCTGCAGACACTTTTGAACCTCAACTTACCCTCTTCACCTTCTGCCCCACAAATTGGGCAAGATAAGAAAGCCTGGGTGCTCCTTCCTTTGATTCTGGTGAGAAGTACAAACCACACAAAGGAACCCTCACCCTGGCCACTAACCACAATAAACATCTCCAACCAGTGCATCTGTTATAGGTTTAGTGGATCTAAGTCACAGATTCCAATGATTAACTGATGTTTAAGGACAGAAGTATGGGGTTGGGGCTCTCCTAATGGCCTCAGATCATGTTTCTAAGCCTGGACCTTTCTGTGAGTTTGAGATTGAATTATGTGTCTTAATTCCAGCATAAACTATAACTGAAGCTAGGCACAGGAGAACAGCTCTCACCCTGTGATTGCTGGTTGCCTGTCTCAGCCAGGGGTTGATCACCATTCAATAGGATGCTCAGGGGAAGACTGGTACCCTGTGTGGTAAACAGGCCTGTCAGGAGGTCACTTATGAAAACACAGTCTAGTGAGTGAAAAAGCAATCATTGTACAGTGTGCTGAATCCTGCACTCCTGAAAGCATATTGCTCACTAGGATCCTACAGAATGCCTTTGCTGCTGCTGCCACCTATGCTTCCATAACCAAAAAGACCCCAGTCTTCAGGGTTATAAGCCTGAAGCCCAAGGCTGATACATTGAAAATCCCATTGGATGCCTTGTTCAAGATTCCTTGAAAAAGACAACTTACCGTTACTGACCTAAGAAGAAAGAAAATAACTTTAAAGTTTCACCTACAGAAACTCCAGGCACAAATGGCTTCACTGGTGAATTTTATCAACCATTTGGGAAATAAATAATACTAGCCCTACACAAACTACTTTAGAAAATAGAAACAGCACTTCTCAATGCTTAATTCAAATTGTGAGACCAGAATAATTCCAATAGCAAAACTTGACAAAAATATTACAAGAAAAGGAAATTACAGAATGTGATGGTTAGGTTCATGTGTCAATTTGGCCAGGTAATGGTACCCAGGTGTCTGGTCAAGCAAGCACAGACCTAACCATTACTGCAAGAACATTTGTGGCTGGTTAAAAAACCAGAAGGCTGGTTTATTAAATCAGTCAATTTGCTGCAGCTGTGACTGATTACATCAATGAAAGGTGTGTCTTCCACAATGAGAGAATGCAATTGACTGGATTTAATCCAATCATTTGAAACTTTTAAGCAAGACAGATAGAAGACATTCACTTCTTCTTCAGCTGACCAGCAAAGCATTTCCTGAGGAGTTCATTGAAGTTTCCAGTTTGTTGCCTGAGGAGTTTATTGAACATCTTCATTGGAGTTGCCAGTGCATACTCAAATGAGACTCTTTTATAAATCTTATATATATAGATATCTCTTGTTGATTCTGCTTCCCTAGAGAACCCTAACTAATTCACAGACCATCAGAAATTACAGAACATAACTGCAAAAATCCTTAACAAATATTAGCAAATTGAATCCAGCTATGTATAAGATGAGTAATATTTCATGAACAAGTGATTCTTAGGAACCCAAGATGCATTTAATATTTAATAATCAATCAATGTGCTCTTTCTCTTCCTCTTTACTTTCTTTCCCTTCCTGTCTTGAAAATGTTAGCCCTATATCCAGAGCAGGGGAGGGGGTCATCAACCTGAAGAATGTGTCACTAGATGGGAGTTGAAACCCACATAGAATGAGGTAAGCTCCCATGTGAGGGGGCAGCTGGGCACGGTGTTAAAAGGATGAGGATGGGTCTGTGGGCAGTGGCAGTGGATCTGTGGGAAATTCAGAACCTGCCAAGGGTAATAGATGGGTGGTAGGGAGGAGGCCTGGCCTGGAGATTAGAGCTCGAGCAAGTGGAGAAGGGCTTCCTTGCAGAGGAGTGGCCTGCTATAGGGTCCCAGAAAGCAAGAAGTGTGAGGAGGCAAATACATGGGGAGATGGTCCCACATGAAGTGTTGGGGCAGGGACTGGTGAGGAGGGCATCCATGCATTGTGGACACAGGGTGTCAGAGCACAGGCAGGACAAGAAGACAATACTAAGCTCATGGTGAGGAGGACATCCCCATGTAGGAAGGGGTGGTGGGAGGGATGGGACATTGGATACACACAGGATGAATAATGTCTGGTTTCTCATGGTTGAAAGGTAAGTTACAAATAAAGGGAGAAGACTAGGATAGATATAGAGGAAAATTGAATATGCATATATGTATATGCACATATCTACTTACATTCATTACCTGACTCCACTGAGAGGACCTGGTGAAGCAATGCCTGGACAGAAATGAGGACATCTGGCACTCAACTCTTGACTTCTAAACACCATTCTCCACTAAAATGAACAAGGGTTTGTTGAAAAAATGACTGATTCAGGGCTGCGGCATGGTACAAAGATCAGCTAGAAGCACCTTTTTGTGACAAAAAAAACAAAGAAGTACTTAAAGAATGATGGGGAAGTGTCAAAAGGACACAGAAGCCAGCTTGAAAGGCCTCCCACTGGCCAAACCAGGGGCAGTTTGAACATCAAAATAAATAATGAGAGCAGTGGATTATAACCTGTTGAATTAAAAACAGGAACCATGCATCTATGTGTGTATTAATCAAATCAACCCATTAAAAATTTAACAGGAAATGGAATATTAACATAGTTTAAAACACTTCCCCATAAAATACTTATTAAATATTAAGGGCCAAGGAGTAGTTTCACAATGGAGAAGTCTAGCAGATACTGCCCTACTGAGTAGCCAGGGTAAACATCGTCAGTCATGGGACAAGTCAAAATCACACACCATCTAATAACTGCAACAAGAATGCAGTGTTACTTCCAGGTTCAAAAATGTCAAACCTGAGTGTAACCATGGAGAAACATCAGACAAACCCAAACTAAGGGACATTCTACAAAATGACCAGCCTGTCATCTTCACAAATGGCAAAGTCATAAAGTCAAATGGAAGACTGAGAAACTGCTCAATCTGCTTTCAACACCTGACTCTGAACTGAATACATTTGCCAAAGAGGACATTATGAGTACAATTGGTGAAAATCAAACAGGATCTGATGGTAGTAATAATTTATTGATTTAGATATTTGTGATGGTTATCTGGAACAATGTCATTGTAGAAAATTCACAGTAAAGTATTCAGAGGTGATGTAGCATGAGGTCTTTGTTCGGTACTTATAACATTTCTGCAAGTTCACAATTGCTTCAAACTATAAAATGTATTGAAAATTTATAAAGACAATCCATCATCTCCAACATTAACAAATAAAAAAGAGAAATATATGACCATTTCAAGAGATGCAGAAAAGCACTTGACAGATTTCAACATCCATTCCTGACAAAAACTCTCAGCAAGTTAGGAATCAAAAGCAAAATCCTCAAGAGCATAATTTGGCATAAATATGTGTATATATATAATTTAGCATATATAATTTTGCATATATACAACATATAGGTAACATACTTAAAAATTGTGAATTGTCAATTATTAAACTGATCTATAGATTCACTATATTTTCAAGAATAATTATAGCAGGATTTAAAAAAAGAAATTGACAATCAAACCCTATAATTTGGAAATGCAAAGAACCTAGGTGAACAAAACAATCTTGAGAAAGAAAAAAGTTGGAGGGCTGAGACTACCTACTTCAAGAGCTATTGGATACAGTAATCAAGTTACAATAATCATGGCAGTGTGGTTTGGTCTTCACATGAGTGTACAGAAAATGATCTAAGGAACAGAACACAGAGACCAGAACAAACTCACACATACACTGTCAATTGATTTTGAACAAAGGTGCCAAACAATTCAACTGAGGTAGGGGAAAGTCTTTCTTTTCCATAAATGTTACTGGAACAGCTAGGTGTCCAAAATGAAAACAAATGAACTTTGACCTGCACTTCATTTCACTTTAATTCAAGATGGGTCTTAGATATAAAAGCTAAACCTATAAAGCTTCCTTGGGATAGGCAAAGATTTCTTAGATAAAACAGAGAAAGCATTAATCATATAAGAAAACAGTACTGATAAGTTAGACTTCATCAAAGTAAAGAATCTTCTGGTCACCAAAATCACCATTAAAAATAAATGAACAGCTTTGGTTTCCAGGGGCAGCAGGGCTGAGCCAGTAGGCAGACCTTCCTGGCTTCCACACTTGCCCTTAGGCTCTTCACCCTCTCTGCAGCTGCTCTGCCCCGCTGACCACCAGGCCATCTTCCCAGTGGCTGGGACAAGCTGCTGCTGCAGGTGCAACATGCCAGGCCACAGATGGCCACTGCCAGGTGGGACAAGGTGCTGTGGCTGTGCCATTCTCAATCCCAAGGAGCAGAGCACCCTCTCCTTCTGGAGGGGTAACATGACCAATACCACCCCTACTTACCCACACAGGCCCTCAACTTCACCTTTAGGGATAAACATAAGCAAGTGCTCCTGGGTGGGGTAACAGACACTTGCAGTTCTGGAGGCATTCTGCAGGCAATCTGGCTTCTGGTGGGGCAGCTGGAGCCACCTCTCTCTGCTTCCTCTCCCCCCTGGATTTTGTCAGAACCCCGTTGATGTCTGGTGTTTGGAAACCCAGCACAGAAAGAGAATTCAGAGGCCTGGAGATTTGATCACCAAGTCCAATTGCATCTGAGGCCTGATCCAAGGCTTCAACATCCCTGGGCAGGGCAAAATCACCCACAGGGCAGCCTACTTTGCCATGTATGATACAGCCGGGTGCATGCTGGGTGCATGCTCCCCAACCCCAAGAGCACACACACCATGGTGGCATGGGATGGTCACCCACTGTGTGGCAGGTGTGGCCCCTTACCCCCTCCACACCAGGGTCACTCAAAGCCATCATGTGTCCTGGCTGCATTCATTGCTGGAGGGAGATTTTCAGAGATGAAGGTTGGCAAATCCTTCTTCAAGGGTGGAATTTCCGATGTTCTCTGAGGCATGGGTGAAATCTGTGTGCTGGTCCTGTGTGATGAATTGAAGAAAATCATATTCAAAGAGTGTCTGTCTCACTAGAAATGGGAACCTAGAGAATCAGGTAGAATCTTTGCTAAATCATCATGGACCACTTACCTTCAAGATAATCCATTGTCTGCCCAGACCAGATCACATCTCTAGAAGGCTAGGGAAAGCTCAGGAAAAGGGCTCATTGTGACCACATTCAACCATCAGCACTGCTGATTCCATGTCATGATTATTGGGGGTGGGGAGTGGAATCATTGTTGTCATCATGGGTGTACAGGTGAGGCAGGTCAGGTACACAGACCTAGAAACCCTTGAGCCCAAATGCTTATGGGAGCTCAGGGTGTATTTAAGTGTTTATTTTAAAAAATCATGTCTTGTATTTGTACTTAAGCACTATTTCCCTTTGCATAGCTGGATATTTGCAATTATGTTGTATGTTTGGCATTCCAGTGCAAAACAATAAATGTGCAGAACACAAAAAATATATGGAGAGAGGCTTCTGGAAGATGGCAGTTAGGAGATACAGGGCAAAAAAACATCTCCATGAAAAATACTAGATAAAAGACAGAAAGTGATCCAAAACACCAGTTTCAGTGATGCACCAGCTGTCCAAGGGCTGCTTAATCCACAGGGACAATGCGTTTGGTGAAACTGGGAGTCTGAATTCTGAAATGAGTGAGTGAGCCTGCTAATAACTAACAGCCATTCTGTAGTCTGGGGAAACTGGGGGTCAGCATTTGGAGTTGGACTAGTTTTAAAACCAAAAAGTGGCTGTGGATATGGCAGCAAGAACTGCACAATGAAGCACAGTGGGAACTGCATCCCCATAACCTGTGGGCACACCTCAATATCTGGCATGGATGATAGCCTTTCATGCACCCACTGCTAATTGTCTCAGAGCTAGGGAGGCAGAGCAGTGCAAAAAGGGGAAAATAACCGTATCCTATACAGCTATCTTCCCAGCAGGCTGGGAATGCTCCTGCCCAGCACTGGCACCACTGCCCAGAGCTACCCAAAACAACCCAGCATGATGGGAAGTGTCTCCAGCAACATGCACACATGTCACAATATCTGGCATGGATGATAGCCTCTCGCACACCTGCAGCTAATTGTCCCAGAGCTAGGAAGGTGGGGGGAGTGAGAAAAGGGGGAAGTTAATATGTCCCATTCAGCCATCATTTCAGCAGGCTGGGAATGCCCCTACATGGCCCTGTGGCCCAGAACTTCCCTTGGGGGATGGCACTAACTTGTGCTGTAGCAGAGTCTTTCCTCAGCAGAGGCCCTTGGAGGGGAGGGCTTGGAAGCAAGACCCACTCAGAAGTCCCAAGGGACCATGTGCCATTATGAAGGACTTGTGGGTCATGACAGAGACAAACGGTGGTGAGACTGAACTGAAAGTTTAGACTCTTGCAACAGCTTTAAATCTCAAAGAACACCTGGGAGATTTGATTAATAAAGCTGCCCTCCCTCCCTAACTGCTCAGACACATGCCCCACATTCAGGGCAGGCAGGCCAACTACACATGCAAACTTGGGGCACCAATTGGACCCCCACAAGATTCAGACCCTCCCTCACCACAAAGACAAAGTTGGGGAGAACTGGCTTGAGGGGAATAGGTGGCTTGCAGATGCCATATGCTGCATAGTTAGAGAAAGTGTATGCCACCAAACTGTAGATCTGACAAATTAGAGATAAGTGTTTGAAACAGTGTACATATCCTAAAAGAACCCTATCAAGTTAAGCAAATGCCAGAGGCCAAAAACAAAAGAAAGTTTTAAAGCATATAAAGAAACCAAATGATATGGATAACCCAAACTCAAACACCCAAATCAAAAGATCAGAGGAGGCACAGTACCTGGAGCAATTAATCAAAGACCTAAAGACAAAGGGAGCATGGCACAGGATATAAAGGACATGAAGAAGACCCTAGAAGAGCATAAAGAAGAAATTGCAAGAGTAAATAAAAAATAGATGATCTTATGGGAATAAAAGAAGCTGTTGACCAAATTAAAAGGTTCTGGACACTCACAGTAAAAGACTAGAGGAAGCTGAACAGCAAATCACTGACCTCAAAGACTGAACAGAAAGTGAAAGAACAAAGGAAAGAATGGGGAAAAATAAAAAAAATCAAAATAGACCTCAGGGATATGATAGATGATATAAAATGTCCAAATATAAGAGCCACTGGTATTCCAGAAGGGTAAGAGAAGGATAAAGGTCTAGGAAGAGTATTCAAAGAAATTGTTGGGGAAAACTTCCCAAACCTTCTAAAGAACAAATACACAAATCATAAATGCTCAGTGGACTTCAAATAGAATAAATCCAAATAAACCCACTCAGAGACATATTCTGGTCAGATTCTCAAGTACTGAAGAGAATGAGCAAGTGCTGAAAGCAGCAAGAGAAAAGCAATGCACCACTTACAAAGGAAACAGCATAAGACTAAGTAGTGATTACTCAGTGGCCACCATGGAAGTGAGAAGTCAGTGGCATGACATATTTAAAACTCTGAGAGAGAAAAATTGCCAGCAAGAATACTTTATCCAGCAAAGCTATCCTTCAAATTTGAGGGAGAGCTTAAATCTTTCACAGACAAACAAATGCTGAGAGAATTTGCTGAGGAGACCTGCCCTACTTGAGATACTAAAGGGAGCCCTACTGACAGAGAATGAAGAAAGGAGAGAGATATATGGAGAAAGGATCAGTACTAAAGACATTCAGTATGGGTACACTAAAGAACATTAAGAGAGAGAGGGAAAAAATATATCTGACAAACATAAACCAAAGGATAGGATGGCTAATTCAAGAAATGCCTTCAAAGTAATAATGTTGAATGTAAATGGATTAAACACCCCAATTAAAAGATATAGATTGGCAGAATGGATCAAAAAATATGAACCATCAATATGTTGCATGCAAGAGAATCATCTGAGTCACAGGGACACAAAGAAATTGAAAGTGAAAGGATGGAAAAATATTTCATGCAAGCTACAGCCAAAAGAAAGCAGGAGTAGCAATATTAATCTCAGATAAAATAGACTTTAAATGCAAGGATGTTATAAGAGACAAAGAAGGCCACTACATACTAATAAAAGAGGCAATCCAACAAGAAAAAATAACAATCATAAATGTTTATGCACCCAATCAAGGTGCCACAGAATACATGAGACAAACACTGGCAAAACTAAAGGAAGAAATGTATGTTTCCACAATAATTGTGGGAGACTTCAACACATCACTCTCTCCTATAGATAGATCAACCAGACAGAAGACCAATAAGGAAATTGAAAATGTAAATAATCTGATAACTGAATTGGATTTAACAGATATATATATAGAACATTACATCCCAAATCACTAGGATACACATTCTTCTCTAGTACTCATGGAACTTTCTCCAGAATATATCATCTTCTGGGACATAAAACAAGCCTCAATAAATTTAAAAAAAATTGAAATTATTCAAAGCACATTCTCTGACCACAATGGAATACATTTAGAAGTCAATAACCATCAAAGACTTAGAAAATTCACAAATACCTAGAGGTTAAACAACACGCTCCTAAACAATCAGTGGGTTAAAGAAGAAATAGCAAGTGAAATTGTTAAATATATAGAGACAAATGAAAATGAGAACATAATATATCAAAAACAATGGGATGCAGCAAAAGCAGTACTAAGGGGGAAATTTATAGCACTAAATGCATACCTCAAAAAGGAAGAAAGAGCTAAATCAAAGAGCTAAGGGATCAACTGAAGAAGCTAGAAAAGAAACATCAAACCAACCCTAAACCATGTAGAAGAAAAGAAATCACAAGGATTAAAGCAGAAATGACAGAGAGAACAACAACAACAACAACAACAACAACAAAAACCAATAGAGAGAATAAATAACACCAAAGTTGGTTCTTTGAGAAGGTCAACAAGATTGGCAAGCCCCTAGCTAGATGGACAAAATAAAAAAGAGAGAAGACCCAAATAAACAAAATAATGAATGAGAATGCTGACATTCCTCAGATCCCAAAGAAATTTAAAAAATTATAAGAGGATATTATGAACAATGGTATACCAACAAACTGGATAATGTAGAGGAAATGGACAATTTCCTGGAAACATATGAATAACCTAGACTGACCAGAGAAGAAATAGAAGACCTCAACAAACCAATCACAAGTTAAGAGATCCAACCAGTCATCAAAAAACTTCCCACAAATAAATGCCCAGGGCCAGATGGCTTCACAGGGAAATTCTACAAAATTTTCCAAAAAGAACTGACACCAATCTTACTTGAACTCTTTCAAAACATTGAAGAAAATGGGACATGACCTAACACATTTTATGAAGCTACTATCAATTTAATACCCAAACCAGGCAAAGATGCTACAAAAAAGGAAACTACAGGCCAATCTCCCTAATGAATATAGATGCAAAAATTCTCAACAAAATACTTGCAAATCAAATCCAAAGACACATTAAAAAGATCATACACCATGACCAAGTGAGGTTCATTCTAGGCATGCATGGATGGTTCAACATAAGAAAATCAATCAATGTGTTACAACACATTAACAAATCAAAAGAGAAAAATCAAATGATCATCTCAATAGCATTTGTAAAAAGCATTTGACAAAAGCCAACATCCCTTTTTGATGAACACACTTCAAAAGGTAGGAATTGAAGGAAAATTCCTCAATATGATAAAGAGCATATATGAAAAACCCACAGCCAGCATAGTACTCAATGATGAGAGATGGAAAGCCTTCCCTCTAAGATCGGGAAGGAGACAAGGATGCCTGCTGTCACCACTGTTATTCAACATTGTGCTAGAAGTGCTATCCAGGGCAATCCAGCAAGACAAAGAAATAAAAAGCATCCAAATTGGAAAGGAAGAAGTAAAACTGTCATTATTTGCAGATGATATGATCTTATATCTGGAAAACCCTGAGAAATTGATGATAGAGCTACTACAGCTAATAAACAAATTTAGCAAAGTAGCGGGATACAAGATTAATGCACATGAGTCAGTGTGATGGTTAGGTTCATGTGCCAACTTGGCCAGGTAATAGTACCCAGCTGTCTGGTCAAGCAAGCACTGGCCTAACAATTGCTGCAAGGATGTTTGTGGCTGGTTAATAAACCAACAGTCTGGTTTATTAAATCATCAGTCAATTGACTGCAGCTGTGACTGATGACTCACCTAAGGGCATGTCTTCCACAATGAGAGAATGCAATTGATGGGATTTAATCCAATTAATCAGTTGAAGATTTATAAGTGAGACAGATAGAGGACCTTCACTTCTTCAACTGCCCAGCAAAGGGTTTCCTGAGGAGTTTGTAGAAGATTCTTGCTCATTTCCTGAGGAGTCCATCAGACATCTTCCTTGGAGTTGCCAGTTTGCTGACTGCTCTACAGAATTCGGACTCATGTATACCCACAGTTGTGTGAGTCACTTTTATAAATTTTATATTCATAGATATCTCTCATTGATTCAGTTTCCCTTGAGAACCCTAACTAATAAGTCAGTAATGTTTCTATAAACTAGAGATGAAGTGAAGAGACACTCAAGAAAAAGATACCATTTTCAATAGCAGCTAATAAAATCAAGTGCCTAGGAATAAACTTAACCAAAGACATAAAAGACCTATACAAAGAAAACTACATAACTCTACTAAAAGAAATAGAAAGGAACCTTAAAAGATGGAAAAACATTCCATGTTCATGGATAGGAAGGCTAAATGTCATTAAGATGTCAATTCTAACCAAACTCATCTACAGATTCAATGCAATCCCAATCAAAACTTCAACAACCTACTTTGCAGACTTGGAAAAGCTAGTTATCAAATTTATTTGGAAAGGGAGGGTGTCTCATATTGCTAAAGACACTCTAAAAAATAAAAACAAAGTGGGACTTTATGATTACATTATTTCAGTTGAGGCCTGCTCAGAGTGGGTCTTAATCCTCTTACTGGATTGTTTTTTGAGGATAAAAGATGGAAAAAGCTGAAAGACGTTTAAAGCAAAGGCTAGGAGAAACTAAGAGAGGACCCACAGAAAACAGAGAGGAAGCCACTGAAACCAGAAGCTGAAAGCAACAAAACCCAGGAGAGAAGGACCAGCAGACACTGGCCATGTGCCTTCCCATGTGACAAAGGTTCCTGGATGCCAATAGTCTGTCTTCAGAGTCCAGGTATCATCCTGTCGATGCCTTGAGTTTGACATTTTCATGGCCTATGAGCTTTAAATTGTATGTTAATATATCCCTATTGTAAAAGCCAACCCATTTCCAGTATATTTTATTCCAGCAGCTTTAGCAAACCAGAATACCCAGGATATCTGGTGAATATTCCATGCGTCCTTGAATAGAATATATATTGCTGTTGGTAGATGCATGTTCTCTTCATGTCAGTTAGATTCTGTTGGTTGATGGTACTGTTCAGATCTTCTATATCCTTGCTGATTTTCTGTGTAGTAGTTCTGTCATCTATTGAGAACTTGGTGTTGCAGTCCCCAGCTATAATAGTGGGCTTGTGTATTTTTCCTTTCAGCTTTATTGGATTTTGTTATATATATTTTGAGGTTCTGTTGTTTGGTGAATACATATTTAGGATTTTGTCTTCCTGGTAATTGACCTATAAATCATTATATCTCTCTATCTCTGTAATTTTTATTTCTCTGAAATTTATCTGATATCAATATAGCTACTTGTGCTCTTTTTGATTACTGTTTGCATGGTGTGTCCTTTTATTTCCTTCTGCTTTCAACCTACTTATGTTGTGTTTGAAGTGAGTTTCTTGTATATAGGATATTGTTGGATCAGTTTTTTTATATGCCCCACCATTTATGCCTTTCAATTGGTACCATTTAAGGTAATTAGGGTATAAGTTTGCCATTTAATTATACATTTTGTATTTGTTTCCTTTATTTCTTTTTCCTTTGCTTCTCTGTTCTTACCTTCCTATTACTTGAACTTTTAAAAAAATTTCATCTTTATTTACTTTTAATATTTTTACTATATTTGTTTGCATAGTTTTCCTATGGATGCTCTATGTATTAAAATATACATAGGTAACGTCACAGTCTACTGGTGTTGATGTTTTATCACTTATAGAGAAGTGTAGAAACCTTATTTCCATTTAGTTTTCTCTGTTCTCCCCATTTCAAAAAACACAGTTTTCTTAAGTATTTCCTCTATATCAGATGTGTTTTAAATTTTTGTTCCAACTATCATTTTTATCACATTTAAAAATCAATTTTGATTTTTTCCATTCTGAAATTCCAAGCCTTCTTCTGTTAGCATTTTCTTTCTTTTTAGAGAACTTCCTTTATCATACTTTAAGGTTAGATTTGCTAGAAGCAAACTCTTTTGGTTTTCCTTTGTCTGAGAATGTTTTTATTTCCCCTTCATTACTGAAGAATAGTTTTGCCAGATATAGAATTTGCAGTTGACAGTTCTTTTCTATTATTACTTGAAAAATATTATTACTGCTTTCTGGCTTGCATGGCTTCAGATGAGAAGTTGGCTGTCATTTGAATGTGATGTATTGTGGCCTGAATTTCTTTGGACTTAGCATATTTGGAGTTCTTTCAGTCTATTATATCTGTAAGTTTATGTGTTTTGTCAAATTTGTGTAATTTTCATCCATTATTTCTTTGAATACTTTTTCAGTCAAACTCACTTTGGGATTTTTAATTTATGAATATTGGTTCCTTTGTTTTCTCACAGGACCCAGAGTCTCTGTTCTTTTTTTTCTTTTCCAGTCTATTTTCTCTCTGTTGCTCAGATTGTGAAAATTCTACTGAAATGCCCTCTATTTCACTGTCTCTATGCTCTTTCATCTCCACTCTACCAGTGAGTCCATGCAACCAGTTTTTGTTTATTGTATTTTTCAGTTTTATGATTTTCATTTGGTTCTTTTTTGTAACTTTTATTTATTTGCTTAGATTTTCCATTTTTCACTTTTTTTTCAAAAGAATTTGTAATTTGTTATGAAAGCATTTTTATAATGACTTCTTTAAAGTACTGGTCAGATGATTACATCATCTGATTAGTTTTTTATTCATGTCCATTGATCTTCTTTTACAATAAATGTGGTTCTTGGTATAAGTGATTTTTCTATTGTGTCCTGGATAATCTGGATATTTTCTTTGAGACTTGAATCTTATTTAATCTTTTTTTTTTTCTGTTAGCAGTTGAAGTGTAGCATAAAAGCTGTCCAGTATGGATGTTCAATTTACCCCTGGGCCCTGTTACCACTCTGGCAAAAGTGGAGCATTTAGTAATACTGGCTCATTGCAGATGGGTGGGTAGAAGATCAGCTTCTCCACTTTGCCCTTCTGGTCACTGACACTCACCTACTTGTTGCCTCTGAGTGCAGGTGTTAGCTCAGTTCTTGGCAGGGCACTGCTGACACCAGGGAGTAGGGCTTTGCTGTTGCAGGGTGGATGTGGGAGCTCAACTTCCACCAGGTCCTGCTGACACCAGGGAGGTGAAGGGGCAAGTGATACCCTGTCACCTTATGCTGCCTCACTGATCCCAGGCTGGTGGAGCTCATCTCTCCACTGGGCCACACTGACACCAGGGTAGGAGTGAAGGAGAGGATTGACTATCCTACCTGAAACCACCTTGTTCTACCTTATCAATCCACATGGGTATGCGGCTCAGCTCCCCACTGAGCCTTGCTGATACAGGTGTGGGGGGACTGGATTGACCTCAACCCTGCTTCACACTGCTGTTCAGTCTCATTGCTGCCTGGTGGATGTGACTCCAGGCCTGGGAGAGAGTGGAGTGCTCACTAAACCCAGACTGCATGGCTTTGTTCATTCCAGATGCCACGTGTGGATGTGGGTGCTAGGCCTTGCTGAATGGGGTGTTGGGGAAGGGACATTGGTGGTAATTAATGTAGGACAGTATGACTAGCCACTCCTTGCACATTCCCATTACATTTTGTGGCCACGAGGTGGCCTGAAGGTTCAACTTGCTATAGGACCCCACTGACACTGCTCTAGATGGAGGTTCTGAGCACTGCCTGCTGCCATCTAGTGGAGAGTGGAGGAACAGCTCACCTGACACCACTGCCTAGTAGTGGAGTTGGAGAGTGGGGTGGGTGTGACAGGGTGGAAGATGGCTTTCTCTCTGGCCCCATGAAACTGTGAAGGGGGCTGCAGTTTTTCTGTGGAGTTTGGCTGGAATAGGGCAGGTATTGCTAAACATGTTTTTGTTGTTAGGGCATCCCTTTATTGGTTCTTCATCTAGGGAGGACAGGCTTTTATTGTTTTCCATGGGTAGTCCTCTTCTTCCACCTTTCAGAGTCTTCCTATACCTGTTTGCAGTGTTACCTGCAATTGTAAGACAGATCTGGAAGGAAGTGGCTACTCTAACTTGGCCAGAAATCGAGGGATATTTTTAAATGCAAATAAATTACCTTTTCCTTTTATGGCCTCTAATTTGTTGTAATGCATACAAAGGCTTTTCACATCCCCAAGATACTTCTCAAAATTGCCCGTATTTCATTCTATTACTTCTCTTATTTCTGTCTTTATACTTGTCTTGTGCATTAACCTTATTTTTGCCCAATAATCAAGTAAGTAATTCCAGAAGCTTTCCAAACACATAAGTCACCCATCGTCATCTTCCCTCTCTGTCTTCCTCCCTCCCTTTGACTCTCCCTCCCTAGCTACTTTATCAACTTTTCTTTTTGTTCCATTCAGTGTGCTGGTATCATTGTCATACTGATGATTATAGCTTTGCATTAACATGTTAATAGTAGAAAAAGTTTGACTTTGTGATTTATCACCTTTTCTTGGTAAATATCAAAAGTAGTCATCCAGAGAAATATGAGAACAATTTTGTGGAGTTGAAAAATATGCAAATGCTAATTTAATTTGAATTGCATCAAATTCTTAATCATTATTTCTATTTAATAGATAAGAAAATGAAGACATTTCATGAAAAATGAAATTCATTGTACAATGTACAATATAGTCAAAGTTCTTGAAACAGAAGTTGAGTTACGCATCTCCCACCTTTAATCAATAAACATTATTCCTCTTTTAAGAGGTGAAAAAATTAGCCTTTATTATAGTAGACATACTAAAAATAAACATCATTAAATACCATTAAATGATAACTAGCTCTACATTTCTCTAAACTCTTTCCATTTATTAGTTAGCATTTCAGAGTAAAAATAATTATGGTTTTTGTAAATTGACAAATAGTTTTATATTTCTTAAAATATTAACCATAATAGATTTCAGTGTAGCTTAATATTTCTTTAAAATATAAACTAAAATAGATTTCAACCTGGGGAACAGATAATGCTAATTGGTTTTAAACAGACTTGTATTTTAACCATCAAAGCTAAAGACATAGCAAGAAAATGTCATTATCACTTGAAGGTTGCCTCAAGTCTATTTTACCACCTAATCATGATGCCCTTAAATTAATTCTAACAGAGTATAAAGAATTCATGGATCAACCTGCTAAGCACATAGGGAAAGTGCTAATATACTGGATAGTTAGAAAAACAAAGACAGTAGGACATCTTATTTGAACTTTTAAGATAATAAATGTACAGAAGTGGGAACCACTGTCAATTTTTTCTCATTTGGTAACAAGCATTTGTACCTTATACTGTAAGGTTTAAAGAAGAAAACAAGCAAGAGAGTGCAATAACCATTGAACTTGAATGAAGAAAGGGTGTGCTATAAATTTATTTAATTCAGTCCCTTTTAAAATTAACTATTAACTATATCAAGAAAATTTCTATAAAAACCATACAATAAAAAACATTTCAAACAAACATAACAAGGGAGTAAGAAAAAGACAACTAACCTAAAATAACTACTTCCAACATGTTCCTACTCTACCCCAAGAAAATAAGGTAATATAGTAACATTTCTGTGAACTTGTTCCTACCATACCCATCAGAAATTAACAAACCATAGTCATTCCTGGGCATTCCCAGAACATTAAATTTATCCACGATAGCTTATCTGTTCTTATTGGGTTATCATTCCCCCTTCCTTAATTGCTCTCTATCACTAGTTACCCTATATTTCACATTATAAACCATTTACTTTATATTTTTCAATGTTCACATTAGTGGTAGCATATAATATTTCTCTTTTTGTGCCTGGCTTATTTTACTCAGCATTATGTCTTCAAGGTTCATCCATGTTGTCATATTTCGTGACATCATTCCTTCTTACTGCCACATAGTATTCCATTTATTTATCCATTCATCTGTTGAAGGACATTTGGGTTGTTTCCATCTCTTGGCTATTGTGAATAATGCTGCTATGAACATTGGTGTGCAGATATCTGTTCATGTCACTGCTTTCAGATCTTCCAGGTATATACTGAGAAGTGCAATTGCTGGATCAAACTCTATATCTAGTTTTCTAAGAAACTGCCAGACTGTCTTCCAGAGTGGCTGAACCATTATACAGCCCCACCAACAGTAAATAAGAGTTCCAGTTTCTCCACATCCTCTCTAGTATTTTCCTGTTTGTTTAATGGCAGCCATTCTAATTGGTGTGAGATGGTATCTCGTTGTGGTCTTAATTTGCACCTCTCTAATAGCTAGTGAAGCTGCACATTTTTTTCCCATGTTTTTCTGGGCCATTTGTATTTCCCCTTCAGAGAACTGTCTTTTCATATCTTTTGCCCATTTTATAATTGGGCTGTCTGTACTATTGTCATTGAGTTGTAGGATTTCTTTATATATGCAAGATATCAGTCTTTTGTCAGATACATGGTTTCCACAAATTTTTTCCCATTGAGTCTGCTGCTGCTTCACCTTTTTGAGAAATTCCTTTAAGGTACAGAAAATTCTAAGCTTGAGGAGTTCCCATTTATCTATTTTTTCTTTTGTTGCTTGTGCTTTGGTTGTAAGGTCTAGGAAGTGGCTGCCTAATACAAGGTCCTGAAGATGTTTCCCTACATTATATTCTAGGAGTTTTATGTTACTGTCTTTTATATGGAGGTCTTTGATCCACTTTGAGTTAATTTTTTGTCTAGGGTGTGAGGTAGGGGTCCTCTTTCACTTTTTTTTTTAAATTCATTTTTATTGAGGTATATTTACATACCATGCAGTCACGCAAAGTGTACATTTAATTGTTCACAGTACCATTATATAGTTGTGCATTGTACCAGTTTGAATGTATTATGTCCCCCAAAACACCATTATCTTTGATGTAATCTTGTGTGAGCAGACATATCAGTGTTGATTAGATTGTAATTCTTTGAGTGTTTCCGTGGAGATGCACCCCACCCAATTGTGGGTGATGACTCTGATTGGATAATTTCCACAGAGGTGTTACCCCACCCATTCAGGGTGGCCTAATTAAATCACTGGAGCCATATAAGTGAGCTGACAAACAGAAGGAACTCAGTGCAGCTGTGTGATGGTTAGGTTCATGTGTCAACTTGGTCAGGTGATGGTACCCAGCTGTCTGGTCAAGGAAACACTGGCCTAACAATTGCTGCAAGGATGTTTGTGGCAGGTTAATAAACCAACAGGCTGGTTTATTAAATCATCAGTCAACTGACTGCAGCTGTGACTGATGACTCACCAAAGGATGTGTCTTCCACAATGAGAGAATGCAATTGACTGGATTTAATCCAATTAATCAGTTGAAGGCTTATAAGCGAGACAGATAAAAGACCTTCACTACTTCTTTGGCTGCCCAGCGAAGTGTTTCCTGAGGAGTTCGTTGGAGTTGCCGGTTCATTTCCTGAGGGGTTCATTGGACATCTTCCTTGGAGTTGACAGTTTGCTGACTGCTCTACAGAATTTGGACTCATGCATACCCACAGTTGCGTGAGTCACCTTTATAAATTTTATAGTCATAGACACCTCTCATTGATTCTGTTTTCCTAGAGAACCCTAACTAATACAACTTGGTACAGGGAGTGGTTCTTGAGAAACAGAATCTTAAAATGGGCTTTTACAAAATGTTTTCTACTCTGATTATATTCAAAGACACTAATGACTCTATTTCCAATAATCAAGAGGGCACTGACAGTCCAAGGCATGAGTTGGCAAAGGAGATACACAAAATAGCACAATTTGATTCTCCTAATCATACTCTAGTATAAAGCAAGGCTCTGGATGACAGTGTTTTCAACACCTTCACAGAGTTTTGCAGAATTAAGAGGTATAATGATGTTGGTTGGCTGCTCTTAGATATGTTGGAAAAAGTTGTAAGAGAAAGGGATGAGCTAAAGGCTTTGAATTCAAAACTTAAATGCCATATGACAGATGTAAAAGTTTCTATGTGTGCCCTGAAAGAAAAATCTTATTTCTGTGTCAGCAGACTTGAGATTTCTAAAAACCAGATGCGGACTCTCATTGTGCTTGTGAGTAGCAGATTTACAATGGAAACTAAAATCCCAGCCTCTCAGGATGTCTTCTATTAAAGTAAAGGCATTGATTGGAAAAGATTGGGATCCAGAAACTTTGGATGGGGACATATGGATTGATAATGGCTGTGAGGGCATTGGAACCCTGGATTCTGCTGAGTCATAATTAGATTTACCTCTAGAGGGCTGTCCTGAGGAAACAGATTCCCCACCTCCAGAGTGCCCTAAGGAGCCTGCCATCCAACCCCCACCTATAGAGATTAACTCTTCAGTGCCTGCTAATCCTGTAATCACCTCCCCTGAGGAAGCAGCCCTCACTCCTCTGTCTAGAGAGATTAATCCTGTTTTAAGAGATGAAAATGCAACAGAATGTCCTGAGGTAACTGGCTTGAGGGATAATTCTAACTCTTTTCATGACCCACCCCCACCACCAGTCTTTGCTTCAAGACCTATAACTAGACTAAATTCCCAACAGGCCTCAAAGGGTGAGGTCCAAAGTGTGACCCATGAAAAAATATGCTATACTCCAAAAGAACTGTATGAGTTTCCAGCTTATACAGACAGAAACCAGGGGAATATGTGTGGGAATGCATATTAAGGGTGTGGGATAATGGTGGAAGGAATAGAAGGTTGGATCAGGCTGAATTTACTGATATGGGCTCACTAAGTAGAGATTCTGCATTCAATGTTGTAGCTTAAGTGGTTAGAAAGGGTGTTAACTGTTTGGGTGGTTGGGTGAAACATGGATTAAAGTGCCAGTTACCATTAGATTTTTCCATTGGCCAGAAAGGTGCTTGCTGAGGGTAAACGGAACATGGAATGGGTAGTGGAAGAAGGTAGTGATAAATATGATCTATGGCCACATGACCAGTTACAGAAATGAGGACTATGATGGAATGAATATTTCCTCCTTGTTTTGTTATGATTATGTTTGTATTTGTCTATAAAGCAAATATCTTTGCTTTCTTCTCTGTCTTATCCCGTTATCATATGGCATAACCTGTACTGTTCATTTTGCTGCATTTAAGCCAAAGGAAATCAATTTTAAAAGGTAATGTCACCCAAGGACTTGCACCCTATTCTGGAGATATTTAGTGTGTTTCCAGTTGTATGCTGCACAGCAGAGTATTGTTAGGCAAAATATGTCTGTTATTGTTATCTACTTAGAGATAAAGTATGGTTTTAGGTGATGTGTAGAACTGCCAAGTTGACAAGGGGTGGACTCTAATGGTTAGGTTCATGTGTCAACTTGGCCATGTGATGGTACCCAGCTGTCTGGTCAAGCAAGCACTGGCCTAACCATTGCTGTGAGGACATTTGTGGCTGGTTAATAAACCAACAGGCTGGTTTATTAAATCACCAGTCAACTGACTGCAGCTGTGACTGATGACTCATCAAAGGGCATGTCTTCCTCAATGAGAGAATGCAATTGGCTGGATTTAATCCAATTAATCAGTTGAAGACTTATAAGTGAGACAGATAGAGGACCTTCACTGCTTCTTTAGCTGCCCAGCAAAGCATTTCCTGAGGAGTTCATTGAAGTTGCCAGTTCATTTCCTGAGGAGTTCATCAGACATCTTCCTTGGAGTTGACAGTTTGCTGAGTGCCCTACAGAATTTGGACTCATGCATACCCACAGTTGCGTGAGTCACTTTTATAAATTTTATAGTCATAGACACCTCTCATTGATTCTGTTTCCCTAGAGAACCCTAACTAATACAAGCTGTGAGTGACATTTTGAAGTGCAGCTGAGAGTGACATTTTGAAGAGAAGCTACAGCCAAAAGGGGCACTTTGAAGAATGCACAGAAACTGAGATAGTAGCTGCACATGAGAGATAGTCTGAAGACAGCCTTTGAAAGCATACTCTTGCTCTGGAAAAGCAAAGAGGGGACAAACACCTCAAGAGCAACTGAGAGTGACATTTTTGAGGAACTGCAGCCTAGAGAGGAACATCCTGGGAGAAAGCCATTTCTTTGGAGCAGACACCAGCCATGTGCCTTCCCAGCTAACAGAGGTTTTCCAGACACCATTGGCCATCCTTCAGTGAAGGTACCCCATTGTTGATGACTTACCTTGGACACTTTATCACCTTAAGACTGTAACTTTGTAACCAAATAAACTCCCTTATATAAGCCAATCTGTTTCTGGTGTTTTGCATTCCAGCTGCATTAGCAAACTACAACATGCATTCATCACCAAACTTAATTTTTGACATTTTCATTACCACACACACACAAATAATAAGAATGAAAATTAAAGTGAAAATGAACCCTTAAAGTAAAAAAGAACACTGGGTGTCTCCCCCTCCCCCATTTTTCTACTCATCCATCCATACACTGGACAAAGGGGAGTGTGGTTCATATGGCTTCCCCAATCACATTGTCACCCCTCATAATCTACATTTTAATACAACTGTCTTCAAGATTTGTGGGTTCTGGGTTGTAGTTAGTTTCAGGTATTTACTGCTAGCTATTCCAATTCATTAGAACCTAAAATGGGCTGTCTATATCTTGCATAAGAGTGCCCACCAGAGTGACCTCTCCACTCCTTTTGGAATATCTCTGCCACCGAAGCTCATTTCATTTCCTTTCACATCCTCCTTTTAGTGAAGAAGATGTTCTCCATCCCATGATGCTTGATCTAGACTCCTCCCCAGGAGTCATATTCCACATTGCCAGGGAGATTTACATCCCTGGGAGTCAGGTCCCATATAGGGGGGAGAGCAGTTAGTTCACCTGCTGAGTTGGCTTAGCTAGAGAGAGAGGGCCACATCTGAGCAACAAAGAGGCATTCAAGAGGAGGCTCTTAGGCACAATTATAGGCAGGCCTAGCCTTTCCTTTGCAGCAGCAGTGTTCCCAAGGGCAAGTCCTGTGGTAGAGGGCTCAACCCATCAAACCATCAGTCCCCTATGTGAGCACATTAGCAACCATTGAGGTGGGGAAGCCCAACACCCCTGCATTCTCCACCAGCTCCTCAAGGGTGCTCTGTATATTTTTTCATTATCTTTTCTTAATTAACTCTTTTTTTAAAAATTAACTATATTAGAAAAAATTAAAAAAAACATACAATAAAAAACATTTCAAACAAACCTTAACAAGGGAGTAAGAAAAAGACAGCTAACCTAAAATAATTACTTTACTTCCAATATGTTCCTACTCTACCCCAAGAAAATAACCTAATATAGCAACATTTCTGTGAAATTGCTCCTACCATACCCATCAGAAATTAACAAACCATAGTCATTCCTGGGCATTCCCAGAACATAAAATTTACCCAAGATACTTATCTGTTCTTATTGGGTTATTTCCCCTTCCTTAATTGCTCTCTATTGCTAGTTCCCCTACATTCTACATTATAAACCATTTATTTTACATTTTTCAAAATTCACGTTAGTGGTAGCATATAATATGTCTCTTTTTGTGCCTGGCTTATTTTGCTCAGCATTATGTCTTCAAGGTTCATCCAGGTTGTCATATGTTTCATAACGTCATTCCTTCTTACTGTAGCATAGTATTCCATCTTGTGTATATACCACATTTTATTTATCCACTCATTTGTTGAAGGACATTTGGGTTGTTTCCATCTCTTGGCAATTGGGAACAATGCTGCTATGAACATAGGCATGCAGATATCTGTTCTTGTCACTGCTTTCAGATCTTCTGGGTATATACCAAGAAGTGCAAATGCTGGATCAAAGGGTAACTCTATATCTAGTTTTCTAAGGAACCACCAGACTGACTTCCAGAGTGGCTGAACCATTATACAGTCCCACCAGCAATGAATAAGAGTTCCAGTTTCTCTGCATCCTCTCCAGCATCTGCAGTTTTCTGTTTGTCTAATGGCAGCCATTCTAATTGGTGTGAGATGGTATCTCATTGTGGTCTTAATTTGCATCTCTCTGATAGCTAGTGAAGCTGAACAGTTTTTCATGTCTTTCTTGGCCATTTGTATTTCCTTTTCAGAGAACTGTCTTTTCATATCTTTAGCCCATTTTATAATTGGGCTGTCTGTACTATTGTCATTGAGTTGTAGGATTTCTTTATATATGTAAGATATCAGTCTTCTGTCAGATACATGGTTTCCAAAAATGTTTTCCAGTTGAGATGGCTCCTCTTCACTTTTTTGACAAATTCCTTTGAGGTACAGAAACTTCTAAGCTGGAGGAGTTCCCATTTATCTACCTTTTCTTTTGTTGCTTGTGCTTTGATTGTAAGGTCTAGGAAGTGGCTGCCTATTAAAAGGTCTTGAAGATGTTTCCCTACATTAAATTATAGGAGTTTTATGGTATTGTCTTTTATATGGAGGTCTTTGATCCACTTTGAGTTAATTTTTGTGTAGAGTGTGAGGTAAGGGTCCTCTTTCATTCTTTTGGATATGGATATCCAACTCTCCCAGCCCATTTGTTGAAAAGACTGTTATGTCCCAGTTTAGTGGCTTTGGGGGCCTCATCAGTTGGCCATAGATATGGGGTCTATCTCTGAATTCTCAATTCAATTCCATTGATCAATATGTCTGTTTTTGTGCCAGTACCATGGTGTTTTGACTACTGTGGCTTTATAATAAACTTTAAAGTCAGGGAGTGTAAGTCCTCCTACTTCGTTTTTCTTTTTTAGAGTGTTCTTAGCAATTTGAGACATTTTCCCTTTCCAAATAAATTTGATAACTAGCTTTTCCAAGTCTGCAAAGTGGGTTGTTGGAATTTTGATTGAGATTGCATTGAATCTGTAGATGAGTTTGGGTAGAATTGACATCTTAATGACATTTTGTGATATAAATTTTACAGGAATGAAGTTCCTTCTGTTCAAACAATTCTGGTCAACCCTCCTTATTCATCAGGATGCCTTCTAATACACCAGCTTGCCAACAAGGAGCCTCTCCATATAGCTTTCACCATAGGACTTAGGATAAACCTGTTTACACTTTGAACAGTCACGAAAAGACTACAAGATGGCAATCACACACCACTAGTTAGTGAAACGTCTTGCCTTCTTTTTGATTTCTTCAATCCTTTTTCTAATAGTTGAAATTTTCCAAGTTCAGCTCATCGCCTGGTAAAACTTGGAGTGCCCTATCAGCAGTCAACAATGTGATCAGCTCCCATCTTTCCCTTCCCTGTTTGCACGGTCCAAACGAAATGTGTTCAAGCCAGACAGAGAGGAAAGTTTTCGAGTACTGTTATTTCATAGAACTGTGGGGGAGCCAACCAATTTTCTTTTGACATTTTCAGTTGTCTCCAGTGGAGATGACCACTGGCGGTCCACCACCTCAGTCCAGCCGGGGCAGGCAGCACAGGAAGAAGGCCGCGAGTAAACGGTGGCCGCCGGGTTGCACCAAGGGTGCTCAGTCCAGGAGCGCGGGCAGGTGCAGGATCGGGCGAGGGTCCCCGCGGCCGCGGGCACGGGTCGGCCAGGCCTGGAGGCAGCGCTGCCGGGCTCAAGGCAGGACCCCGGGGCCGGGGGTCACCGCGGTGCCGCTTGAATCACACTGAAGTTGTAGCTCATTTTGTGGAGATCTTGAATTTAGGCTTCTTGAAAATTTTATTATAGAAAAATCTGTATAATTCTGCATGGAAAATGCATGTGTAAATGAAAGTTACTTTTAAGATTTCTGAAACATATTTGACATACTTATCCTCAAAATTTAATGTAAAAATTAAATTGGCCAACGAATGCATCTGAACGTGGTCTATCAACAATAAAAGGTAACAAGAAAATCGCTTTACTCAATATTTGTTACTCTTTTAAAGAATCTCTGCTGGTTTGATAAGGGAAAATGATATGATAAGGTCCTCTTGCGTCCTGGAGAGACCAATATGGCTTGTTTCCTAGAACTTTTTGAAAGTAATTGCCTGTTCATTTCCTTTGCCCATTTTCCAATTGAATTGATCAGTGTATTTATTTAGACTTTTTATATGCTATGCATATCCCTGCTGTAAGTTATAGTTGGTTGCAATTTTTGCTGTTTCAATGTTGATCATTGTGTATATACATATGTTTGTATGTATTAATATATTTTTGCCAGGTATTATAACTTTAACATTGTACTGAAAGTGTTAGTCAACACAGACCAAACAACAACAACAACAAAAAAGTCATAAATATTTTAACGTGGAAGAAAATCCATCATTATTTATAAATAAAGTAATCACATAGCTGAAAAAAATGAAGATAATCCCCTAAAATTTATTGGAACTACTAAGTTCAGTAACCTGGAGAGAGAAAAAGTAAATATCCCGAGAATTAGTTCCTTGTCTGATTCACCACAATGTCTACAAGAATATAAGTCACTCAAGTAACGAGGCCAGGGCTCACAGTGGTTTCCACGCCGCAGCCAATGGCAGTCGCAGGTCGCAAGGGCCCACTCGGCTCCCAGGTTTGTTCCGCGTTTTCACCCGCCGCCAGCGGAGCCCTCTGCGGATACTGTAGTCCTGTCCCCGCGGAGGCGTCTGGGTACTGTAGTCACGTCCTACACTACCCTTCCCGCGGAGGCGTCTGGATATTGTAGTCCCATTCCCTTCCTACACCACACTCTCCCGCGGAGGCGTCTGGGTACTGTTACCCTGAATCCACACTACTCTTCGTCTACACCCGCGGAGGCGTTTGGATACTGTAGTCCCACCCCCACCCCATCCCGCGGAAGCGTCTGGGTACTGTAGCCCCACTCTCATCCCGTGGAGGCGTCTGGGTACTGCAGTTCCACCCCCGCCCCACCCTGTCCTGTGGAGGCCTCTGGGTACTGTAGGCCCGCCCTACATCCCTCACACTCCCGCCGTCACGCGGAGGCGTCTGGGTATTTGTAGTCCCGCCCCCACCCCACCCCATCCCGCGGAGGCGTCTGGGTACTGTAGTCCCGCCCCCACCCATCACACTCACCACACCCACCACACACACCCCCATTCCGCAGAGGCGTCTGGGTACTGTAGTCCCACTCCGCCTGCGTGGTTTGGCGCGGGGTGGACCCCTTTCTTCGGTTCTGGAGAGTGAACCCGCAGATGCTCCCGGTTCCAGCGCGCCGTGCCTGGAGCCGGAAGGAGAGTCGGAAAAGCCGTCGGCGGGCGCAGGGAGAGGTCGCGGCTTCCGCTGGTGTCGAGGGCGGTGCCACTCTGGCCACGTGTTTCTTGAGTGGGCGCGCGGCTTGTGGAGGCGGCTCAGGGGGTGTTTCGGTGGCGAGTCCCCGGCTGGGGAGTGAGGTGTTGGGTGACTGTGCATGTCTGGGTGGGGATTGCGGCCCAGAACTGAGCAGAAATGGCTGTTTGTGTCTTGGAGGGGCTGGCGTTGACCTGGGACACCCAGGCCGCTCTGGCGCCCACTCTCCAGTGATATTGGGGTCCTGGGGTTGGTTTCAGCCTGGGACGGACAGACATCCCTGCCCCCTTTATCGGGATGGGGGTGGGGCTGGGCCTGTACGTGTGTTTTGGGAGATGAGCACAACCCCACCTTGGAATAAGCATCCCTTGTCAGTAGTTGAGTGTACCTTGGGTTCAAATACCTGGGTTTTTATGGGGGGGGGGTGCCCACAGCTTGGGTAGTTGGTGGTGATGGGAGGCGCTGCTGGAACCCTGTGTACCAGGTTTTGGGGGGGAGACAATTACTGTCAGTACGTGGAGTCCGACTAAACAGTCCGGAATCAGGGACTGGCGGTAAACAGGACCCTATTTTAATGGGAAGAAGATGGACTAGACAGTATGTTGGATTACCACAAAAGTGAGGAAAATAAAGCAGGGGAAGGAGAAGAATGAAGAATTCGGCAAAGGAAGAACAGACAGGACTCAATAGCTAATCAGATACGTGGGAAGATTGGAAAAAAATTGGGAGGCTAGGGGAACACTGAATGCTTGCACTGTGTGCCATGAGGTGGAATCCACGCCATTAATAAACATCTGCAAGGCCAGGTGTTAGGGTTAGGGTTAGATCTGCCAATCTACATCTTTACAGATATTAGGGTTAGGGTTTAGTGTTTAGGGTGAGGGGTTAGGGGTTAGGGTTCAGGGTCAGGGTTCGGGTTCGGGTTAGGGGTTGGGTTAGGGTTAGGGGGTTGGGGTTAGGGCTAAGGTTAGGGCTAGGGCTAGGGTGTTAGGGTTAGAGGGTTAGGGTTAGGGGGTTGGGGTTAGGGTTAAGGGTTAGGGGTTGGGGTTAGGGTTGAGGTTGAGGTGTAGGGTTTGGGTTTAGGGGTTGGGGTTTAGGGTTGGGGCTTAGGGTTAGGAGTTGGGGTTAGAGTTTAGGGTTGGGGTTAGGGTTAGGGGTCAGGGCAGTGTTAGGGTTATGGTTGGGCTTGGGGTTACAGTTAGGTTTATGGTTAGGATTAGGGTTGGGGTTAGGGTTAGGATCAAGGATTAGGGTCAGTGGTCAGTGTCAGTGTTATGTGTTGGGGTTAGGGTTAAGGGTTGGGGTTGGGGTTAGGGGTTAGGTTTTGGGATTAGGGGTTGGAGTGGGATTGGGGTTAAGGTTAGGGGTGGGAATAGGGTCAGGGTCAGGGTTATGTTTAGGGATAGGGACAGGGATGGGGGAGTTACAGATAGGGATAGGCTGATGGTTAGGGCTATGGTTAGGGATAGGGATAGTGATAGGTTTAGGGTGTGTCTTAGTTTATGGGATATATAGTGATATGTTTAGGGTTAGGCTTAGGGTTAAGCTTAGGGATAAGGATAAGTATAGGGTTAGGGTTAGGTTAGGGTAATGACAGGGATATAGATAGGGTTAGGATTAGGTTATGGTTATGCATATGGTTATGGTTATGTTTAGGATTAGGGATAGGATAAGGATAGTGATCAGGCTTGGTAGGGTTAGGGTCAGGGTTAGGTTTAGGGACAGTGACAGATATAGGGTTAGAGTTAGGGTTAGTTTTATGGTTAGGGATAGGTTTAAGTTAGGGTCAGGTTTAGGGTTAGGGTCAGGATTAGGATTAGGTTTAGGGATAGGGATAGGGTCAGAGTTAGGGTTAGTTTTAGGGTTAGAGTTAGGTTTAGGGTTAGGTTTAGGGATAAGATTGGAAAATTGATATTGTTAATGTTCCAGTTTGAATATATTATGTCCCCCAAAATGCCATTATCTTTAATGCAGTCTTGTGTGGGCAAATGTATTAGTTTTGATTAGATTGTAATTCTTTGAGTGTTTCCATGGAGATGGGACTCAACCGTGAGTGAAATGTTTGATTGGATAAGTTCCATGGCCATGTTACCCACCCCTTTCAGGGTAGGTGTTGATTGGATCACTGGAATTATATAAATGAGTTACCTGATAAGGACATCAGAGCAACTGAGAGTAACATTTTGAAGGGGAGCTGCAGCTAAGAAAGGGCAAAACATCCCAAGAGCAATATTTTGGAGAAGGCCATTTTTAAATTCAATTTTATTGAGATATAGTCACATACCATGCAGTCAACCAAAGCATACATTCAGTTGTTCACAGTACCATTACATAGTCATGCATTCATCACCAAAATTAATTTTTGAACATATTCATTACCACACACACAAAAATAATAAGAATAAAAATTAAAGTGTAAAAGTACAATTAAAGTAAAAAAGAACACTGGGTGCCTTTTTATTGTCCCCATTTTTCTACTCATCCCTCCATACACTGGACAAAGGGGAGTGTGGTTCATATGGCTTTCCCAATCACGTTGTCACCCCTCATAAGCTACATTTTTATACAATTGTCTTCAAGATACAAGGGTTATGGGTTGTAGTTTGATAGTTTCAGTTATTTACTACTAGCTATTCCAATTCAGTAGAACCTAAAATGGGTTGTCTTTATTGTGTGTAAGGGTGCCCACCAGAGTGACTTCTCAGCTCCTTTTGGAATCTCTCTGTCACTGAAGCTTATTTCATTTCCTTTCAAATCTCCCTTTTGGTGAAGACAATGTTCTCCTTCCCATGATTCCAGGTCTAGATTCCTTCCTGGGAGTCATACTCCATTTTGCAAGGGAGACTTACTCCCCTGGGTGTCAGATCCCACATAAGGGGGAGGTCAGTGATTTCATCTGCCAACTTGGCTTAGCTAGAGACAGCCACATCTGAGCAACAAAGAGTGCATTCAGGAGGAGACTCTTAGGCACAATTATAGGCAGACCTAGCCTCTCCTTTGCAGCAACAGTCTTCCCGAGGAGAAGTCCCATGGTAGAGGGCTCAGCCCATCAAACCACCAGTCCCCTGTGTCTGTGAGCACATCAGCAACCATCAAGGTGGGGAAGCCCAACTCTCCTGCATTCCCCACCAGCTACTCAGAGGGGCTCTGCACATCTTTTCATTTTTAAAAGTAAACTCTTCTTTTAAATTAACTATTAATTATATCAAAAAAATTAAAAAAACATAAATAAAAACATTTCAAACAAACCTTAACAAGGGAGTAAGAAAAAGACAACTAACCTAAAATAGCTACTTTACTTCCAACATGTTCCTACTCTGCCCCAAGAAAATAACTAAATATAGCAAAATTTCTGTGAACTTGTTCCTACCATACCCACCAGAAATTAATAAACCACAGTCATTCCTGGGAATTCCCAGAACATAAAATTTACCCAAGATAGCTTATCTCTTCTTATTGGGTTATTGTTCCACCTTCATTAATTGCTCTTTATAACTAGTTCCACTACATTCTACATTATAAACCATTTATTTTACATTTTTCAATGTTCACATTAGTGGTAGCATATAGTAATTCTATTTTTGTGCCTGACTTATATTGCTCAGCATTATGTCTTCAAGGTTCATCCATGTTGTCATATGTTTCACGACATCGTTCCTTCTTACTGCCGTGTAGTATTCCATCGTGTGTATATACCACATTTTATTTATCCAGTCATCTGTTGAAGGACATTTGGGTTGTTTCCATCTCTTGGCAATTGTGAATAATGCTGCTATGAACATTGGCATACAGATATCTCTTTGTGTCGCTGCTTTCAGGTCTTCTGGGTATATACCAAGAAGTGCAATTGCTGGAACAAAGGGTAACTCTTTATCTATTTTTCTAAGGAACTGCCAGACTGAATTCCAGAGTGGCTGAACCATTATACAGTCCATCCAGCAATGAATAAGACATCCAATTTCTCCATATCCTCTCTAGCATTTGTAGTTTCCTGTTTGTTTAATGGCAGCCATTCTAATTGTGTGAGATGGTATCTCATTGTGGTCTTAATTTGCATCTCTCTGATAGCTAGTGAAGCTGAACAGTTTTTCATGTTTCTTGGCCATTTGTATTTCCTTTTCAGAGAACTGTCTTTTCATGTCTTCTGCCCATTTTATAACTGGGCTGTCTGTACTATTGTCATTGAGTTGTAGGATTTCTTTATATATGCAAGATATCAGTCTTCTGTCAGATACATGGTTTCCAAAAATGTTTTCCAGTTGAGTTGGCTCCTCTTCACCTTTTTGACAAATTCCTTCGAGGTACGGAAACTTCTAAGCTTGAGGAGTTCCCATTTATCTATTTTTTCTTTTGTTGCATGTGCTTTGGGTGTAAGGTCTAGGAAGTGGCTACCTAATACAAGGTCTTGAAATGTTTCCCTGCATTATCTTCTAGGAGTTTTATGGTACTGTCTTTCATATTAAGGTCTTTGATCCACTTTGAGTTCATTTTTGCGTAGTGTGTGCAGTAGGGGTCCTCTTTCAATATTTAGATATGGATATCCAACTCTCCCAGCCCCATCTGTTGAAAAGACTGTTATGTCCCAGTCCGGTGGCTTTGGGGGCATTATCAAAGATCAGTCAGCTGTAGATGTGGGGGTCTATCTCTGAATTTTCAATTTGATTCCATTGATCAATATGTCTATCTTTGTGCCAGTACCATGCTGTTTTGACTACTCTGGCTTTAAAATAAGCTTCAGAATCAGGGAGTCTAAGTCCTTGCACTTTGTTTTTGTTTTTTTAGAGTGTTTTTAACAATTCAAAGCACCTTCCCTTTCCAAATAAATTTGACAAATAGTTTTTCCAAGTTTGCAAAGTAGGTTGTTGAAATTTTGATTGGAATTGAATTGAATCTTTAGATGAGTTTGGGTAGAATTGACATCTTAGTGACATTTAGCCTTCCTATCCATGAACATGGAATGTTCTTCCATCTTTTAAGGTCCCTTTCTAGTTTTTTTTTAGTAGAGTTATGTAGTTTTCCTTGTATAGGTCATTTACATCTTTGGTTAAGTTTATTCCTAGGTACTTGAAATTTTTAGTTGCTATTGAAAATGGTATCTTTTTTCTTGAATGCCTCTTCACTTTGTTCATTTTTAGCATGTAGAAACATTACTGAATTATGTGCATTAATCTTGTATCCCACTAATTTGCTAAATTTGGTTAGTAGCTCTAGTAGCTGAGTCATTGATTTCTTAGGGTTTTCCAGAAATAAGATTGTACCATCTGCAAATAATGACACTTTTATTCTTCCTTTCCAATTTGGATGCTTTTTATTTCTTTGTCTTGCCAGATTGCCCTGGCTAGCACTTCCAGCAAAATGTTGAATAACAGTGGTGACAGTGGGCATCCTTGTCTCATTCTTGATTTTAGAAGGAAGGCATTCAGAGTCTCACCAGTGAGCACTATGCTGGCTGTGGGTTTTTCATATGTGCTTTTAATCATATTGAGGAAATTTCCTTCAATTCCTACCTTTTTATCTGTTTTTATCAAAAAGGGATGTTGGAGTCTGTCAAATGTTTTTCAGCATCTATTGAGAAGATCATTTGATTTTTCTTTTTTGATTTGTTAATGTGTTGTAATACATTGATTGATTTTCTTATGTTGAACCATCCTTACTTGCCTGGAATGAACCCCACTTGGTCATGGTGTATGATTTTTTTAATGTGTCTTTGGATTCAATTTGAAAGTATTTTGTTGAGAATTTTTGTATCTATATTCATTAGGGAGATTGGGCTGTAGTTTTCCTTTTTTGTAGCATCTTTGCCTGGTTTGGGTATTAGATTGATGTTAGCTTCATAAAATGTGTTAGGTAGTATTCCATTTTCTTTGATGTTTTGAAAGAGTTTAAGTAAGATTGGTGTCAGTTCTTTTTGGAAAGTTTGGTAGAATTCCCCTGTGAAGCCATCTGGCCCTGGGCATTTATTTGTGGGATGTTTTTTGATGACTGATTGGATCTCTTTGCTTGTGAATTGTTGGTTGAGGTCTTTTATTTCTCTGTGCAGTCTAAGTTGTTAATATGTTTACAGGAAATTGTCCATTTCCTGTACATTATCCAGTTTGTTGGCATGCAGTTGTTCATAGTATCCTCTTATAATTTATTTTTAATTTCTTTGGGATCTGCAGTAATGTCACCTTTCTCATTCATTATTTTGTTTATATGGGTCTTCTCTCTTTTTGATTTTGTCAGTCTAGCTAGGGGCTTGTCAATCTTGTTGATGTCAGAGAACCAAATTTTGGTGTTATTCATTCTCTCTGTTTTTTTTTGGTTTTGTTCTCTATGTCATTTATTTCTGCTTTAATCCTTGTTATTTCTTCTCTTCTACTTGGTTTAGGATTGGTTTGCTGTTCATTTTCTAACTTCTTCAGTTGCTCCATTAGTTCTTTGATTTTAGTTCTTTCTTTCTTTTAGATGTATGCATTTAGTGCTATAAATTTCCCCCTCAGTACTGCTCTTGTTCATCCCATAGGCTTTTTTTTAAAATTTTTATTGGGATTGTTCAGATCCCATACAATTATCCAAAGATCCAAAGTTGCCCCTGGTACCCTCATACAGCTCATACAGCTCATACAGCTGTGCATCCATCACCACACTTAATTTTTGTTTAATTTTTAGAAATTTTCATTACTCCAGACAAGAAATAAAGTGAAAGATGGAAAAAAAAGAAAAAAAAGAAAAAAAGAAGAACAAAGAAAGAAAAAGAACAGGAAACTCGAATCCTCCCATATCCCTAACCAACCCCCCTCAGTTGTTGACTTGTAGTGTTGGTATACTACATTTGTTACTCTTTATGAAAGAATGTTGAAATACTACAAACTGTAGTATATAGTTTGTAATAGGTATATGTTTCTTCCCTATATGCCCCTCTATTATTAACTTCTGGATGTATTGTCATACGTTTGTTCTGGTTCATGGAAGAGTTTTCTAATATTTGTACAGTTAATCATGGAGATTGCCCACCATAGGATTCAGTTTTATGCATTCCCATCTTTTGACCTCCAGCTTTCCTTCTGGTGACATATATGACTCTGAGCTTCCCGTTTCTACCTCATTCACGCGCCATTTGGCACTGTTAGTTATTCTCACATCTTGCTACCGACGCCTCTGTTCATTTCCAAACATTTAAGTTCATCCTAGTTGAACATTCTGTTCATACTAAACAACTCCCCATTATTAAGCCTCGTCCTATATCTTGGTACCTTATATTTCATGTCTATGAGTTTACATATTATAATTAGTTCTTATCAGTGAGACCCTGCAATATTTGTCCCTATGTGTCTGGCTTATTTCACTCAGTATATGCCCTTGAGGTTTTGTCATCAACCCATTTTTTTTAAGATGGTTTTGTTCACACTCCATACATTCCATCCTAAGTAAACAATTGATGGTTCTCTGTATGGTCACATATTTATGTGTTCACCACCTTCACCACTATCTATATAAGGGCATCTACATTTCTTCCACAAGGCAGGAGGGAGCATCCAAGAAGGTAGAGAGGGAAAAGAAAGAGGAAAAAAATGACAGCTAGGAAGTAGCAAAAAGAAAAGTAACCTTTAATCGAAGTAGGGTAAAGAGTCAGACAACACCACCAATGTCAAGTGTCTAACATGCCTTCCCTATCCCCCCCTCCCATCTGCATTTACCTTGGCATATCACCTTTGTTACATTAAAGAAAGCATAATACAATAATTCTGTTAGTTACAGTCTCTAGTTTACATTGATTGCATCCCTCCCCAATGCCTCCCCATTTTTAACACCTTGCAAGGTTGACGTTTGCTTGTTCTCCCTCATAAAAGAACATATTTGTACATTTTATCACAATTGTTGAACACTCTAGATTTCACCAAGTTACACAATGCCATTCTTTATCTTTCCTCCTTTCTTCTGGTGTCTCACATGCTCCCAACCTTCCTCTCTCAACCATATACATAGCTAGCTATCTTTGTTCAGTGTACTTACATTGCTGTGCTACCATCTCCCAAAATTGTGTTCCAAACCATGCACTCCCGTCTTCTTCTATCACTCTGCAGTGTTCCCTTTAGTATTTCCTGTAAGGCAGGTGTCTTGTTCACAAAGTCTCTCATTGTCTGTTTGTTAGAAAATATTTTGAGCTCTCCCTCATATTTGAAGGACAGCTTTGCTGGATAGAGGATTCTTTTTTGGTGGTTTTTCTCTTTCAGTATCTTGAATATATCACACCACTTCCTTCTTGCCTCCATGGTTTCTGCTGAGAGATCTGCACATAGTCTTATTAAGCTTCCTTTGTATGTGACGGATTGCTTTTCTCTTGCTGCTTTCAGGATTCTCTCTTTGTCTTTGACATTTGATAATCTGATTATTAAGTGTCTTGGCATAGCCCTATTGAGATCTATTCTGTTTGGAGTACGCTGAGCTTCTTGGATCTGTAATTTTATGTCTTTCATAAGAGATGGAAAATTTTCATTGATTATTTCCTCTATTATTGCCTCTGCCCCTTTTCCGTTCTCTTCTCCTCTGGGACACCAATGATATGTAGATTCTTGTACTTTGTTTCATCTTTAAGTTCCCGGAGACGTTGCTCATATTTTTTCATTCTTTTCTCCATCTCCTCCTTTGCATGTAGGCTTTCAGGTGTTTTGTTCTCCATTTCTTGAGTGTTTTGTTCTGTCTCTTGAGATCTGCTGTTGTATGTTTCCATTGTGTTTTTCATCTCTTATGTTGTGCCTTTCATTTCCATATATTCTACTGGCTGTGTTTTTGAACTTTCAATTTCTGCCTTATATACGCCCAGTGTTTTCTTTACAGCCTCTATCTCTTTTGTGAAATATTCTCTAAATTTTTGAATTGATTTAACATTTGTTGTTTAAATTCCTGTATCTCAGTTGAAGTGTACATTTGTTCCTTTGGGTCATAGCTTTTTTTTCTTAGTGTAGGTTGTACTTTTCTGTTGTCTAGGCATCTGACCTCCTAGGCCACCCCAATCAGGTTTTCCCAGATGAGAACAGGTTCAGGTCACAGAAGGAGGAAATATTCAGTATGTGGTTTCCCTGATGGTTTTCTTAGAGGAATAATACACCTGTGCTTTTGTGCTTGGCAGGTGCAGCCTGTCACTGGCTGGTGTAAAAGGGTGTGGCCGTTGGCTCTCCTCCCCCAGGCTTTGGGGTCTGGTTCTTGAAAGGCAGGCAGTAGACCTTGGCCCCTCCCTTTCTCCTCTTGGGAAGCTATGCCCCCTCCAGAGAGGTCACTGCCTATCAATATGTTCTTTGTTTCTCTGACTCTGCTGATTAAAGTGTTTTGATTTTAAAATGGCTGAGGCTGTCTTTACTGCAAAGCACTGTGGGCTGAAAGCAGCTGCGGTTTTCTCCACAGAGAGAGAAAGGGACAGAAAATCTCCCAGGTTCACCTGTCAGCCTCTGGGCTCCCTGTTCTGAGAAAGATATGTCCCCTGACTCTCCCAAGGTCAGTTGTCAACAAAAGCCTCTGTCTGCTTGTTGAGGATTCACTGTCTGTATTGAGCAGTTAACATTAAAACCCCAGTTGGAGCTGTGCTGACAGAGTGCTGCTTTCTAGCACCGTGAGGCTTCCATGAGGAAGGGGCTCTCAGCTCTCAGCTCTCAGCGCGGGTCTGCAGTTTTACTTACAGATTTTATGCTGTGATTTCAGGCATTCCTCCCAATTCAGGTTGGTGGATGATGAGTGGGCAGTCGTGTTTGTCTCCCCACAGTTATTCCAGGTTTTTTGGTCATTTATGAATTGTTCTGGGGGGGACTAACAGTCTTCCACTCCTCTCTATACCGCCATCTTAGCTCCTCCCATCCCATAGGTTTTGATATGTTGTGTACTCATTTTCATTCATCTCTATGTATTTTGCAATTTCTCTTGCTATTTCTTTTTTAACCCACTGATTTTTTAGGAGTGCATTGTTTTACCTCCAGGTATTTGTGAATTTTCTGCAACTCCAATGGTTATTAACTTCTAATTCTATTCCATTGTGGTCAGAGAATGTGCTTTGAATAATTTCAATATTTTTAAAATTTATTCAGTCTTGTTTTATGTCCCACCATATGACCTATTCTGGAGAAGTTCCATAGGCACTAGGGAAGAATGTGTATCCTGGTGATTTGGGATGTAATGTTCTATATATGTCTGTTAATACAAATTCATTTATTAGATTGTTTAGGTTTTTATTTCCCTTATTGGTCTTCTGTCTGGTTGATCTATCTATAGGAGAGAGTGATGTGTTGAAATCTCCCACAATTATTGTAGAAACATCAATTGCTTCCTTTAGTTTTGGCAGTGTTTGTCTCATGTATTTTGCAGCAACTTGGTTGGGTGCATTGAAATTTGTGATTGTTATTTCTTCTTGTTGACTTGCCCCTTTTATTAGTATGTAGTGAACTTCTTGGTGTCTCATAACATCCTTGCATTTAAAGTCTATTTTATCTGAGATTAGTATTGCTATTCCTGCTTTCTTTTGGCTATAGCTTGCATGAAATATTTTTTCCATCCTTTCACTTTCAATTTCTTTGTGTCACTGTGTCTAAGATGAGTCTCTTGGATACAATATATTGATAGTTCATATTTTTGATCCATTCTGCCGATCTGTATCTTTTAATCGGGGAATTTCAATCCATTTATATTCAATGTTATTACTGTGAAGGCATTTCTTGAATCAGCCATCCTATCCTTTGGTTTATGTTTGTCAGTTACAATTTTTCTGTCTCTCTCTTAATGTCCTTAAATGTACCCATACTGAATCTCTTTAGTACTGAACCTTTCTCCATATCTCTCTCTCCTTTCTTTGTTTCTCTGTCAGTAGGGCTCCTTTAGTATCTCAAGTAGGGAAGGTCTCTGGTTAGCAAATTCTCTCAGCATTTGTTTGTCTGTGAAAAATTTAAGTTCTCCCTCAAATTTGAAGGAGAGCTTTGCAGGATAAAGAATTCTTGGTTGGCAATTTTTCTCTCTCAGAATTTTAAATATGTCATGCCACTGCCTTCTCACCTCCGTGGTGACTGCTGAGTAGTCACTATGTAGTCTTAAGCTGTTTCATTTGTAAATGGTGAAATTGCTTTTCTCTTGCTGCTTTCAGAACCTACTCCTCCTCAGTATCTGACAATTTGATCAGAATATATTTCAGAGTGGGTTTATTTGGATTTATTCTATTTGGAGTTTGCTGGGCATTTATGATTTGTGTACTTATGTTGTATAGAAGGTTTGGGAATTTTTCCCCAATAATTTCTTTGAATACTCTTCCTGCAACTTTACCCTTCTCTTCCCCTTCTGGAGCACCAGTGAGTCTTATATTTGGTTGTTTTATATTTTTTATTGTATCCCTGAGGTCCAATCCAATTTTTTTTCATTTTTTCCCCCATTCTTTCTGTTGTTCTTTCATTTTCCATTCTGCCAACTTTGAGGTCACTGCTTCAGTGTTCAACTTCCTCTAGTCTTGTACTATGAGTACCAGAATCTTAATTTGGTCGACCATTCCTTTTATTTCCATAAGATGATCTATTTTTTATTTACTCTTGCAATTTCTTCTTTATGCTCTTCTAGGGTCTTCTTGTCCTTTATATCTTGTGCCATACTCTCATTGTTTGTCTTTAGGCCTTTGGTTAATTACTCCAAGTACTGTGTCTCCTCTGATCTTTTGATTTGGGTGTTTGAGTTTGGGTTATGCATATCATCTGTTTTTTTCATATGCTTTAAAATTTTCTGTTGTTTTTGGTCTCTTGGCATTTGGTCGACTTGATAAGGTTCTTTTAGGATATGTAGACTGATTCAAACACTTACCTCTAATTTGTCAAATCTACAGCTTGGTGTAGAACACTTTCCATAACTAACCAGCAGGTGGCGTCTGTGAGCCACCTATTTCCCTCAAGCCAGTTCTCCCCAACTTTGTCTTTGTGGTGACTCTGGGTCTGAGTCTTCTCGGGGTTCAATTGGTGCACCAAGTTTGCATGTATAGTTGGTGCTGCCCACCCTGAATGTGGGGCATGTGTCTCAGTGTTTAGGGAGGGAGGGTGGCTTTAACAATCAAATCTCCCAGGTGTTCCTGGAGATTTAAAACTGTTGCAATAGTCTAATTCTTCAGTTCAGTCTCACCACAGTTTGTCTCTGCTGCTGACCCACAAGTCCTTGGTATTGGTGTATGGTCCCTGGGCTGTGCAAGTGTGTCCCTCTTCCAAGCTGTGCCCTCCCAGGGCCCCTGCTGAGGGAAAACTGCTACATCACAGGTGAGTGCCATCCCCCAAGGGAAGTTCTGGGCTGCAGGGCCATGTAGGTGCATTCCCAACCTGCTGAAAGGATGACTGAATGGGGCATGTTAATTTCCCCTTTTCTCACAGCTCCATCTATCCAGCTCTGGGACAATTAGCTGTGGGTTTGTGAAAGGCTATCATCCACACTAGATATTGTGACATGTGTGCCTTCTGTTTGAAACACTTCCCCTCAAACTGGGTTGTTTGGGGCAGCCCCAGGCTGTGGCAATGGCACCGGGCAGGGGTGTTCCCAGCCTGCCAGGAAGATGGCTGTAAGGGGATGCCCCCCTTTTCTTGGGAAGTTACGGTGTTTAGCAAATTTTCTCAGTCACTAGACTTATTGCTTTGTCCCTCAGAGCTATCTTAGCTCTTCTCTTGCCTGGGCCCAAGTTGCAAGTCTTTGAGGCTTTCTATAATGGGCTTCTTATATTAATTGTTTTAGAAAAAGAGAAAAAGATTAAAAAAAAAAAAGAAAAAGAAGGGCCCTCCTTGCAGATCTAATGGGCTATTGAAATGCTAAGAGACCAGGAGTTTAGGGCCATTAAGGAACAATCAAGAAAGCAGAGAAAAGGGCTCTTCAGACAAGGGTCCTCACCCTCTGGATTTGCATATGTGCCTGGTTCTGTTTGAGCACTGCCCTTCTCCATTTTATATTCACCAGAACTCCAAAAAAATCTGTTTTTATTTTTGGACTTTTTTTTTTTTTTTTTTGTTGCTGTTTTTACTAGCCCTATCTCCTTTCAGCTGGGCTGACTGCTCCCAGATTCTCTGGTGTATGGTCTCAGTCTATCTATGTTTGGAATTTTTGACCAGCATTCTGAGTATTCAATTGGAGCTGCAACTATATTTCTCCCTCCTGGTTCCCAGTGCCAATGGCCCCTCCTCCCACTAGACTGAGCCTTGTAGGGAGGGGCCTGGGTCCCCTGGCTATGAGAACTTATAGATTTCACTGAACTCAGCTGTTCCATACATTTGTGAATGTTGTATGAACTATGCCCAAAGTCAAATTGCTCCTCAGTGTCCAGTCCATTCAGTTCCTGGCTTTCTACCTACTGCACTGGAGGAGAAACTAAAACCTACACCTCACCACTGTGCCATCTTGCCCTGCCCTGAGAATGCTATTTTGAAATGCAACTTGGGAGCAAGCAGACACCAGCCAAGTGTCTTCCAAGCTAACAGAGGTTTTCTGAACACCAATGGCTATCCTTGTCTGAAGGTATCCTATTGTACATATCTTACCTTGGACATTCTATGGTCTTTAGACTGTCACTGTTTAACCAAATAAACCCCCTTTATAAAAGCAAATCCATATCTGATATTTTGCATTCTGGCAGCATTAGCAAACCAGAACATCCAGGGTTAGAGCTATGGTTATGGTTAGGGATAGGGATAGGGATAGGGATAGAGTTAGGGTTATGGATAGGCATATTGTAATCAGGGTTAGGGTTAGGGTTAGAAATAGGGTTAGGGTTAGAATTAGGGTTAGGTTTAGGGTTAGGTTTAGGGAAAATGGACCCTTACCCAGCCCAGGCCATATTCCCACAGTGGATCTCCCAGGTAAGAGCACCCCCATCACACACCCCATGTAATCCAGCCAAATCCCTGCCCCCAATCCCACAGGCTTCCCAGACTGAAGACTCTTTGAATGCACCTTCTCCTGTGCTGGTCATAGCTCGAGGGTTGGGTTAGATCTATAGCTACAGCTAGGGCTAGGGCTAGGTTTAGGGCAAGGGCTAGGGTTCAGATATGATAGGGATATGGATAGGGTCATGGTTAATGTTAGGGTTAGTGATAGTGATAGGTATTCATTTAGGGTTTGGGTTAGGGATGGAGATATGATAGGGATATAGATAGGGTTAGGTTTAGGGTTAGGGTTTGGGATAGGCACAGGGATAGATGTAGGGTTAGTGTTAAGATAAGGTTTAGGGTTATGATAGGGATATGGATAAAGTTAGGATCAGATTGAGGGTTAAGATTTGGAATAGGGCTAGGGATAGAGAAATGGCTATGGATAGGGATGTGGTTTTGGTTTAGGGTTAGGGTTAGTGTCATGGATATTATAGGGATATATGCATAGTTAGGGTTAGGGTTAGGGTTAGGGATACATATAAGGATAGCGGTAGAGGGTTAGGTTTAGGTTTAAGTTATGGATAGGTTCAGAGTTAGAGTAAGGGGTGGGTTTAGTGATATGATAGGGATATGGATGAGGTTAGGGTTAGTATTAGGGTTAGGGAGAAGGATAGGGTTAGGGTTAGGATTAGGTTGAAGGTTAAGTTTAGCGTTAGAGTTAGGGTTAGGGATATGATAGGGCTATGTACTGGGTTAGGGTTAAAGTTAGGGTTATGTATAGGGATAGGAATAGGGTAAGATTTAGGTTTAGGGAAAGGTTTAGGTTTAGGGATAGGGTTAGGATAGGGTTAGGGATATTATAGGGATATGGATAGGGTTAGAGTTAGGGTTAGGATTAGGGATAGGGATATGGTAAATATAGATATACAGATAAGGGTAGTGTTAGGGATAGTGTTAGGCTTAGGGTGAGATTTTGGATTATGGATAAGGATAGGGATAGGGATAGATATAGGGTAACAGGTATAGGGATAGGGCTAGTGTTATGGTTAGGTTTAGGTATAGGGTTAGCATTAATGTTTGGTGTAAGGTTAGTGTATGAGTTAGGGATAGGGATAGGGATAGAGTTAAGATTAGGGTTATGGTTAGGGTAAGAGTTTGTGTTAGTGTTAGTAAATTGTTGGGGTAATTATAGAGTTAGGCTTAGGTTTAGGGATAGGGATAAGTTTAGGGTTAGGGTTAGGGATATGGATAGGGTTAGGGTTAGGCTTAGGGTTAGGGTTAGGATTAGGGATAGGGATTGGGATCTAGTTAGGCTTATGGATAGGGATATATTTAGGGTTAGAATTAAGGTTTGGGATAGTTATATTATTAGGGTTTGGTTTAGCTTCATATTTAGAGTTACGGAGAGAAATAGGGATAGTGCTTTTATGGATGTGGATAAGATTAGTGCTAGGTATAGGGATAGGGAAAGGGTTATAGATAGGTATTGGTTTAGGTTTATGGTTAGGTTTACGAATAGGGATAGGGATGGCAATAGGACTAGGGTTAGGGTTAGTTTTAAGGATAGGGATAGGGAAAGGTTTAGGTTTAGGGAAAGGGTTAGGCATATTATAGGGATATGGATAGGGATGGCATTAGGGTTAGGGATAGGAATAGGTTTACATTTAGGGTTAGGGTTATGGTTATGGTTAGGTTTTAGAATAGAGGAATAGGGATAGGGTTATGGATAGGGATAGATTTAGGTATATGGCTAGTGTTTGACATAGGGATGGTATAGGGAAAGGGTTAGGGTTAGGGTAAGTGTTAGGTTTAGGGATTGGGTTATGGAAATTGGTATGCTTCAGATTAAGTTTAGGGAAAGGGATAAGGATAGGTTTATGTGTAAGGATAGAGTTAGGGTTAGCATTAGGTATATGGATAGGATAGGGATAGGATTATATCTATGGATAGGGTTAGTGTTAGATTTAGGGTTAAGTATAGAGATAGGAATAGGGTTAGGGTGAGGGTTAGTATTAGAGATAAAATAGGGATATGGATAGGGTTAGGTTTGGTTTTGGGTTAGGATTAGGGTTAGGATTAGGGATAGGTATTGTGATAAAAATAGGGTTATGGATAGGGATAAGGTTATGGTTAGGTTTATAGTTATGGGTTGGTTTAGGGTTTGGCTTAACATTAGGTTTAGGATTAGTGTTGTGGATATAGGGATGTGGATAGAGATAGTGTTAAGGTTAGGATAGGGTTAGATTTAGGTTTAGGGATAGTGATAGGCTAGAGATAGGGTTATGGATAGGGATAGGTTTAGGGTTATTGTTAGGGTTAGCATTAGGGATAGGGTTAGGGTTAGGTTTAGGGTTAGGGTTAGGGATAGAAATAGGGATTGGGTTTGGCTTGTGGATATGGGTACAGTTAGGGTTAGGGATTGGTTTAGGGATAGGTATAGGGGTAGGGATAGGGTTATGGATAGAGATAGGTTTAGGTTTATGGTTAATATGGATAGGGATAGGGATAGCATTAGGGTTAGTGTTAGAGTTAGGTTTAGGGTTAGGGATATGTTAAATATATAGGTAGGCTTAGGGTTAGGGTTAAGTTTAAAGATAGGGGTTGAGAAAGTTTCAGGTTTAGAGTTAGGGTTAGTGTTAGGGATATTACAGTGATATGGGTAGGGTTAGCATTAGGTTTAGGGATAGTGATAGGGCTATGTTTAGAGTTAGGATGTGGTTATAGTTATGGTTAGGTTTTGGGATAGAGATAGGAATAGGGATAGGGTTATGGATAGGGATAGGGTTAGGATTAAGGTTATGGATTGGGTTTGGCTTAGGTTAGGTTTACAGTTATGGTAAAGTTTAGAGATAGAATAGGTTTAGATATAGGTTTATGTATAGGGATAGGGTTGGGATTATTTTTAGGGATAGGTATAGTATTAGGGTCAGGGTTAGTGTTTTGGTTAGGTTTATGGTTAGAATTAGGGATAGAGATACTGTTAGGGATAGGGTTATGGGTAGGGACTGGTTTAGGGTTAGGTTTAGGGGTATGGTTAGATTTAGTATGAGACAGTGATAGGGAGAGATTTATGGATTGGGATAGGTTTATGGTTAAGGTTAGTGTTAGGTATAGGGATAGGGATCAGCTTAGCTGTAGGGCTAATGTAAGGGTTAGTTTTATGGGTATGATAGGGTTAATATTTTGTTTAGGGTTAGGGACAGTTTTAGGGGTAGGTTTAGGTTTAGTGTTAGGTTAGGGATATGAAAAGGTTATGGATAGGAATAGGGTTAGGTTTAGGGTGAGGGAGAGCTATAGGTTAAGAGTTATGGTTATGTTTAGGGTTAGAGTTAAATTTAGACTCGATTTGTATAAGGTTAATATTATGTTTAGGTTTAGGGTTAGGGTTAATGTTAGGGTTAGGGTTAGGTATATGATAGCTATATGGTAGAGTTAGGTTTAGGGTTAGGTTAAGTGATAGGGATAAGGATAGATATTCTGTTATGGATAGGGATATGGTTATGGTTATGGTTATTGTTAGGGTTAGGGATAGCAATGAGTTAAGTGTTAGTGTTGGGTTAGAGTTAGGGACAGGGATAGGGTGAGGTTTAGATTTATGGTTAGGTTTAAGGTTAGCATTTGGATTAGTTTTATATTTAGAGATATGATAGGGCTATGGATAGGGTAAGTGTTAAGATTAGGGTTAGGGTTAGGATTAGGGGGTAGGAATAGGGGTAGAGATAGGGATATGGATAGGGATGCAGTTAGGGTTATGTTTATGGTTAGGGTTAGGGATAGGGTTAGGTTTAGAGTTAGGTTTAGGTAAGGGCTATGTGTAGGCACATGTAAGGGATTGGGCTAGGGTTATGGATATGGACAGTGTTAGGATTAGGGTTAGGGAAATGGAATGGGTTAGGTTTAGGTGTAGGGCTAGGGTTATGATTAGGGGAACAGATATGTTAGGGATATGGATAAGGTCAGGGTTAGGGTTAGGGTTAGGATTAAGGATAGCATTAGGGTTAGGTTTAAGTTTAGGGTTAGTGTTAATGGGCCCTTCCCCAGCCCAGCATTGCATGCCCACTGAAGGCCTCCCAGGAAAGAAAAACCCCACCCCCACCCTGCATTGTCCAGCCAGATCCCTGCCACAGACCCCACTGTATGCCCTGTAAGAAGCCTCTCATAAATCCTCTTTCCCTGTGCTGGTCCCAGGGTTATGGTAAGGGTTAGGGCTACAGATAGGGATAGGGATAGGGATAGGGTTAGGGTTAAGGTTAGGGTTAGGGAGAGGGATATGATAGGTATATGGATAGGGTTGGGGTTAGGGTTAGGTTTTGGGTTAGGGTTTTGGATAGGGTTAGGTTTAGGGTTAGGTTTAGGGTTAGGTTTAGGAAAAGGTTTAGGGAAATGTTTAGGGATAGAGTTATGTATAGGTATAGGGTTGTGGTTTGGTTTAGGGTTAGTGTTAGGGACAGGGATAAGTTTAGGTTTTGGATTAGGGTTTTGGTTAGGGTTAGTGATATGACAGAGAAATTGATAGTGTGAGGGTTAGGGTTAGGTTGAAGGTTAGGGTTTGGATTAGGGAAAATGAGCCCTTCCCCAACTCAGCTTTGCATGCCCGCAGCAGGCTTCCCAATAAAGTGCACCCCCACCCCAAAACACAAATCCTCAAGCATGATCCCCACCTTGAACTCCACAAGCTGCCCAGACTGAAGCCTCTCTGAAGGCTTCTTCTCCTGTGCTGGTCCCAGGGTTAGTGTTAGTGTTAGGGTTAGGGGTAGGTTTAGGGATATGTTTAGGATTAGGGTAAGTGATAGGATTAAGGATAGGTTTAGGGATAGGTTTAAGGTTAGGGATAGGTCTTGGAATGGGATAGGATTAAGGATTGGGTTAGGGATAGGGTTAGGGATAGGGATACTGTTAGTGTTAGGATTTGGGTTAGTGTTACAATTAGGGTTAGGTTAACAATTTGTTTTAGGGTTAGGGACAGAGATATGATAGGAATATGGATAGGTTTAGGCTTAGAGCTAGGGTTAGGGATAGGGATAGTGATAAATTTACTGATAGGGATAGGTTTATGTTTAAAGTTAGCCTTAGGTATAGGGTTACGGTTATGGTTTTGGTTAGGGTTATGATTAGGATTATGGATGGGGATAGGGATAGGGTTATGGATAGGGATACAGTCAGGGTTAGTGTTGGGGATGGGGATAGACTTAGGGTTATGGTTATGGTTAGTATTGGGGTTAGGGATGTGATAGGGATTTGGTTAGGGTTAGGGTTAAGGTTAAGGTTAGGGTTATGTTTAGGTTTAGGGAAAATGGGCCCTACCTCTGCACAGTTTCACATGCCCACAGTGGGCCTCCCAGGTTACAGCATCTCCGCCCCTGCCCTGCATTGGCCAACCAGATCCCCATACCCCACCCCACAGGCTGCCAAGGCAGAAACCTCTCCAAATGTGTCTTCTCCCTTGCTGGTCCCAGGGATAGGGTTACGGTTTTGGTTAGGGTTGTCTGTAGGGATACAGTTAGGTTTAGGTTTAGTGATAGGATTAGGGATCAGGTTAGGGTTAAGTTTAGGGATAGGAATAAAGTTAGGATAGAGTTATGGATAGGAATAGGATTAAGGTTAGTTTTTGTGCTAGGGTTAAATATAGGGTTAGGTGTATGATAGGTATATGAATAGGGTTAGGTTTATGGCTAGGTTTAGCATTAGTTTTAGGGATATGATAGGAATATGGATAGGGTTAGTGTCAGGGTTTGCTTATGGATAAAGATATGGTTAGGTTTAGGGTTAGGATTATGTATAAGGATTTGACTGGTATAAGGATAGGATTAGGGTTCGAGTTAGAGTTAGGGTTTGGGATAGGGTTAGGGATAGGATTATGGATAGGTATAGGGTAAATATTAGGTTTAGGTTTAGGGGTAGGGATAGGGATAGGAATAGTGTGTAGTTATGAATAGGTATGGATTTATGGTTATGTTTAGGGTTGTGGTTACATACAGGCTTAGGGTTAGGGTTTGGGTTAGGCTTTCGTTTAGGGGTAGTGATATAACTTGGATATGGATAAGGTGAGGGTTAGGGTTAGGATTAGGGTTAGGTTTTGGGTTAGTGAAAATGAGCCCTCCCCCAGGCCAGCTTTGCATTCCCACTGTGGGCCTCCTGAAATATGCACCACCACCCCCAGCCATGCTTGGTCCCACTGGATCCCCACACTCAACCCCACAGGCTGCCCAGAATGAAGCCTCTCCAAAAGTGTCTTCTCTCATGCTGGTCCCAGTATTAGGGTTATGGTTAGGGCTAGGATTAGGGATAGGCTTATGGATAGGGATAGGGTTAGAGTTATGATTTTGGTTAGGGTTAGGGTTAGTGTTATTGTTAGGGTTAGGGTTACAATTAGGATTAGTGTTAGGGATAGGGATAGGTTTATGGATACAGATAGGATTAGTGTTAGGGTTAGCATTAGGTATATGGTTAGGGTTTGAGTTAGGGTTAGGTTTAGGTTTAGTGTTAGGCATAGGGATAGGGTTATGGATAGGGATAGGTTTAGGTTGAGGTTTAGTGTTAGGATAGGGATAGGGTTAGGGTGAGGTTTAGGGTTAGGGTTAGGGATATGAAAGGGAAATGGATAGGGTTAGAGTTTTGGCTAAGGTTAAGGATAGGGTTATATTTAGGGAAAATGTTCCCTTCCTCAGCCCAGCTTTGCATGCCCACAGCGGACCTTCCAGTTGAGAGCACCCCTACCCACACCCCACATTTGCTAGCCAGATACCCTCCTGCAACTCCACAGGCTTCCCAGCTGAATCCCCTCTGAAATTGTCTTCTCCCATGCTGGTCCCAGGTTTAAGGTAGGCTTAAGGTTAGGGATAGGTATAAGGATAGGGATAGGGGTAGGTAAATGGATAGGGATAGGGATAGGGTTGTGATTAGGGTTAGGGGTAGGGGTAGGAATAGTATAGCAATATGGTTAAGTTTAGGGTTAGATTTAAGATTAGTGTTAGGATTGGGGATAGTTTTAGGGAAAGGGTTATGGAGAGGGATTGGTTTAGGTTTGCTGTTAGGTTTATGATTAGGGTTAGGGTTAGGGATAAGATAGAGTTATGGATAGGGTTAGGGTTAAGGTTAGGCTTAGGGTTTGGGATATTATAGGGATATGGATAGGATTAGGTTTAAGGTTAGGTTTAGGGTAAATGTGCCTTCTCCTGCCCAACTTCACATGCCAACTGTGGGACTCCTGGGAAATCAGACCCCCTTCCCCCTAACTGCATGTTCAAAACAGATCCCTGCCCCAACCTCACATTTTGCACCTAACCTCTCGCTCCTGTATTTTCCTGTCTATCATGCTCCCTTTAGTATTTCTTGTAGAGTAGGTATCTTGTTCACAAACTCTCTCAGTCTGTCTGAGAATACATTACACTCTCCCTCATATTTAAAGGACAGTTTTGTCAGATATAAAATTCTTACTTGGTGGTTTTTCTCTTTCTGTATCTTAAATATGTCATACCACTGCTTTCTCACCTCCCTGGTTTTTACTGAGAAATCTGCAATATAGTCTTATTGCTCTTCCCTTGTGTATGATGGATCACTTTCCTCTTGCTGCTTCCAGAATTCTCTCTGACTTTGACATTTGATAATCTGATTTTTAAGTGTCTTGGCATAAGTTTATTCAGATCTATTCTGTTTGGAGTTTGCTGCACTTCTTGGAACTGTAATTTTATGTCTTTCAAAGGAGATGGGATATTTTCAGTGACTATTTCCTCCATTATTGCTTCTGCTCTTTTACTCTTCTCTTCCTCTTCCAGGACTCCCATGACATGTACATTCACATACTCCATGTTGTTCCTCAGTTCCCTGAGACATCACTCATATCTCTCTTCTTTTCCCCATCTGTTCCTTTTTGTGTAGGGTTTCTGACGTCCTTTTCTCCAGTTCATGAATCTTTTCATCTGCCTCTTGAAATCTGCTTCTGTATGTCACCATTGTGTCCTTCATCTCTTTTGTTATGCTTTTCATTCCTGTAAGTTCTGCCAATTGTTTTTTCAAGCTTTTAATTTCCTCTTCATGTTCACCCAGTGTCTATTTTATATCCTTCATTTATTTTTCCATATCTTCCCTCAACTCATTGAATTGATTTTTGGATTCATTTTTTAATTAATTTAGGATACTTTGATTAATAATTAGTTGTTTCAATTCCTGTATCTCAGGTGAAGTATAAGATTGTTCCTTTGATTGGGCCATATCTTCATTTTTCCTACTGTGTGTTTTGCTTTCTGTTGTCTAGGCATCTGATTTCCTTGAATGACACAAATAGATTTTCCAAGGCCAGAGGGGCTCAGGTCTCAGCAGGAGGCTGTATTCAGTATTAGGTTTCCCTGAGGGTCAGTTCTAGAAGACTGGCAGACTTTCTTCTGAGGTCTCTGGACTCTGTGCCTTCCCTATCCAGTCCAGCAGGTGTGGCTTGTTATCCCACAGCTCCCCACTAGCATAAAGATTTGAGGTCCCTTTAAGTCCCTGAGAGAGTCTTAATTATCTGAGGAAGGGCAGTCATGTGAGCTGGTCCCACCACCCTTTTCTTAAGGAAGATACACCCTCCTAGGGAGTTATTTTCCCTGTTTGAATTCCTCCTTTGTCTTTGTGGCTCTGTTAACTCCACACCTGCCTGAGTCAACAGGGACTTGAAGATGCCTAAGACTTTCTCTAATGGGCTACTGGAATGTGAGAAAAAAATTGGTAAAAAGCAAAATCCCCTTTTCAGAGCCAATCCTCAGGTTCCAGCTTTACTAGGACAGAGCCATCCACCAGTATTCCAAAAAGTCTTTGCTTTTATTTATTTATGTGTTTTTCCCCATCAGCCCAGCCTCCTCCCTTCTGGAAGGAGTCCTCTCTTCCTGCTCTGTGCTTATAGCTTGTATTCAGTAGTTAAAAGTTATTAATTAAAACAGCAACTGGAGCTTTGTTGAGTTACTTTCCCTGTGACCTGTTTCTTTGTTTGCCAGGGCAGAGTTTCAGCTCAGCCTGCCCTGCCCATGGCAGAGGGGCTTCAGTTCTGCATTTGTGGAGATTTACTTATGATTCAGTGATTCAATCTCAGCCATTCAACCCATTCTAGGCTGGTGTACAAACTTTATCCATTCACAGATGTCTCCCAACCATTGTTTAGGTTATTTACTAGTTGCTCCTGGTTGTTTACTAGTTGTTCTTGAGGACTATCTAAACTCCACTCCTTTCTATGCTGCCATCTTGCTCCACCTCATTGTTCTTTTAAGTTGCTTTTCCGTAATGAAAATTGATGTTGAATATCTATATCTGTGCTTATTTACCAACTCTATATCTAATTTGGTGAGGTATCTCCTCAGTCCTTTATCCATTTTTTATTTTGGTGGCTTGGTTTCTTATTGTTGAGCTATGTGTCTTTTGCATATTTTGGTATAATTCATTTTTAGATAAGTATGTTTTACAAAGCTTTCTCCCAGTTTAGGGCTGATCTTTTCATTCTGTTACTAATATCCTCCACAACATAAAATTAAAAAAATTTAGCAAATTCCCATTACCACTATTTTTCTTTAATGACCCTTTCTTTAGATGCTGCATATAAAGCAAAACTCACAATCAAATCTGAAGTCAAGATTTTCTCTTCTCTTGTCTCCTAAAGTTTTTATAATTTTGCATCTTACACAGAAGCTTGTAAGTAATTCTTAGTGAATCTTTGCATAAATGTACAGTTTGTTTCTTCTACATATTTTTTCCTATATGGCTGATCAATTTTTCCATCACCATTTATTGAAATATTTGTTTCCAGTTGACCATATTTGCATGGGTCTGCATATGAACTCTCTAGTCTTTTCTATTTTTCTGCATGCCAGTGCCACATATTTTTAGTGTCCCTTTATAGTAAGTATTGGTATTAGGCAACTTAAAGTATTCAACTTTCTTCTTAAGTAGTCTGTATACTCTTCTATAATGAGCAACACTTTGTGAATATCTACAAAATGTCTTGCTGGGATGTCAACTGAGATTGCATTGACTCCAGTGATCTAGTTGGAGCAACTGACCTCTTAATAATATTCAGTCTACCCACCATGATAAAAGAATATTTCTCCACTTATTTAGAAGTACTTATGTTAAATTTTTCATAGTTTATGGTTTGTATGGTAAATAATTTATATATATTCTTTGGTTTAAACCAAAGGTGTTCATTTTATTTAATTATTATTATAAATACATGTTTGCTTTAATTTTATTTTTTGTTCATTGCTAGGAATTGGAAACCAGTTGATTTTTTTATATTAGACCTTGTTCTTTCCTTCTTTTTAATTCCTTGCATCCTCATTAAGACAGGTGTTCACTCTGTTTCCTTCAACTTGAAAATTTATGGCACTGAATAATAGCAATACTTAATTTCATAGATTCCTGTTTGGAGGGGGCATGCATCCACAGCAAATCTGCATGTGCCAAGCTTCCTGTTCTGCATTCCAAAGCCAGGAGAGGGTGCCCACAGCACCCCAAAGCCAGAAGCAGACACCCCACCTGGTATTTTTGGAGAGCATAGATTAACAGGGCTTAGAAAGTGGGCAGGGATTGGGCAATCAATGATTAAAGAATACAGAATATTCAATAAGTCTCATTGTGAAAGTTTCTAGATTGTAAACTCTTACAGTAGTCACATTTCTTCCTGAGTTTTAACTGTTATTTTAAAATTTTGAGATGCTGAGCTATTGTGTAAACTGGTAGTTCCATAGAACTTTAGGTATTTTTTTAATACCAGAAATGCACAGAGTTATGCAGCTTTGCAAGTCAGCATTTCTCTATACAGCAACTGTTAGAGAAGCTGTAAAAAAGATCAGACTTCAATTAGAGATATGAGTGAAATGAATTTTGTTATGTCTAAGGTAAAGTGTAAGTGATGATATTGCTTGTATTTCAAACTCCAACTTCTGGGTGAGACCAAAGGAAGAGATATTTGGATAAAAATTTTAATTTTCTGTGGCACACTATTTAAACTTAACCTTTCTAATCAGCTTTAAAAATTTAATTTCATGGAACCCAGAATAGCGTTTGGTATATTTTTGCTCTATAGAGGTTAATGTATTACCCTGATTCATTCCTGAGAATTTTTGGCAAAAAATTAAAAATGTGTTTACAAAGTCCTCTTGAGGGACTGGAGAAAAAGATGTGGAAATATTAAACTTCCTGATATTCTCTCTGGAACTTGGGACACCTGATTTAATAAGCCAAACCCTCAACCTTGAAGCTTGCTCTTATGAAACTTATTTCTGCAATGGCAAAGCTAGATTACTTATAATTTGCCTGAGTCACCCCCCCATGGAACTTATAATTATGCCTAGGAGTCACCTCCAGATAACTCCCAGGGATGAACCTGGCCCTGGCATTGTAGGATTGAGCATGTCTTCTTGATGAGAAGGGGTAAAAGAAATGAAACAAAATAAAGTTTCAGTGGCTAAGAGATATCAATTGGGGTCTAGAGATCATTCTTGAGGTTACTATTATGCAAGCTTCCATAAGATATTGCAAATTGCAAAAATATGCCAGGAATATTGGCATATTGTGCCAACAGTATTCCTCAAAACATAAAGAATACCCTGGACTCTGTATAAATATCTATAAATATATTACTTAGTAAGTTTATTTTTTCAGAAACTTAAGACCTCCAGATTGTTTCAATGTTAGATAAGCCCTGAAACCCAGAGGTATTAGACTCTCCATGAACATCAACCACTTCCATTCCACTACTCCATAAGGATGATACCACTTTACAGCTTGAAGAACCTAAAATGGTCATTGTCCAGATATCCTGGGGGACTGAGAGAATGATAAAATGAGAGGCAAGATGTGTAACTGAAAAATTAGGATTTGAAAAGAACTATGTCTACTGACTCATTATATAGATATTTCTCTTTAGTTTCTACTCTATCAGAATAGCCAGAAGAAAATACCTGAAATTGTTGAACTATAATCCATTAGACTTGATCATTGTTAGTGATTGTATATCTATATAGTTTTTGTCATGTGCTTATATGATTGTAAAAACCTTGTGACTGAAACTCCCATTATCCAGTGTATGGGTACATTAATAATAAAATGAAAACATACATAAAAAATATAATACTATTAAAATTAATAATAATAATTTGGGAATATGGGGAAAATACCCTTACTTGCAAATTATGGACAATAGTAATAGTACTACTGTAGTAATTTTTCACCAATGGTACTAAATGTAACTACTGTTAGAAAAGTTGTAGAAATACAAAAAATGTGGTATCAATTGTAAAAAAATTCTCAACACCAATGTAGATATTGGTGGTGGGCTGGACTATGGTAATCTTTTATTTTTTGCATGATTGTTCTGTAAAACTACAATTTCTCTAATGATTTTTTATAAAGGTCATGCACTACACAAACAATGAACACACAAAAGCAACCCAAGGACTATACTTAATATTTGAGTTATAAAAATGTGCTACAATCAATTGTAACAAATGTTCATCACTAATGCAAGTTGTCAATAATAGAGCAGTATAGGGGAATCCTGTATTCAATGAATGATTGTTCTGAAAACCCACAAGTTCCTAATAAAGTCGTAAAATGTTACCAAAGAGAAATCCTGCATCATATGGCTTGACTGAATTTTTCTTTAAATTCAGTTTTATTGAGATACAGTTGCTAATTGTACAGCCATTCTATGAACATTGTTGTTCACAGTGCCATCATATATTTGTGTATATATCACCACAATTTTGAACATTTTCATTACTCAAAATATAAAAATACAAGTAATAAAACACCAAAAATATCCCATTCCCACTCTTATTATTCATTTAATTTTTGTTCCTATTTTTCTACTCATCTGTTCATACACTGAACAAAGGAAGTGTAGGCCACAAGGTTTCACAATCACATTGTCACACAGTGGAAGGTGTATAGTTATACAAGTGTCTTCAAGAATCAAGGCTACTGTGTTGCATATCAACAGTTTCAGGTATTCCCTTCTAGCTTTACCACCATGCTAAAAACTAAAAAGGTATAACTCTATAGTGCATAAAAATGCCCCTCATCTCCATTTTAAATCTCCCAGCCACTGAAACATTATTTTGATTCATTTTCTATTCCACCTTTTGGTCAAGAAGGCTTTCTCAATTCCATGATGCCAGGTCCAGATTCATCCCAGGGAGAAGTGTCTCATGTTGCCAGGGAGATTAACACCCCTGAGAATTATGTCCCATATAGGGGGGAGGGCAGAGAGTTTACCAGCTAAGTTGGCTTAGAAAGAGAGACCACATCTAAGCAACAAAAGAGGTTCTCTGGGGGTGATTCTTAACACACAATTATGAGAAGGCTTAGGCTCTCCCTTACAGTAAAAGCTTCATAAGTGCAAGCCCCAAGATGAATGGCTCAGCCTTCTGAATTGGAAGTTAACATTTCTTCTGAGAATATCAAAAATTCCCCAGGTGGGGAAACTTAATATTTTCACATTTTCCCCAGAACCTGATGAGGCTTTGCAATTATGTTCTTATTTTCTTCCCAAAGTACTTTGGGATATATTGAGTCTTCACACTAACCTCTACAAATTAAAGACATTTAGCTCCCTATTCAATGTTCCATGTAATTATGGTGTTTGAATAAACTGACCATACAGTTCAAACCATATACTGTGCCACAATAAATATAGACTTTGCACCAAATAAACCTTTCTTCCTTTGTTCTCCCACAGAAGTTGAAGTTTAAAACACCACCAATATCATCCTATACACTTTAGTCTGATTTGCCTTAGTCCTCACCAGATCTGCTTCATTCATATCTCTAATGCAAGTCTGAACTCTTTTTCAGCTTTTTAAAAAAGATGATCTATGATTTAATACTGACATTCATAGCTGCTGAACTCTAGCTCTGAGTTTCAGGAATCACATAGACTGAGTTCTAGAGACTGACTGAATTATACATAAAGACCACAGCATCTCAGAAATTAGAGATAACCATCACAAACCAAGAATAAATGCAACACTTTAAGAGCTTACAATCTAGGGACCTTTAAAATAAACCCTCCATTAATAAACTATGCTCTAAGTTTCAATTCTTAGTGTTTATAGATTATTAACTATTAGTGAGACATTATAATGTTTTGTCTTTTTGTTTCTGGCTTATTTCACTCAAAATTGTTGTCCTGAAGGACCATTCTCCTATTTGCATGCCTCACAACATCATTCCTTCTTGCAGCCACTCAGTATTCTATTGTATACATACACAATAGTTCACCATTCTGTTCATCAGTCAATGTACCCTTAGGCTTTCCCCATCCCTTTCAAATTGTGAATACTGCCACCATAAACACCAGTGTGCAGAAGTCCAGTCATATCCCTGCTCTCAGTTCTTCCAAGAATATACCAAATAATGTGGTTGCATGATCTTGTGGCAGCCCTACACTTAGCTTCTTGTGGAACCATCACACTACTCTCCAGATGGTCTGCACAATTTTACTTTCACACTAACAGTGAATAGGTACATCCTTCTCTCCATATTTTCTCCAAAACTTGTATTCCTCTGTCTATTTTCCACTGCATTTTATACAGCTATATTCACATACCATAAAATCATCCACAGTGAATAATCAATTGTTCAAAGTATCAACATAGCTGTGCATTCATCACCACAGTCAGCCCTTGAACAAATTAATTACTTCACAAAAATAAGAACAATGAGATATAAAAGTAAAAATTAAAATAAAATACATTATGATTAAAAGATCAGAAAACACAACCACCAGCAATAAACCCATACCCATCCCTTATATCCCAATCTTATAGACACTTAGCTTTGGTGTATCGTCTTTGTTACAATTAATGGAAGCATATTACAATGTTACTCTTAACTATAGACTCTAGTGTGCATCAATTATGCTTTTCTCAGTATCATCCCATTTTTAACATTTTGTAAAGCTGGCGTTAATTTTTCTCCCACATATATTTGTACATTTAATCACCATCACTGACCACTCTAGGTTTCACTACATTATACAGGTACAGACTTTATCTTCTACCTTTCCTTCTGGTGTCCTACATGCCCCTAGTGTTCCTCTTTCAACTGTACTCACAGTCTTGTTCAGTGTACTTACAATGTTTTTACTATCACACAGTTTTGTGTTATCCATTTCTGGATCTATACAATCTTGTTGAACATTCTATATTTCTTCAGTATCAACTGTCCTAATCTACCCTGTTTCTGTCTTCAGGTAACCTGTGTTCTCAGCTTTAACTCTCAAAGTTTGTTCATTAGTGTTATTTCATATTAGTGAGACAATATAATATTTGTCCTTTTGTGTCTGGCTTATTTTGCTCAACATAACATCCTCAAGGTTAACCCACATTATTATATGCTCCATGACTTTAGTCTATCTTACAGCTGCATAATAGTCCATTGTATGTATATACCACAGACTGTTTATCCACTAGTCCATTGATGGACATTTGGTCTGTTTCCATCTGGCAATCATGAATAATTGCTATAAATATGAGTTTACAAATGCCCATTCATGTCTTAGCTCTCAGTTCCTCTGAGTTTATACCTAGTAAAGGAATTGCTGGATCATATGGCAATTCTATATTTAGCTTCCTGAGGAACAACTATACTGCCTTAAGCGTTGCTGCACCATTCTACATTCCCACAAACAGTGAAGAAATGGGCCTCTTTCTCCACATCCTCTCCAGCACTTGTAATTTTCTGTTTTTTTTTTAATGACCATTCTAGTTTCAGTGAGATGATATCTCATTGTGGTTTTGATTTGCATAGCCAGTGATGTTGAGCATCATTCAATATTTTTTCAATGTAATTTTATTGAAATCTATTCACATACCATACAATCACTAAATTATATTGCAGTTGTTCACAGTTTCAGCATATAGTTGTGTATTCAACACCACAATCAATTTTTGAACATTTTCATCACTCCAATATTAAAAAGTAAAAATGAAAATCAGAATAAAAATAAAGTAAAAGAGAACACCCAAAGATCCCATTCCCCACCTCCCCCCTCATTTACTTTTTTTAACTGGTATATATTCTCATACCATACAATCATCCAGAGAGTAAAACAGTTGTTCACAGTCTCATCATATGGTTGTGCATTCTTCACTGCAGTCAATATTTGAACATTTCCATTACTCCAAAAAATAAAAATAAGAATAAAAATAGAACTTGAAGAACACACAAACATCCCATATCCCCCTCCTCCATGTTATTACTTTACTTTTTGTCCCCACTTTTTCTACTCATTTGTCTATACATAAGGTACAGGGAGTGTGAAACATATGGTTTTCACAATCACACAGTCACACCATATAAGCTATGTAGTTATATGATAGCCTTCAAGAATCAAGGATACTGGATTGCAATTTAACAATTTCAGATATTTCCTAACTATTCTAGTAAACTAAAAACTAAAAAGGGATATCTATATAATCCATGAATCATCTCCAGAATAAGCTCTTGACTCCATTTGAAATAGCTCAGCCACTGAAACTTATTTTGTTTCAATTATCATCCCCCTTTTGGCCCAAATGGCTTTCTCAATCACATGATGCAGGGTCCAGACTTATCCCCAATGTTCCACATTGCAAGGGAGATTTATACCCCTGGAGTCACATCACATGTAGGGGGGAGAGCAGTTCATTTATCTGCCAAATTGGCTTAGAGAGGGGCCACATCTGAGCAGCAAAAGATGCCCTGTGGGGGTGACTCCAAGGCACCATTATAAGTAGGATTATCCTTTCCATTGTTGTATCAAGCTTTGTAAGTGCAAGCCCCAAGATCGAGGGCTTGGCTCACCAAGCTGGTGGTCCCCAATGCTTGCAAGAATATCAGGAATTCCCCAGGTGGGGAAGTTTAATATTTCCACATTTTTCTATGGTTCCTCAAGGGGGTTTTGTAAATACTTTTTATTCTCTGCTGCAATTACTCTGGGTTATATCAGGGCTTCATGTTAACCTGTACAAACAACAAGGTCTCACTCCCTAGTCAAGTTTCCATGCAATCATGGCATTTGAGTGACCTGCAAGTCAAATTATATGTTGTTGTACAGAAAATATAGATTTTGCACCATAACAACCATCTCTTTCCTTGGTCCCATACAGAAGTCAAAGTTTCAAAACATAGTTATTAGCATCTCCACTCAAATTCTGGTCTCCTTTTAAGTCCCTCTAGCAATTGTTTCATGGGGTAATGCAGACACTCACAGCTTCCCAAACCTGGCCCCATGTCCCAGGTGCCACACAGACACCCAAAGGTCCAGGGACTGACCATATCATGCACAAACAGCTAAGAATCTCAAAAATTTAGAAATAATGGTTACAACTCATGAATAAATGTGACTGCTGTAGGAGCTTACAATCTAGCAACCTCCTCACTATACTTCCCTTTATAACCCATGCTCCTAGGTTCAATTCTCAGGGATTACACACTGTTATTAGTCCATATTAGTGAGGCTTTATAGTGTTTGTCCTTTTAATTCTAGTTTACTTCACTCAACCTACTGTCCTCATGGTCAATTCACCCTGCTGCATGTCTCACAAATTTATTCTTTCTTGCTGTCCCTCATGCAAAAGCATTCTTATATTTGTACATTTAATCACACACATTGACCACTAAGTTTCACTAAGTAATACAGTCCCAGTCCTTAACTTCTATCTTTCCTTTGAGTGTCATACAGACCTCTAACCTTCCTCTTTCATCTGTATTTACAGACATCTTTTTTCAGTGTTCTTACAATATTGTGATATCATCACACTGTATCATGCTATCCATTTCTAGAACTATGTGATAATCCTCTGGAACATTCTATACTCCTTTAGCATCAAATGTCCAATCTCTATCCTCTTTCTATATCCTATCTTCATTTCTACACTCTTCTCCAAACCTTTCTCTCCTGTCTTGTCCTATCTGTCTGTAGCTATTCCTTCAGTATTACCTGTAGAGGAGGTCTCCTGTTCATGAACTCGCCCAGTGTCTGTTTATCTGTAAATATTTTAAAATCTCCCTCATTTTGAAGGACAGTTTTGCCAGATATAGGATTCTTGGTTGTTAGTTTCCTCTTTCAGTATCTTGAATATGTCATACCAATGCATTTTCACCTCCATGTTTTCTGTGAGAGATCCACACTTATCTTTATCGAGCTTTCCTTGTATGTGATGGATTGCTTTTCTCTTGCTGTTTTCAGAATTCTCCCTTTGTCCTTAACATTTGAAAATCTGATTAGTGTCTTGGAGTAGGTTATTTGGATCAATTCTGTTTATGGTCAGCTGTGGCCATTGGACCTGTAATTTTATGTCTTTCATAAAAATTGGGATTTTTTTCATTGATTATTTCCTCTATTATTCCTTCTGCTGCTTTTCCCTTCTCCTTCTGGGACACCTATAACATGTACATTTGTGTGCTTCATGTTTTCTTTCAGGTCCCTGAGACCCTGCTCATATTTTTCCTTTATTTTCTCTATCTGTTCTTTTGTGTCCAGGATTTCAGATGCCCTGTCTTCCATCTCATTGATCTTTTCTTCTGCCTCACTAAGTCTGCTGTATGTCTCCATTGTCTTTCACATCTCTTCTATTGTGCCTTTCATTCCCATAAATTCTGCATTTTGATTTTTCAAGTTTACAATTTCCTCCTTATGATCACCCAGTGTTTTCTTTGTATCCTTTATCTCTTTCATCACATTCTCTCTCACCTTGTTGATTCAATTTAAAAGATTTGTTTGAATATCTATTATTAATTGTTTCAACTCCTGAATCTTGTTTGAAATGTTAGTTTCTTCCTTTGGGCCATATCTTCCTGCTTCCTCATATAGCTCACTATTTTCTGTTGTCTTGGCATGTGTTTTTCTTGATTGTTTTATTCAGGAAGTTGTTTTCTCTCTTTTGCATAGGAGTTTCTTGTTTTTTGACTCTGATCTCTCTCTTTTCTTTGTTTCTCTCCCTGGCCAGTTTTCAGATTGGCTCTGCTCCCAGTCTTCTCCCCCAAATCAGGTACCCACAGTAACCTGCCACAGTTATGAGATGTAGTCACTGGGCTCTCCAGCAAGTCCTCTGTGTGTGGTAATACAAAACTGCTGGCTTCCAGAGGTGCTTTGTTTTCTGCCAGCAAGCATGTTCTGGGTTTGATTTGGATCCCTGCTTTAACAGTTGGGTCTTCCCTGTTTCTCAGCCCAAACAGGGCTGGGTTTCTTTAGAGGGCTTATAGATCAGCTTCTGTGTTCCTAAGAAAGGGCTGTCTAGCAGATGGTGCAGTGGGATAACTTAATTGTCCTCAGAGGCTGTTCTGCCTAGAAGTATGGTCACTGACTGGGCTTTTGGACCCAGGGATGTAAATACATCTCTGTCTACATATTCTCAGTCTTTTTTTCCCTCACTTATCTGGACCTTGAAATGTCCTCCCCTTTCCACCAGGTCTTCAGACAGTGAGGGTATTTTTCACTGCTGTGAGATTTTAAATCTATGTCCCCAGTAGGTGTGGTCCCACCTGTTGCTTCTGTGCCTTTTCCACAGAGAACAAGTGAGGGGAAGGGGAGTTGATCTGCTGGTCTGGAATGGAAAATTCCTACCTGATATTTCTTCTCTTTCTTCAATTTGGCATTTGCAGGGTCTTACTCCAGTCTATATCCTCCTCCAGAGTTTTATTTCTTAATATTATAGTTTATTTAACTCAATATATCCAAAATATTATAATTTAAACATGCAATCAGCATTAAAAGTTACTGTCTTGCAATATTTTCTGAATTGAATCTTTGAAATCTAGTTTGAATTTTACATTTCCAGCATGTCTCAATTTGGAATAGTCAGAGGTCCAGGAAAGGACAGCTCTACAGGACAAGATTTTGTCAGGAATTGCACACACTTGGATACCAGGCATGTAGCACAAATGAGAAAACTAGGCCATATAGAATCAGTGTTTCTATGAAGAATGAGGACTCTATCTAAATAAAGCAACTGCTAATCAGCTCCAGAAAATTTATCACATGAATATGTGGTCCAGTGTGTTGTCAGACTGTCAGAGAAATCAGATTGTCAGAGAAATCAGAAATCCAGACTTTAATATAAATTCTCTTGATCTCTAGATGTTGCAAAGATTTTTTTAAAAATATATACATACTATAAAGGTCAAACAAGTTGAGTATGCATACTGGCCATGGCCTCCATATTTCTACACTCTGTTTCATGTCTTTCTTTCCACCATCTGAGATATATTGCACAAAAATGCTCAAAAATTATATGACATTCAAGTAAGGTAGTAAATATTTGAAAATAAAATACTTTGAGCATCATGGAGAAAAGCAAATCAACAATAAAAATAATAAAGGAAACAATCAGATCTACATTTCCAACGAACTTACAGAAAGTATCTGTATTCACTGAGAATGTTCCATAGCATTTTTGGGAGGGGAATGAAAAAATAAATTCAATTTATTATATTATAATATAACAATTACCTTGTCTTAGTTTACTAGGGTCACTGTAAAAAATACCACAGACGACTTTGTTTAAACAATAGAAATTTATTGTCTCACAGTTTGGGAACCTGGAAGTCCAAAAATCAAGATGTTGTCAGGTCATGCTTTCTCTGAAAACTATAGCATTCTGGTGGTGGCTTGCCAGGAATCCATAACTCAATATCCACCTCTGTCACGTAACTATCTGCCTTTTTCTGTCTCCTGCTCAGTCATCTATATCTCTGTCTAGATTTCCTCTCCTTATAAGGCCTCTAGTCACATTGGATGAACAATCACCCTGATTCAGTTTGGCCTGTTAATTAATAGGATTTTCAAAGATCCTATTTACAAATGAGGTTATTCACAGGTCTGGAGTTTAGGACTTAAATACATCTTTGTGAGGAACATGGTTCAATCCATAGCATACTTCATATCATAGATCTGTTTATTTTTCATTTGTAACATGGACAAGTATTTGGTTAGGATGCTTTTGTTTTACAGACTGTAATAAACTCTTTCTAGTTTATATGAAATGGAAAATTCATTATAAAGTTACAAGGCTACCTTAACAAAACCAAGAAAAGCATTTAAATCCAGGCCTCAGGAATAGTGGCCAGCAATAGAAATAGAATTTTGCTAGCTGAAGCACAAATGAGAATTTATAATTAGGATACAAGGCCACATTTCCAAGCCAAGGCAGGGTTATAGCCATGCTTACTTCATGAAAGGTTGGAACAAAGGAATAGAACACTTATAAAGCCTGATCACCCTCTCCTGATCACTCATCTCTCCTTTTCACTTTGGAAGTGCTTCATTGCTCTATCACTGCAGATTTGCTGTTTTTTTTCCTAAACTTTTTTAAAAAAATTAAAAAACAATAAAAAACACAACAAAACCAAAACCAAGAAAAAAGACAAACAAAATACCTCAAATAACTACATTGCTTCCAACATGGTCCTTAACTTACCCCAAGAAAACAAACTATAACTAAAGAAATAAGAAATACAAATAACCTGAAGTACCTGCATTGCTTCCAACTTGTTCCTACCATACCCCCAAAGATTAATAAAACATATTCACCCCTGAGCATTCCCATAATATTAAAATTACCCTCCATAACTTATCCATTCTTATTAGATTATCATTCTACCTTCATTATTTGCTATCTAACTCTTGATCCCCTACATTCTACAATATAAACCATTTATTTTACATTTTTCACAGAGCTTACATTAGTGGTAACATACAGTACCTCCATTTTTTTTGTCTGGCTTATTTCACTCAGTATTATGTCTTCAAGGTTTATCCATGTTTTCATTTATTTCCTGACTTCATTTCTTCTTACTGCTGTGTAGTATTCTGTGGTGTGTATATACCACATTTTGTTTATCCACTTATCTGTTGGAGGACATTTTGATTGTTCCTATCTCTTGGCAATTGTGAATAATGCTGGTATGAACATTGGTGTGCAAATATCTGTTTGTGTCACTGCTTTCAGATCTTCCATGTATACACTGAGAAGTGAGATTGCTGGATCAAAGGGTAACTCTATATCTAATTTTCTAAGGAACCACCAGACTGTCTTCCAGAGTGGCTGTACCATTATACAGTCCCACCAACAATGAATAAGGGCTCCAATTCTCCACATCCTCTGCATTTGTAGTTTCCTGTTTGTTTAATGGCAGCCAATCTAATTGGTGTGAGGTGAGATCTCATTTTGATCTCAATTTGCATCTCTCTAATAGCCAGTGAAGATGAACATTTTTTTTATGTGATTTTTAGCCATTTGTATTCCCTCTTCAGGGAAATGTCTCATATCTTTTACCCATTTTATGATTGGGCTGTTTGTGCTATTGTCATTGAGTTGTAGTATTTCTTTATATATGTAAGATATTAGTCTTTTGTCAGATATATGGTTTCCAAATATTTTTTCTCACTGAGTTGGCTGCCTTGGCAACTTTTTGACAAATTCCTTTGAGGTACAGTAGTTTTTGGGTTTGAGGAACTCTGATTTGTCTATTTTTTTCTTTTGTTGCTTGTGCTTTGGGTGTAAGGTCTAGGAAGTGACCTCCTAATACAAGGTCTTGAAAATGTTTCCCTACTTTATCTTCTAGGTGTTTTATGGTTCTGTCTCCTATATTGAGGTCTTTAATCCACTTTGAGTTAGTATATGTGTAGGGTGTGAGGTAGGGGTCCTCTTTCATTATTTTGGATATGGATATCTGCTCTCTGAGCCCCATTTATTGAATAGACTATGTCCCAGTTCAGTCATTTTGGGGGCCTTATTAAAGATCAGTCAACCATAGATCTGGAGGTCTATCTCTGCATTCTCAATTTTATTCCATTGATCAGTATATCTATCTTTGTGCCAGTACCATGCTGTTTTGTCTACTGTGGATTTATAATGAACTTCAAAGTCAGAGAGTATAAGTTCTTTCACTTTGTTTTTTCTTTTTCATAATGTTTTTAGCATTTCAAGGTATTTTCCCTTCCAAATAAATTTGATAACTAGCTTTTCTGAGTCTGTAAATTAGGTTGTTGGAATTTTGAATGTAATTGCATTGAATCTTTAGATGAGTTTTGGTAGAATTGACATCTTAATGACATGTATCCTCCCTATCCATGAACATGGAATATTTTTCCATCTTTTTAGGTCCCTTTCTATTTCTTTTAGTAAAGTTTTGTAGTTTTTGATGTATAGTTCTTTTACATTCTTTGTTAAATTTACTCCTACGTACTTGATCTTTTATTAGTTGTTATGGATAATGGAATCTTTCTCTTGAATGTCTCTTCAGTTAGGTCATTTCAGGTGTACAGGAACATAACTGACTTATGTCAATTAATCTTGTATCCCACTAATTTGCTAAATTGTTTATTAGCTCAAGTAGCTGTGTTGTCAGTTTCTCAGGGTTTTCCAAATATAAGATAATATTATCTGCAAATAATTAGTTTTATTTCTTCCTTTCCAATTTGGATGCCTTTCATTTCTTTGTCTTGCTAGATTTCTCTGGCTACCATGTCTACCACAATGGCGAATAACAGTGTTGACAGTGGGCATCTTCATCTCATTCATGATCTTAGAGGGAAGGCTTTCAGTCTCTTGCCATTGAATACTATGCTGGCTGTGGGTTTTCCATATTGAGGAAGTTTCCTTCAATTCTCAGCATTTGAAGTGTTTTTTATCAAAAAAGTATGCTGGATTTGTCAAATGCTTTTTCAGCAACTATTGAGATGATCATTTGATTTTTCCCATTGGATTTGTTAATGTCTTGTATTACATTGATAGATTTTCATATGTTGAACCATCCTTGCATGCCTGGAATGAGCCCCACTTAGTCATGGTGTATGATTTTTTTAATGTGTCTTTGGATTTGATTTGCAAATATTTTGTTGAGAATTTTTGCATCTATAGTCATGATGGAGATTGGCCTGTAGATTTCCTTTCTTGTAGCACCTTTACCAAGTTTTGTCATTAGCGTGATGTTAGCTTCATAAAATGAGTTAAGTAGGGTTCCATTTTATTCAGTGTTTTGAAAGAGTTTAAGTAAAGTTGATGTCATTTCTTTTTGGAATGTTTGGTAGAAATCCCCTGTGAAACCATCTGGCCCTGGCCATTTTTTTGTGGGAAGCTTTTTGATGACTGATTGGATCTTTTTGCTTGTGGTTGGTTTGTTGAGGTCTTCTATTTCTTCTCTGGTCAGGCTAGGTTGTTTATGTGTTTCCAGGAAATTGTCCATTTTGTCAATATTATCTGTTATTTGGCATACTGTTGTTCATTGTATCCCCTTATATATATTTTTAAAAATTTCTTCAAGTAGTGTTGCCTCTCTCATTTAATATTTTGTATATTTGGGTCTTCTCTCTTTTTGATCTTTTAAATCTAGCCTATGGGCTTCTCAATTTTGTTGATCTTCTCAAAGAAAAATCTTTTTGTTTTATTTATTCTATTTTTTCTGTTCTCTATGTCATTTTTTTCTACTTTAATCCTTCTTATTTCTTTTTTTCTACTTGGTTTAAGATTAGTTTGCTGTTTATTTTCTAACTTCTTCAGTTGTTCCATTAGTTTTATTAATTTTAGCTCTTTCTTCCTCTTTAATATACGTATTTAGAGTAAATTAGGCCTCCATTTCATCAGTACTTTTTCTTCTGCTCATAGAAGTAGGATCTTCAATTTGGTAGATGCTAAGAAGTTGTAGTGTAAATATACTCAGGATATTTGAGATATTGGAAAAATTAGAGATAATGACATTTATTCAGATGTCAAAACCATATTGGTATCAAACTTTCTTTTCCAAACAACAACTAAGAATGAAAAAAAAATGAAAAAAATATGAAGAATGTACCTGGCTTATTTCACACAAAATGAAGTCTTCAAATTTCTTCCAGTTTTCCAATGTTCCAGAGCTTCTTTCCATTTTGTAGCTGAATAGTATACTACATATGTATATACCACATTTTGTTTTTATCTATTCAGCTTCTGATAGATATTTAGGTTGCCTCCATCTTTTAGCAATTGTGACAAATGACACCTTGAACATTGGTGGACAAATAAATGAGTCCCTGCTTACAATTCTTTTGTTTATAGGTGGGTGACCCAGAGAGGAGTTTTCCAGTTTGATCTTTCAATCTGCAAATGGATAGATTGGCACCAACTTATAGGCACCCCAGAATGCCCATAAGGGATACTCTGCTACCTCAGCAACTGGACAAAGGGATGGAAATGGTAGCACAGTCTGGCTCCACATCACTCTAGCATGGAGAGCAGGTGGAAGAGGGACAGAAAGTGTGCCTTGAGATTCTATTACAAATTTCTAAAGCTGCACTTTCTTGATGTGGCACTTGCCAAGTTATTGCACCACTTTAATTGTCTAGAATTTTGAGGAAGATGTTGCTGCCAGTTTTTGCTAGTTATTCAAGGATGCTGTGCAGGAATGGCACCTTGGGAGATTGATGCCACCACCTTGTTTCACTGGAACACTGTGCTGTATCTCTTGAGAACATATACATGAGAGTTGGAAGCACTGGAAGGTGGCAAGAAAAGGAAACACTTTATATTAATTAGTATAATATTTTCAAACTATTTTTGTAAGAATTACCATTTAGTCTATTTTTAAAAACAATACTTTTTCTTATGGGACATTTTAAGAGAAAACTTGATTACTTTCCAAAGAGGATAACATTAGGCATAATATACAGGAGAATTCACTCCAGTAACCTACTTTTCCTGCTCTCTTTAGTTGTTCTAAAGTCCATCAATTATAAGGTCATGTCTGATCAGAAAGTGGTGACCTGGGTCCATCTATAAATCATATTCAGTTTTCTCTAGTTTTCTAAACTCAAGGTATTTAAAACCCTGCCTGAGTGAAAGTAAATTCTCTATATGCTTTATGAAAAGAACACAAAGTGTCAGATACTATGAATCTCAGAAAGAGATTCACAACTTAAACATATTTTGGTTCAAAAATCAAAAGCATGAACATTTCATATAAATGGTATTATGCAAACTTCATGCTAATCTTTACTTAAAATTCTACACTAATGAAGTCAAAGCAGGCAGTCAGTAAGAGCTAAGGACATCCCCTTCCATACCCAAAACCCAAAGCCCTGGGATATCCTAAAGAGTAACTAGATTAGTAAAAAAAATAAATAATTAAAACCAAACAAAAATGTGTCCAAAGAAGGCACAGGCAGAAGGCAGCACATGACAATTTGAAAAAATAAATATATTGGAACATCATAAAGATATTTGCTTGTGATTCAAAGAGACCATCTTTTTCAGAGAATTTCTAATACCAGGGCTATTAGAAAATGTCTAAGTGTAGGCAGATTATCATGAGTTTTCAAGATTTTCAATTACTTTCAAGCTCATTCACTCTGCAGAACCCACTGCTTCCCTCACAGGTGGTCCCCATTTCCTAGCTCCCAGAGTTTGCCTGCATTCTTCCTCACAGAGAGCCAACTGTATCATCAAACCAACAATGGCATTTTGAGTCCTTACCCTTCCAATCTTTCTGACATCTTCTTCTACCACCAGTCAGTGTAAATTCTCTGCTTTTAAATGGTTCTCTGATTAGATTATCCCCTGCCATAATCTCCCTTCCAGGTGACACAGGTCATTTGATTAGTAATTATAATTACATCTGCAAAATTTCCTTTAACTAAATGACAACATAAACTGGTGTGACATCTCAATATTCATGGTCCTGGGGATTATGGCATTACACATTTTACCTTCTCTTGCCAACTTTTTTACAAAGTTTCACATTCAATTACACTGTTAACAGTTTCTCCCTTTTATTCAATGAAAGGAACAAACATGGTTTTAACCTTAAAACATTGGTTTCATCTGTGTTATGCTGAAGTGTTAGATAATGAAGAATACAATGCAGAACTCTAAGATGTGAAAAAGACTTCAGTGAACCTAATTTACATAGATACATTTATGATTATGGACTCATTTTAATTTATTAAGGTCAAGATTATTAAAACACAGTAGAGAGAGAATGAAACATTGAAACATTTACTAATTCAATGATTTGAATGGAGAGAAATTCCTCAAGTCATTACAGGAAATTCAGGATACTTTGTGCATCATTATAAAACATATGATAATCAGTTAAGCAAGTAACTTTGGAAAGGATCATAAAATCAAAGGGTCTACTAGGTTTAGAAAGAATTTAAAGACATTTTTGTTTGGTTTTATTTATTTATTTTTACTAATCTAATTACTCTTTGCTTACAGTTACAATAGTATTCTGTGAAACCCTTGCAACTTCAAAGGGATTGAAGAATGACTCTGCTAACTACTCAGGAACAAATATCCCCTTGGAGCATTGTCCACTTGTGTCCTAATTTTTAAACAAAACAAAACAGTGTCAAAACACATGAAGAATCTACTTGAAAAAAATGAACACAAAGGCAAATGATTTCTTAGATATTATACAAAATATTAATAACCTGTCAATACTGTGAGAAATTGCTGCTAATTTTGGCTCACATTGGACAAGATTTAAGAGAATGCCTGAGGTTCGACATGTTACCCAGTCACAAAGTAACATTTAAGAATTAAAAATTGAGAGAAATTCTCCAGTTACATTAACAAAAGTGTAGGACAGGGAGTGGTGGGATAGAGAAGAATGGGGAGTTTTTTTCATTGTTTTGGTGTTTGGTGTCTTAATTATTTGGTGAATAATAAATCATAATGAAAGTCAATGGCTTCAAATATAAACACATTTTTTTCTCCTTCAAAGGAAGGAGAATACACTCAGGCTTTGCACCATCCATAGCAACATCTTTTGCATTTAAAGAACCTGCCTATGCATTAAGGCTTTTTCACCTCAAGGTAAAAATTAACAGCTCCTGGAAGGATTTCATTGCAGGAGGGGGATATGCCAGGAGAATAAAGCACATAGCACAAGGTGTCCCCAAATTGCACACATTTTTGGGGATGTCTTTGTCATTTCCTGATGCCTCCATCCCTGCTAAGTCTGCCCTGGGCCTCTTCCTGTATTTTCAAGTTGAGGCAGGAGCCACAGAGCCCAGGATATTAGGACCCATTTACACTAGGCCTGGGCACATCCCAGGTGCTGGGCCTCCTTCACCTGCTTTCATGTGTCCTTCCTCACCCTTCATATTTCTCTTTTTCCATAGCCATTGAAGGGCCCTCCTTACTACATTACCACTCTTCTGTTTGGTGAGGGTGTGGGTGCTCTCTTCAAGGCCTGGTAGAATTGTGGAACAAAGGGTATCAGGGAAATCTCTGGCCCAGACAGGAGTGCTGTTTCCTTGGCCTTGGGAGTCCCTCAGCCATTTCTCCTGGTGGATGTGTTCTAAGGTGGTTTGAAGAGTGCTCTCTTCTCTCAGAAGTGTATGGAATGTAGACTTATTAAAATGCTTTCTTAAAGGAGGAGCATAGGGAGTACTTGCTTCCAGAGGCTGCTTTTCCTGGCCTCCCTATAGGCTCTTGCCAGCTTAGAAACTGCCAGGTTCCCACTGGTCCCACTCTGGGCACAGTTTCAGGGGTCCCCCCTGCCATTTGTTTTTTCTTCTCTTCCATTGCCAATGAAGAGCACACCTTAGGATGTTAAACCATTTTAGTTTCTGGAGGACCTGGGTGTTCTCTTCAAGTGTTGATGGAATTGTTGAACATAGGGTGTGAGGAAAATCACTGCCCTGGGAAGTGGAGCAACTCCCTTTTTCTTTGCATTCTCTTAGAACTCTCTCTATGTGGATGTGTTCCAAGGTGGCATTCAGATCACCCTCCTCTTTGGAGATTTATGGAACATGGTCTCATTAAAGTGACTCTACAAGAAGGAGCTTGGGGAGTTCCTGCTAACCCAGGCCACCCCTCTGCCCCACTATAGGCTCCCACAATCTGGGAAGCTGACAGGTCCCAAATTTCCCATCTTAAAGTTGGCATTGAAAGGCCCCAGATGGCAGCCTAACTGCTGATACAATAGGACAGGCCTGGGGATTCATTTTTGCATGAGAGTCATTGGAGGAGTCCAGAGAGCAGGGGTGAATTTCAGTGGCCATCACAGTGGGTGGGGATGAACTATAAGGCTTGATTGCAATCACAGTGGAGGGAGCAGTGGTAACTGCTGGTAGTCCAGAGGTGAGTGGTGGTGGAGGAAGGCAGCCCAGTGCTTCCCTGTGAACATTGGCATGGGCCACATTCTCGAGGATTTTTATATTCCAACCAAGGATATGGCCATGAGGCAGAGGGGTGTCCACAAACAGGTGAATGTCAGGGAGGCAGAAGGCATTAAATTATGAGGTGGAAAGGAGGTAAGGGCAGGTTATTGGAATGGAGGAATGCTGCTTGCACATTCCTTCAGTAAGTGCACTGAGGGCATGGAGGTGGGCAGAGCAGAGGGCAAAGACAAGGAATGGGAGAGCATGGGCAGGTCCAGGGTCTCAGGTGATAAAGAGAATAAGGTCAAGGGTGAGAAAAGGGGAAAATGGAGGGGGTCAGGGTGGAATGGTCAGAGACCACATGTAGCAGAGATGGAACAGTCAGTGGCATGGAGCATTGGAAGTAAAGGAAAACAGTAAAAGAGGTGTGGGGCAAGAGGAACACTGGAGGCAGAGGTGAGAAGGCTTTCAGGGTGAGGTGGAAAAATGGGGATGAGTAATTGGGAGCCACTACAGGGTGGGAATCTGGAATCAGGGAAAAGGCCAGTGGTGGAGTAGACAGCAGATATAGGGAGGGATAAGAGGGGAGGAGAAAAAGGGGTGTAATGAGGGAGGACAGGGAAGAGCAAGGATGGTGCTCACTAAGAGATAATGGGTTCCTCTAGGCACCATCTTGTGTTCCAGGGCCTTCCATAAGGGGACAGGTGGTTAAGCCCCGGGAGGAAAGTGTGAGCTGGCAGAGAGAAGAAGTAGAGGTTCAGCTGTAGGTGTTTATAACTTATTTTTCTGAGGTATGGAGGTAGCCTAGAGACCGGATACTGATATTTCAAAGGGGTTGCAAAGGGATAAGCATCCTCCAGGAGGTACCCCTCTTGCAGATGTTCATCCTGGGTAGGTGGAAAGACCCAGAGATGACAGGTGACTTCACAGTATCTGGCCATTCCAGGATGCTTGCACAGGGGACTGCAGGAGACAGAAATTAGAAGCTTCAGTCAGATGTGGAAGGAGGACAGGAAGCCCTTTTAGTTCTGGCCTGGGGAGGGGCTTCTGATTAACCATGTCCCAAAACATTCCTGCACACTTGACTTTCTAGTAGACATTTTACTCTCACCCCTTGGCTCTCTTATACATTCTTTCCCTATTTTCTTCCCTCTCATCCAACCTAGATAGCTCCGTGACTCTGGGATATTAAAGGCCATGCTCAGAAGAGCTATCAAGTAAGAAATGGAAGAGATACATCACCTTTTCCAAGGAGGACTCATGTCCAGTGTCCCTACTGATCCTCCTTGGCAAGTTCTCAAAGCTGGCAAATCAGGAGTCTGGGTTACATGTTTTGAAGGCAGGAGTTGAAACACCTTCTATGGAGCTGCATGTCACTGCCCTTTGGGAGAGACTTTTGGAGGAATAGATTCTAAGACCTCCAAGAATGAGGACACATTGTTAAATCATCAATGTAAACCATGGAGAGACTCACTTGTTTAATGTTTTATTATTTTTCAAGGTGTTTCATCCTAAATACAATTTTATGATCCCAGAAATATGTGAATTAAATTGAAAAAAATGTTATTTGTCTGGAGGAATCTCAGGCTTAATGCAATTATTTGCTAATTACAGGCACTACAATATCTGCCTCCCAGACCAGCAAAGATTTGTTCCCTGCATCTCATACATGCCCAAATCTCCAGCACCTTCTTTCTTTTCTTCCAAGGATTTGAGAGTGTCCTAATGTTTGGGTGTCTTTCCTTTTACCCTGCCTTCTGGGGCCTTTGCTTTCTGGGAGGTACTTAATCTAACACCTGACATCATCAGACTATGCAGTTGGTGTGGGCTGTCAGGGAATTTGAGGTGTTGGTTCACATTAGCAGCAGATGTGTTGCAAAAGCAGAGTCTTATGAGTCAATTCATCCTCTTCCTCTACTTTCTTTTCTCTGCATCAATGCTGAAAAACCAAGATAAAAGGGGGTCATGGGTTATAATCTCAATATCTCTTTTCAAGAAATCCTTCTGAATCTCATCCCTAAATAATGTATCCTTTGTATCTTGCCTGTTAAACATTTTTAAGTGAGCTAATAGCTTTTATTAATTTTCATCTTTGAGTAATGCAAAAAATTCTTTCTGGATGAGATAATTGATTTTTTTTAAATTTTTATTGGGATTGTTCAGATACCATACAATTATCCAAAGATCCAAAGTGTACAATCAGTTGCACCTGGTACCCTCATACAGCTGTGCATCCATCACCGCACTTAATTTCTGTTCAGTTTTTAAAATCTTTTCATTACTCCAGACAAGAAATAAAGTGAAAGATGAAAAAAGGAAAAAAAAAAAGAAAAGAAAAAGAAACTCAAATCCTCCCATATCAACCCCCCTCAATTGTTGACTCGTAGTGTTGGTATAGTACATTTGTTACTGTTTATGAAAAAATGTTGAAATACTACTAACTGTAGTATATAGTTTGCAATAGGTATATATTTCTTCCCTGTATGCCCCTCTATTATTAACTTCTAGTTATATTGTCATACATTTGCTCTGGTTCATGGAAGTGATTTCTAGTATTTGTACAGTTAATCATGGACATTGCCCACCATAGGATTCAGTTTTATACATTCCCATCTTTTGACCTCCAACTTTCCTTCTGGTAACATATATGACTCTGAGCTTCCCCTTTCCACCTCATTCATGCAGCATTCAGCACTGTTAGTTATTCTCACATCTTGCTACCAACACCTCTGTTCATTTCCAAACATTTAAGTTCATCCTAATTGAACATTCTGCTCATACTAAGCAACTGCTCCCCATTCTTAAGCCTGGCCCTATATTTTGGTGCCTTATATTTCATGTCTATGAGTTTACATATTATAATTAATTCTTATCAGTGAGACTGCAATATTTGTCCTTATGTGCCTGGCTTATTTCACTCAGTATATTGCCCTTGAGGTTTTGTCATCAACCCATTTTTTTTAAGATGGTTTTGTTCACACACCATACATTCCATCCTAAGTAAATAATCGATGGTTCTCTGTATGGTCACATATTTATGTGTTCACCACCTTCACCACTATATAAGGGCATCTACATTTCTTCCACAAGACAAGAGGGAGAGTCAAAGAAGGTAGAGAGGCAAAAGAAAGAGGAAAAAGAATGACAGCTAGGAAGTAGCAAAAGGAAAAGTAACCTTAAATCAAAGTAAAGTAAAGAGTCAGACACCACCACCAATGTCAAGTGTCTAACATGCCTCCCCTATCCCCCCCCTTATCTGCATTTACCTTGGTATATCACCTTTGTTACATTAAAGGAAGCATAATACAATGATTCTGTTAGTTACAGTCTCTACTTTATGTTGATTGCATCCCTCCCCCAATGCCTCCCCATTTTTAAAACCTTGCAAGGTTGACATTTGCTTGTTCTGCCTCATAAAAGAACATATTTGTACATTTTGTCACAATTGTTGAACACTCTAGATTTCACCAAGTTACACAGTCCCAGTCTTTATCTTTCCTCCTTTCTTCTGGTGTCTCACATGCTCCCAACCTTCCTCTCTCAACCATATTCATAGTTATCTTTGTTCAGTGTACTTACATTGCTGTGCTACCATCTCCCAAAATTGTGTTCCAAACCATGCACTCCTGTTTTCTCCTATCACTCTGTAGTGCTCCCTTTAGTATTTCTTGTAGGGTGGGTGTCTTGTTCACAAAGTCTCTCTTTGTCTGTTTGTCAGAAAATATTTTGAGCTCTCTCTCATATTTGAAGGACAGCTTTGCTGGATATAGGATTCTTGTTTGGTGGTTTTTCTCTTTCAGTATCTTAAATATATCACCCCACTTCCTTCTTGCCTCCTTTGTTTCTGCTGAGGGATCCCCACATAGTCTTATTAAGCTTCCTTTGTATGTGATGGATTGCTTTTCTCTTGCTGCTTTCAGGATTCTCTCTTTGTCTTTGACATTTGATAATTGTCGGAAATAAAGCGGTACCTGTAAGGGAATAAACGCTCTCTCAGTTCTGGAGGAGAAAAGAATTTATTTACAATCTTGCAAGATAGGGCGTCCAGCCAAACACATGGAAGGAAGGCTGGTGTGCCAGAGGAAGAGAATGGTGATTTTTAAATCTCCTACTCCTAATTCGCAAGTCCCTCCCCTGTTTCCCCATTGACTGGGTACTACAGAGGTTACAGCCTATCCAAGAACACTAACTAATTCATCTTTTGAGATTTTAATTTGTACAGCCAATCCTAGAGAGCCAACTAGCTCATTATTGAGATTTTGAACTGATCAGCCTATTCCCCCCAAATTTTTATTTTTTATTTTTTGCTGTGAGTTCCCGCCTCTGATATTACCTCGTATCTCTTTACATTCCAGTAACTATGATTACTTTTCCATATAAGGAGCAGGCAGATTCTCTCTTCTCTTTGTCTGGGGCTTGTTTAAACTGGTTTTGCCTCCATTTCCCTTATTCCATGCTGTCTCTGTGTGAAAACGAAACTTATTCCTTTCTTACAGATTCCCTCCTCTTTTTTTTTTTAAACACTTTTAGTTTTCACATTTTAGATTCTCAAATTTGCTAAGGGCTTTTTCACATTTCTCATCATAGGGATCTTTCTTATTTTTGATTTTAGTGGTTTTGATGGGTTTTTGAACTAGCCTTTGAGCACACGGGATTATGTAGCACCCAGCCATTATAAACATTTTGGCTGGAATGATAAGGAAAATTAAAATAGATGTTGCAATTCTTTTCCATTTCTCGAACTAATTTTCCAACCATTCTGTGAGTGGGTTGTTAATGCTAGAATTCTTTTCTAGTTTCTGAAATAAGGCTGTTAAGCCTTGTAGGGCTTTGGTGATAGTTCCATTAGGTGCGCTATTATTGGGGATGAATGTGCGACAATTTCCTCCAACTATAGCACAGACGCCTCCTTTTTCAGCTAGCATCATGTCTAGGGCCATTCTGTTTTCCCATGCCATTCGGCTAGTGGCATCTAACTGTTCTGCTATTTCTTTAATGACATCCCTGGTATAGTTGATAAATTTTAGCTGATGATTGACATTTTCATTGATGGTGACCCACCAGAATAAGGACGATTTAAATTCTGCAGCTACTTGATTTTTAGCTTTAAACTCATTAGGAACTTTCTGGGGAACCCCTATACTATCTACAAACATTTTTTTATTGAAGGAACTAGGTACATTTTGTACATTTTTTCTTTTCTCCTTTCCCTTGGGTTGGTACTTTCTTACTACTTTCAAATGCCAGGGTAAATGAGATAGCCAATTGAACCAGAGCACAGGTTCCTCCCCACCTTTCAGGTAGTGTTGGCCAGAGGATGCCCTTCCCACAGTACCACCAGAGGTCTGCTCGGGGTATAGTTAGGCTGGAGAAGTTGCCAGTACTATCCTTGCTCACATTCCACACCTGTGTACACAAAGCCATGGTACCAAGATCCTGGAGCCCTTCTTCCCATCTGGAGAGACAGGCAGAGTGGTTTCTGGGACCAAGGCAAGACGCTGGTATGGCTTTGACACTTCCCTTCTGGACTGGAGGGAAAAGGGAGGACAACGTACTACAACTTTCACCAGGAGTAGCATTTTGAAAGAGGAGTGTTATACATTTAAACTCCCTTTCATGCTTTTTCATTCCCAAGGGGAAGGGCATAATCTGAACAGTGGGTTGTTTGGTTGTACAAGCATAACAGTCACTTCTGTTTAGACTCTGGATGGTATGTTTGCCCCATTTTACCCAGGCATTTGTATTTCCATAACCTGTCTCTATTTCTGTGGTTTGCTTTAAGTCTTTGGCCTTAAGTATTCTAATGACCTTGGGGTCAATTTGAACTGGAGAGTTAAATTCCAGCCAAGTTTCCCTTAATGGTTTTTCTTCCAACCTGGGTAAGACCCATCCCTCATACTGTGTGGTCCACCAAGCAGTGTTCCAAGAATAACAGGGGTTAGGTGTCTCATAAGTTATACTCTCAAATGTTCACCCCCCAACAATCTTGCTTTCTATTTGAACAGTCTGCTTACATAAATGCTTATATTCCTCCCTCAGTTGTTGTTGATGTTTTAGATTTTTACAGCTCATTACTTGACAAACTTTAAATTGTACAGTTTGAGACTTTAAGCCTTTGACTACACTTATAACCAGCTTAGCAGAACCTGTTACTCCTTGAATATAGAACATTATGATCAGCATAACCAATTTCATCATTAAGCTATACACAGAGCACAATGCAAACATAGGGTTTAATCCAGCCCTTTCTCCCTTCTAATATGTTCCTTTAACTGTTGCCTATTTAAAGTGATCCTTAGGGGATCTGAGGTAGGAGTCACTTTCCAGGATTCAGGTTGAGTTGCTGGATACTTATCATCTGGTTCAGGCACCGGTCCCTTCACTCCTTTGTAATGAGTCCAGCCTCTTTCTGCCGTTCGGACTGCCGTCTCAGTTGTCAGCAAGACCTGATAGGGTCCTTCCCAGATCAGTTGAAGTTTGGATTCTTTCCACGACTGGATCAGAACCCAGCTGCCAGGCTGATGTCGATGGGCAGCAAATTCAAGAGGCGGGGTCTGAGCCAACAGTCCACGGTGCCTGAGAGATGATAAAGTAGAAGACAAGGCCAGTATATAATTATTAAGAAAAAGGTCCTTTGTGTCTAGGGAGGGGAGCTCTCCAGTCCTCCTGGGGAAAGGCAAACTAAAAACCAAAGGCCTACACCTTCTAATTGCCTAAGTACTAAATTACACATGGCTTGCACCCCTCTAATGACTCCCCTAGTGTAAAACTGCGAATACCTGCTTTAGGTACAGACACTCCTGAAGTCATGTGCATGAAGAGCAGCAAGAACTTACCAACATTTCGGGCTGGAACAATTAGACTAAAGGACAACAATAAGTTACAATAACCTAAGATTAATGAACATAAAAAGGCTTACCACTCTTAAATGCCAACTTAAAATTCAGTTTTTAGTACACCTAGTTTAGTGATGCTTGAATATACTTGATTCACATATATGCATACCCTGAACATATGCACAAGTTTTGCTGTTAGATGAGTAAAAACCCACTCTCCAGGGAGAGGAGGACAAGCCTTGGTGTGTAGTATTTGACAATATATGTGGTGTCTTTATTCCTATTAGACTCAATGTAAAGATAGCAACCTGGCATCACCAAATGGAGACCTGGGAAGAGATATGAACCATTCACTGTTCTAAGTTTGTTTAATTCGGCTTTAGTGAACCTTAAACCCTTTTATAGGAACATTTACTTGCACTTTGAGTATGGACCTTTTGCTTTTGCCCAAAATATATCAGAAAAATTATTCTGCTTTTTACAAGAATACACAGTCTCATATATCTGGAACACAGACACATATAACTTATATACACACTCATAACCATACGAAACACATACATTCTCATTTACAAGCATGTATAGCCAATACACTACTGTTACACATACATAGAAAACTTTTACACAGTTTTTCTCACTTTTTTTTTCATTTTTCACACTATTGTGAAACTGCACACAATTGCCCAGCTTTAGAGTACACACAAACTAGTATACGCTATAAAGACACAAAGAAATAGCTTCAGTTTACTATAGATGAGTACACAGGAAATTTTTGCCAAGTTTTAAATTACACACTGACAAACTTTCACAGTTTAAAAGACTCCTACGTAATTATATTACATGCTTTTATTACATACAAATACAACTATCCCACATTCCTGTGTAAACATACAACTTAAACTCCCATTAGATTCATTAAGTTTTAACTCTCAGAATGCATTCAAATACAGTCCTAAAAAATGTGCATATAACTTTCTGTATACCCTGATACACACATTAAGGGACTTTAAATGTAGCTTCCACATGCCTTAGACTTAATTACACAGCACACTAAAATATGTAAATATATTTATTAATACCTGTTTAGCCCCACATAAGTATATGAATAGAGAATCACACAAACCCCATGCTACAAATTCTCTTCCTCCTTTTTTTTTTTTTTAAACTGCTCCAATTACTTCTCTATCTCACTTTTGTCTGTTTCCTCCCTGGCTTGTTGACTCTCTGAATATTTCCTTCAATGGCTTATTCAGCCATTCATCGATTTTTGGATCTTCTCTGAATATTAGGCTAAAATTCCTTTATATAGCTGACCTTTTAAAGTCTGAGTTATTAACAGAATGACATTGTATTTTTGGGGCTTGAGGGAGTGGGAGTCCAACCCTTTTTAGAGGCTTTTGTGGCAGCCTTTTTCTTTTTAAAGTCTGGGGTGATGTTGGGGAGATTACCTTTTTGGCCCCACCCTTCTTAAACATCGGGGTGCCACCCAGACTCTGCCTCTTCGGGGTAAAGGCTCTGCCTTCTCTGAACAGTGGGGTGGCGGCCAGGCTTTTCCCATTCCCCTGGGAATGTGCTCCACCCTCTGGGTTCTGAGGTGGCAAAACTTTTCTAGAGCATTGAGGCGGAAGGCCCACCCTCAACTCCCAGGGCAAACTCACCCTTTTCATGCATGTGGGCCACTCCACTCTCCCAGCCGGAGACCACTTGACTTCAGACCTCAACTTTCATCGTTCTTTGGGGATATGGGTACAGCCAATTTTATTTTAGGTGGATGCAGTCTCTCTCTTTCTCTCATAGCCGCCCTTTTTCCCATTTCTCTTTCTTCTCCCAAGAAAGGGATATTTACATAAACCAGAGTTTAAGAATCAAGTTAATTGTTATTCAGCTAGCCTTGCTGGGCTTTTTATTAATGATTCTTACCTTCCTTTCTTTAGGAGCCTTTAGAAACGGAAACTTTTGGAAATCTCTCCATTTTTTTTTTTTTTTTTAACTTTTGGTGGGTTGTAATTACTGGAGCAGTCAGCATTAACTGGCTCTCCAATTGCCTGGGGGCATAGACTGCTTCCACCAAAACCCCAGGCTTTAATGGTTCCCGCCCCAGTGGGGGAGGGGAAACCATAAGGTGGGGGAATGCTTATCCCAGGTTTTAGTTTCTTTTTTTTTTTTTTTCTGCAGCCAGCACATGGCACAGTTCAATTCTGCCTTGGAAAAAGGTTTATTTTTATTAACATGACACACGAGGTCAGCACAGAGCCAACTCTTATCTGCCTTATATTTTGGCCAGAATATATTTGGCAGCAAAATGCCTTTTTTTTTTTTTTTTTTTTTTTTGTCTAAACATAACAATAATATTTGATCATTTTCTTTTACCCTTTCCCTTGGTCCAATTACTTTTAGCCCAATGTTTTAACATGTTTCCCAATGGATTATTTAGAGGAATGTTCCCCGGGGACCCTAAAGGTACCCCCTTCCCTTTATTCCCGGCCAGCTGACTGCCTCTATTCCCCATTCTGAGTCTTGCCTGAGCATCTTTCCCTCAGGATCAGCCCCAGACTCTCAGAATGCTTTAACCACCAAGGTAATATAATATTTCTTTCCTTACCTTGGTCCGTGCACAGAGTTGCCTGGTTAACCAGAGGCAGGCCTTTTCTTTTCCCCTTTTTCTCATCCACAACCGGCAGATCCAAGCATCTGGTCTTGGGCCCTTTAGCTGCCGGAGATGGGCCCCAATGGCAGAGTCCGAGACCGCTCAATCAGCGGGGCATGCCTTCCCTTTGTCCACCTCGGAGGTCCCCCTCCGAAGCTTTGGATCCCAGACGAGCCCCCAAGTTGTCGGAAATAAAGCGGTACCTGTAAGGGAATAAACACTCTCTCAGTTCTGGAGGAGAAAAGAATTTATTTATGATCTTGCAAGATAGGGCGTCCAGCCAAACACATGGAAGGAAGGCTGGTGCGCCAGAGGAAGAGAATGGCGATTTTTAAATCTCCTACTCCTAATTCGCAAGTCCCTCCCCTGTTTCCCCATTGACTGGATACTACAGAGGTTACAGCCTATCCGAGAACACTAACTAATTCATCTTTTGAGATTTTAATTTGTACAGCCAATCCTAGAGAGCCAACTAGCTCATTATTGAGATTTTGAACTGATCAGCCTATTCCCCCCAAATTTTTATTTTTTTTTTTTGCTGTGAGTTCCCGCCTCTGATATTACCTCGTATCTCTTTACATTCCAGTAACTATGATTACTTTTCCATATAAGGAGCAGGCAGATTCTCTCTTCTCTTTGTCTGGGGCTGGTTTAAACTGGTTTTGCCTCCATTTCCCTTATTCCATGCTGTCTCTGTGTGAAAACTAAACTTATCCCTTTCTTACAATAATCTGATTATTAAGTGTCTTGGTGTAGGCCTATTCAGATCTATTCTGTTTGGAGTAAGCTGCACTTCTTGGATCTGTACTTCTATGTCTTTCATAAGAGATGGGAAATTTTCATTGATTATTTTCTCTGTTATTGCCTCTGCCCCTTTTTCCTTCTCTTCTCCTTCTGGGACACCAATGATACGTACATTCTTGTATTTTGTTTCATCCTTAAGTTCTCAAAGATGTTGCTCATATTTTTTCATTCTTTTCTCCATATGCTCCTTTGTGTGCGGGCTTTCAGCTGTTTTGTTCTCCAGTTCTTGAGTGTTTTCTCCTGCCTCTTGAGATCTGCTGTTGTATGTTTCCATTGTGTCTTTCATCACTTGTGTTGTGCCTTTTATTTCCATAGATTCTACTAGTTGTTTTTTGAACTTTCAATTTCTGCCTTATGTATGCCCAGTATTTTCTTTACAGTCTCTATCTCTTTTGTGAAATAGTCTCTAAAGTTTTTGAATTGATTTAGCATTAGTTTTTTAAATTCCTGTATCTCAGTTGAAGTGTATGTTTGTTCCTTTGACTGGGCCATAGCTTCATTTTTCTTAGTGTAGTTTGTAGTTTTCTGTTGTCTAGGCATCTGACCTCCTAGGCCACCCCAATCAGGTTTTCCCAGATGAGAACAGGCTCAGGTCACAGAAGGAGGAAATATTCAGTATCTGGTTTCCCTGATGGTTTTCCTTAGAGGATTGATATACCTGTGCTTTAATGCCCGGCAGTTGCACCTGTCAGCCTGTCACTGGCTGGAGTAAGAGAGTGTGGCCTGTGACTCTCCTCCCCCATGCTTGGGGGTCTGGTTCCAGGAAGGCAGGCAGTAGAGCTGGGCCACTCCCTTTCCTCTTGGGAAGCTATGCCCCCTCCAGAGAGGTCATTGCATATCAATAGGTTCTTTGTTTCTCTGACTCTGCTGATCAAAATGTTTTGATTTTAAAATGGCTGAGGCTTTCTTTACTGCAAAGTGCTGTGGGCTGAAAATGGCTGTGGTTTTCTCCACAGGGAAAGGGACAGAAAATCTCCCAGTTTCACCCATCAGCCAGAGATAGCACCCAATCCTCTGGGCTCCCTGTCCTGAGACAGACATGTCCCCCAACTCTTCCAAGGACAATTGTGCCCAAAAGCCTCTGTGTGCTTGTTGGGGATTCGCTGTCTGTATTGAGCAGTTAATATTAAAACCCCAGTTGGAGCTGGGCTGAGAGAGTGCTGCTTTCCAGCACCATGAGGCTTCCATGAGGGAGGGGCTCTTGGCTCTTGGCTCTCAGCATGGGTCTGAAGTTTAACTTACAGATTTTATGCTGCAATCTCAGGCATTCCTCCCAATTCAGGTTGGTGGGTGATGAGTGGACAGTCATGTTTGTCTCCCTGCAGTTATTCTAGGTTATTTACTAGTTTTTTGGTCATTTATGAATTGTTCCATGGGGTACTAACAGTCTTCCACTCCTCCTGAGATAATTGATTTTTAATCAGGATTCCTTTTTTTTTTTGTTCAGGAGCCCTCTTCTGAACAGTGCACAGAATCTCAATCCTACAGGAACATGTATGCTAATTACAATAGAGTGCTCCTCCCTGAGGACAAAGCTCAGAGAGAAGTATCTCATCAGAGCCTTCCAGAGGCTTGGCATTGCTCTCCATATCATCCTAACACAGGGAACATGCTTGGCCCAGATATACCTGATGTGGGATCTGGAGAGTGAAAAAGTGTGGAGCAACTCTCTCTGGATATCCTGAATTTCCTAAATATTACAATCCATAACCACAAACACATGTATTTTGGAGTTTGTTCTCCACCCCTTTCATCCCTCTCATCCCTATAGGGATGACTGTGAGGTTTGGATTGAAAAACAGCGCAACTCCAATATCTCTCCTCCCTTATAAGAGTTTTGTACTAAGCTTTTCCTCTGGGTAAACATAATGGATTTAAAAATGTGGGAAGTGGGAACAGGGGAAAACAGTGAATTTGTACTGTGGACTGGTCCAAGGCTTCCTTAACTCACTGAAGTACAGACCTTTCTTAATGCTCTGGGATAATAACTTCCTCTGCCTGTAGTAAAGCAAGAAAATGAAAAGCCCCACTACAGAAAAGAGGAAGTAGGCAGAGCTCAGGTCTGATGTAGCTGAGCAGGAGCTCAACCATGGGACACTGGTGCTGCTCAAGTTTCATCATTCAAAATGAAGTGCAGCCTCAGACAACTAGGCACCAAGAAAGCACACTCCAGCCCGGTGTTCTGGTCTGATATCACAGAGGTTATAACAATCATGGAGTTTCAGTTGGTTGGGGAGGGGATGCCCAGAGGAAGGTTCAGTCATGGTCCATCCCCCCACAACCTCACTTCTCCTTTGCAACCACTGACACCTCTCCTTCCAGCCTTTTATTCTCTCCATATTTTTCTTTGGCTCCTATTTTCCAAATCTAACTTTTATTTACTTCATAGGTATAATTTTAGTGTAATTTTCTGTTTCACTTGGTAGAGAAATATCCAGTATCCACCATGCTGGTTCACCAATTCCAGTCCTTGAAAATGGTAATTTCTCCCAAGGATTTTGGGTATAACTTTTGATTTATATCTGGAGACTCCACTTCTCTCAACTCTATTTCCCTGAATAATTTTCTTGGAAATATCTCAAGTTTTTTCAGTTTCTCTCCATATCACTATTGAAATTTTGTGTTCAATATTTTTTTTTTTGGTGATGATTTTGATCAGCTATTTCTTTTATGGTGAAAATTTATCAGAAGTAACAGATCCTTTCTCTATATGCTTTCTCCTGTATCAATAACTTCACAGTCATCTCTTTTACCCAGAGAATTTAAAGTTCAAGCCATATCCTTCTATGTATTAGTGTTGAATTCTGCAGGGTTCTCTGTGTTTTAAAAATCCCTTTGCAAACACTATGCCATTTTTAACAAGAGGATATTTTTTGCAGAATTTATTGAGATATATTTACTTATCATATATTCCATCCAAGAATACAATCAATATCTCACAGTGTCATCACTTAGTTGTACAATCATCACACTCAATTTGAAAACACACTCAATTTGAAAATTTTCAATGCTCCAAAAAAATTATCAGATGGACACCAAAAAGAAAACCCCAAACACCCCATATCCCTTACCTCCCCCTATTACTTATCCCTACTATTGGTGTGATTCACCAGTTACTGCTGATGAAAGAATTTTAAGGTATTACTGTTCACTATATTCTGTAGCTTGCAATAGATGTTTTTCCCCACATATCACCCTATTTTTAACTCTTTGTACAAATGTCCTTCATTTGTACTAGTTCATGCAAGAACTTATTTAAATTTGTGGTGTTAATTGATGACATCCTTAACTTTTTCAACCAGAGTCACCTACAACACTATTCCTTATATTCCCGATAATGAGCTACTCTTACCTCATATCTATTTCCAAACACTTATGTTCAAACTTGTTATACATTCTGAACATATTAGATTATGATTCTTTTCCTCTAAATTCTATTTCTTGGTATATTATATTCTATATTTTAAGACTCAGTTATTTCTGGTTAGTTCATGTTAGTGAAATCATACACTATTTGTCCTTTTTGATCTGACTTATTTCACTCAGCATTGTGTCAAGATTCATCCATATTGTCACATGCTTTGGAACCTCATTTCTTCTCAATGCTGCACAATATTCCATCTTATGTATATACCACATATTGTTTATCCATACATCTGTGAATGGGCATTTGTATAGTTTCTATCATTTGGCAATTGTGAACAATGCTGCTATGAACACTGGTGTGCCAGTGTCTGTTCATGTTCCTTATTTTAGATCTTCTGGGTATATACTGAGCAGCAAAAATGTTGGGTCATAGAGCAACTCAATAATTAGTTTTCTGAAGAACCACCAAGTGGATGTACCATTTGACACTCCCATGAGCAGTGAATAAGGGTTCCTATTTCAACACATCCTTCCAAATGCTTGTAGTTTTCTATTTGCTTAATATTGGCCACTCCTGTAGGTGTGAGACAACTCACTATGTTATTGCTTTGCATTTCTCTAATATCTAATGAAGATTAAATTTTTTTCATGTGCTTTTTAGCCATTTGTGTTTCCTCTTTGGAGAAATTTCTATTCATATCTTTTGCGCATTTTATAATCGGATTGTTTATCCATTATTGTTGAGTTGTAGGATTTCTTTGTATATGCTGAATATCAAGCCCTTGTCAGATATATGGTTAAATCCTATGATTTTATATGTTTAATTAATTTAATTCATATGCTTTAATATGGTAGTTCAGAATACATTCAGATTAAAAGAAAATATATAAAGTATCAGAACAACAAACACTGATACAAATCTGGGGTATCAGAACAATAACTATAAACTCATATTAACATAAGTAGAGAATACAGATGTAAACAAAACTGTGATATAATTCTTTTTAAATGTTATTGGGTGATAATGGTTTTGATTTTGAAAGTCAAGTGCTTACTGACCACACTAAAGGGTCAAATTAATTGCCTTAAATTAATAAATCATGAAATAATGATGCAAATAGCATTTTAAATTATGGAGTTCAATAATGAATGCAATAGCTAAAACAAGGTTGTCTCTGGGAAGTTGGACTTCGGAAATAATAGGGACAAGGGACTGTGAGTTTCATTGTTTTATTTTATTTTTATTAGTACTTAATATCTAAACATACTTGATATTAAAAAGTAATTTTAAAATAAAAAGGGAGCCCCACAAGTGTATGATGTGGATTTTACTTTTAAATTTCTAAGTCAGCCCAATGCAAAATCATAAATTCTACTTATGATTTAAATGATATTTTAGAAGACAAGGTATTCTGAAATGCCCTCCTTCTGGAAAACATTGCAATGCTGGGTTATGAAGAGTGAGCACATTTTAAAAAAATTTCTAAGTGCTCAAGAAATTATAGCAAGTCCTCAATGGACAACAAGCATCACTACAAAAATCTCAACAAGGAATGAAAATCAAAACAGTAGTGCACTTACTACTGAATACAGGAAGAAAGATACTCAACAGATATGGAGTTTATGGAGTAATGAACAAATTTTGCAAATAGATAGTGGCAATGGTTGCACAAATTTGTAAATTTACTATAAACCACAGAATTATGTACATGTTAGCATGTGTGTGACATATTTCAATTTAAAAATCTTTGAGAATAAAAGAGCCTTTAGTAAATCATTAAGAGCATATAAGGAGGGATGGGAAGTAAAGGAGAATAATGTTTGTTGTCTGGTCACTGTTCATTGTATGTAAAATTTTTTAATTTTTAATAAGTTGCAAGATTGAGGAAATGTTCCTATAACTTGGAAAACTTTCTGAAGGTTTTAAAGGGCTCAATAAGCAGGAGATTGAAACTGTCCTGCGGTTTGAAAACAATTCTGATAATTTTTAATGGTATTTGCATAGCTCTGCAAATGTTATGTCATGCTTAAATAGAAAATAAGTCCTAGAAGGACCATGAATCCTATTTTCATATAATATCCATTGATAGCCAGTTATTAGTTTGCTGGGACATATTTTATTAAAATCTACATGGGAAGTTCTTAAATCACTTATTAATTATTTCCACTCTTTGGTATCCCTTTATTGATAACATTAAATATTACATTCTCATTAAACTAAGTGATAGCTATGCTCTTAAGCAAATGCATTGAAATACAAAAATAGAACAGAGGGAAAATAAATATAAAAATAAACCATCGTTGAGCCCTCTACCATAAGTTTTACCCTTGGGAAGACGGTTGCTGCAAAGGAGAGGCTAGGCCTCCCTATATTTGTGCCTAAGAGTCTCCTCCTGAATGCCTCTTTGTTGCTCAGATGTGGCCCTCTCTCTCTGGCTAAGCCAACTTGAAAGGTGAAATCACTGCCCTCCCCCCTACGTGGGATCAGACACCCAGGGGAGTGAATCTCCCTGGCAACGTGGAATATGACTCCCGGGGAGGAATGTAGACCCGGCATCGTGGGACGGAGAACATCTTCTTGACCAAAAGGGGGATGTGAAAGGAAATGAAATAAGCTTCAGTGGCAGAGAGATTCCAAAAGGAGCCGAGAGGTCACTCTGGTGGGCACTCTTACACACACTTTAGACAACCCTTTTTAGGTTCCAAAGAATTGGGGTAGCTGGTGGTGGATACCTGAAACTATCAAACTACAACCCAGAACCCATGAATCTCGAAGACAGATGTATAAAAATGTAGCTTATGAGGGGTGACAATGGGATTGGGAAAGCCATAAGGACCACACTCCACTTTGTCTAGTTTATGGATGGATGAGTAGAAAAATAGGGGAAGGAAACAAACAGACAAAGGTACCCAGTGTTCTTTTTTACTTCAATTGCTCTTTTTCACTCTAATTATTATTCTTGTTATTTTTGTGTGTGTGCTAATGAAGGTGTCAGGGATTGATTTAGGTGATGAATGTACAACTATGTAATGGTACTGTAAACAATCGAAAGTACAATTTGTTTTGTATGACTGCGTGGTATGTGAATATATCTCAATAAAATGATTTAAAAAAAAATAAAAAAAAAATGAACCATCAAAACAACAGAAACTGGAGAGAACCTAAGATGGTGGCTAGGAGAGACAGGGCAGAAAAACAATTCTGTGAAAAATAATAGATAAAAGCCAGAAAGTGACCCAGAACATGAGTTCCAGGGATGCACCAGCTGGACAAGGTCTGCTAAATCCACAGGGACCATGCACTTTGTGAAACTGGTAGTCTGCATTCTAAAATGAGTGAGTAAGCCACTGAATATCTGGCAGCCATGCTGCAGTGTGGGGAAACTGAGGTTTGGCATTTGGAGGCAGACTAGTTCTTTTTAAAAAAAAAACCAAAAGTGGCTGCAGATACGGCAGTGAGAACTTCACAGTGAAGTGTGGCAGGAACAGGCTGTGCAAACCCCTCAATATCTGGTGGGAATATAGCCTTTTGCACACCTGCTGCTAATTGTCTCAGAGTGAGGAAGGCTGTGGTGAGCCAAAAGGGGAAAAAACCATGACTCTTACAGCCATCTTCCTGGTGGGCTGGGAATGCTCCTGTCCAGCACCAGGGCCACAGACCAGAGCTGTGCCAAAAAACCCAGTGTGACAGGAAGTTCTTCCAGCAACACATGTACATGCCAAAATATTGGGCATGGACAATAGCCTTTCATGTGCATGCAGCTAATTGTCCCAGAGCTGGGAAGGCAATGCTGTGCAAAAAGGGGGAAATTAACATGCCCCATACAGCCATCCTTACAGCAGGCTGGGAACATACATACATGGTCTGGTGGCCCAGAACTTCCCTTGAGGGATGACATGCCCTTGGGATGTAGCACAACCTTACCTCAACAGAGGCCCTAGAAGGGCACAGCTTGGAAGAGGGACTCACTCAGAAATCCCAGGGACCATATGCCAATACCAAAGACTTGTGGGTCAGCAGCAGAGACAGTCTGTGGTGAGACTGAGATGAAGGTTTAAACTCTTGCAACAGCCTTAAATCTCCAGGTACACCTGGGAGGTTTGATTGTTAAAGATGCCCTCCCTCTCTAACTGTTCAGACACATGCCCCACATTCAGGGTAGACAGCACCAACAACACACCCAAACTTGGTGCACCAATTGGACCCCACAAGAATCAGACCCCCACACATGACAAAGGAAAATTTGGGGAGAACTGACTTGAAGGAAATAGGTGACTCATGGATGCCATCTGCTGGTTAGTTAGAAAGAGTGTAAGCCACCAAGCTGGAGGTCTGACAAATTAGAGATTCATCCTTGAACAATCCTACATATCCTAAAATAACCCCATCAAGTAAAGCAAATGCCAAGAAGCCAAAAAAACAACAGAAAATTTTAAAGCATATGATAAAACCAGATGATATGGATTACCCAAACCCAAACACCCAAATCAAAAGATAGAGGAGACACAGTACTTGGAGCAATTAATCAAAGAGCTAAAGACAAAGAGAGCATGGCACAGGATATAAAGAACATGAAGAAGAGCATGGCACAGGACTTAAAGACATGAAGAAGACCCTAGAAGAGCATAAAGAAGAAATTGCAAGAGTAAATAAGAAATAAATGATATTAGGGAAATAAAAGAAATTGTTGACCAAATTAAAAAGATTCTGGATACTCATCGTACAAGATGAGTGGAAGCTGAAAAACAAATCAGTGACCTCAAGGACCACAGATTGGAAAATGAAAGAACAAAAGAAAGAATGGGGAAAAATTGAAAAATTTGAAATGGACCTCAGGGATATGATAGATAAAATAAAACATCCAAATATAAGACTCATTGGTGTCCCAGAAGGGGAAGAGGTCTAGAAAGTGTATTCAAAGAAATTGTTGGGGAAAACTTCCCAAACCTTCTACATAATATTAATACACAAAGTATAAATGCCCGGTGAACTTTAAATAGAATAAATCCAAATAAATCCACTCCATATTCTGATCAGACTGTCAAATACTGAAGAGAAGGAGCAAGTTCTGAAAGCAGTAAGAGAAAAAATTCACCACATACAAATGAAACAAAATAAGACTAAGTAGTGACTACTCAGTGGAGGCAAGTAGGCAGGGGCATGACATATTTAAAATTCTGAGAGAGAAAAATTTCCAACTAAGAATTCTTTATCCAGAAAAGTTCTCCTTCAAATTTGATTGAGAGCTTAAATTTTTCATAGACAAACAAATGCTGAGAGATTTTGCTAATAAAAGTCCTGCCCTACTTCAGATACTAAAGGGAGCCCTACCAACCAGGAAACAAAGAAAGGAGAGATAGATATGGAGAAAGGTTCAGTACTAAAGAGATTCAATATTGGTTCATTAAAGGACATTAAGAGAGAGAGGGAAAAATATATCTGACAAACATAAATCAAAGGATAGGATGGCTGATTCAAGAAATGCCTTCACAGTAATGACATTGAATGTAAATGGATAAAATTCCCCAATTAAAAGACAGAGTTTGGCAGAATGGATAAAAAAATATGAACCATCAATATGTTGCATCAAGAGACTCATCCTAGACACAGAGACACAAAGAAATTGAAAGTGAAAGGATGGAAAAAATATTTCATGCAAGCTACAGTCAAAAGAAAGCAGGGGTAGCAATATTAATCTCAGGTAAAAAAGACTTTAAATGCAAGGGTATTACATACTAACAAAAGGGGCAACTCAACAAGAAGTAACAATCATAAATGTTTATGCACCCAATTGGGGTGCCACAAAATACATGAGACAAACACTGGCAAAACTAAAGGAAACAATAGATGGTTCCACAATATGGAAGACTTCAACACATCACTCTCTCCTATAGATAGATCAACCAGACAGAAGACCAACAAGGAAATTGAAAAGCTAAACAATCTGATAAATGAATTGATTTAACAGACATATATAGAACCTCACATTCCAAATCACCAGGATATACATTCTTCTCTAGTGATCACAGAACTTTCTCCAGAGTAGACCATATGCTGGGACATAAAACAAGTCTCAAAATTGAAATTATTCAAAGCACATTCTCTGACCACAATGGAATACAATTAGAAGTCAATAACCATCAGAGACTTAGAAAATTCACAAACACCTGGAGGTTAAACAACAGACTCCTAAAATAAATGGTTTATAATGTAGACTGTAGGAGAACTAGTGATAGAGAGCAATTAATGAAGGGGGAATGATAACCCAATAAGAACAGATAAGCTATCATGGGCAAATTTAATGTTCTGGGAATTCCCAGGAATGACTATGGTTTGTTCATTTCTGATGGGTATGGTAGGAAAAAGTTCACACAAATGTTGCTATATTAGGTTAGGTTAGGTTATTAGGGACATGTTGGAAGTAAAGTGGTTATTTTAGGTTAGTTGTGTTTTTCTTACTCCCTTGTTATGGTTTGTTTGAAATGTTTTTTTATTGTACATCTTTTTTTAAAAAAAATTTTATATAGTTAATTTTAAAAAAGTTAATTAAGAGTTAATGACAATCAATGCAATAGATGATACTGGAGTGGATCTAAGAATGGAGGAGAAAAGCTCAAAGGTGGCATAAGGAAAGATTGGAATATAGAATTTAAGCTTTATTTCCATATTAATTTTCTTGAATTAACTGCAGCTAAGTTAATAACAAGTGAATATCCTTGTTCATAAGAAATGTACATGGAAGTGTTATGAGTTCAAGGAATATGATATATGCAACCTGCTCTCAAATGTTCAGAAGATGATAAATAGATAATTGATAGAAAGGTAATAGATATAGCTGAAAGAAAGAGAAGAGGGAAGGAGGGAGGGAGAGAGGAAGGAAGAAAGGAAAGAAAGGAAGGAAAGACAAAGGTACTGCAAAAGTAGCAAAATGTAAAATTGGTAGATATGGATATCTGGGGTAGGGGGGTGTTGGAGTTCTCTGTATGGGGTTTGTATTGTATTTGCAACTGTCCTATATGTTTGAAATTATTTCAAAATAAAAATTAAAGGAACAGAAACTAATCTTACTTCATACAACATGTGTGGTGTGTATATACATATATATGGTGTTATCCTACAATTTCAAATTATTTAGCAATTGGCATTTTGATATACAAGTTTCATTTATCAATAAATATTTTAATACAATCTGGTTTTAATGACTGTTCAGGGCCTGATTCTACGTGTCATCCATAAATTTAAAAGGATTCTTTGCCAAAGGCAGTGAGATTGCTTTTAGTCTTCTAATAATGCAAATATTAGTTCACAATAGATTTTGCAACATCTATCTTTGTGCAAATATTTTATTTTCTGAAGATACATTCCAGAAGTGAAATTTGAACATTATAATGCATATAGATGGACAAGATATCTTATTTTTATAAAAAATAAAAATGTCCAAATAGTATTCTTTATAGTTCAGACATGGCTTCTTAGTTTGTCAGTTTCTTGAAAACACAGTTCACTCTCATGTTTATTTTAATAGCAAAATAAATACATATGTATAACTTTTATTTCCCTGCTTATATACCTTGATTTTGATGGGTCCTCATTTTTTTCTTATAGATTTGTCTCAGTTATTCATATAATCTAGAGATCAAGATAGAGCTTAATATTATTATATAAGATAATTGAAATAGTACCCTTCATCATTTAGCCTTTTTATATTGCTCTCTCTCTCACACACCCACACACATCTGTTTTAATTGTTTCAAAATTTTGTGTTCAATTTTTAAGAAATTATTCCATCTCTGGCTCTGGTTTTTATTTGTATTGACTAAACAACTTTTCCATCAAAGCACAAAAATAATCCCAAAGGCACTTTGAAAGTATGTCATAATTTAGTCACTAGAAATTTAAAATGTGCCATTTGTTAAATCCTTGTTTATGAATTTGCATGTGATATCCTAGTGAGCATTTAGGGTGACTTTGCCTGATTTCTAATGAGGTTGAATTATTTTCTGTATATTTATTGACCATTTGGAGTTATGTTTTGTGATGTAGCATCAAATATGTTGTGCTTTTTTAAAGTTATATTTCTGTGTCCTTATTTCATTGTAGGTCAATTTATATTTTCTAGTCATATGGAATTGATTCTGGATTGCCATTTCCTTCTTTAAATATGTCTTTATCAGTGAACATAATTTGAGAGTGTACATTTAGTTCAACTCATCTATCTCTTCCATTATTGATGGTGAATTTTGTGTTCTGTTTAAAAAAGGTTTCCATACTGTTTCATTTTTCCAATTTATATTATGCCTACTGCAATTGATTTTGTATAGAATATGAAGTAGACATCAGGTTTTAGTTTTTCCATACAGATTTGCAAATGACATAGCAGGATGTATTGAAAACAACCCCTTCCCCCCTAAATCTGATTTTGCTTCAGGGCCAAACTTTTTTTTAAACTCATTTTATTGAGATGTATTCACATACCATGCAGTCATACAAAACAAAGCATAGGGCCAAACTTTTTGCAACTCAAGTAAATAAATGTATATGCTTCTGACACTTTTTCTGCCCTCTCAATTCTGGTCTTAACTCTTCTCCATAATGTCTAACAGTATCTTTACAATAAATATTTTTTTCTGGTAGAGCTAGTCCTACTATTTTAACCTTTTAAAAATATTTTGTTGAATTTAAAGTAAAGCTATATGAGCCTCACATTTTCTTTATGGGAATGTTTATGTTCTGTGCTGGTTTGGATGTACTATGTCCACCAAAACACCATGTTCTTTAATACAGCCTTGTGGGGCAGATGTATTAGTGTTGATTAGGTTAGGCTATTTGGATTAAGTTGTTTCCATGGAGATGTGATCCACCCACATTAGTGATGACACTGATTCAATTATTTCCATGGAGTTACGGATCCCACCCATTCAGGGTGGGTCTTTATTCACCAGAGTCCTATAAAAGAGTTCACAATGAGAAGGACTTTAGAGCAGCCAAGAGAGACATTTTGGGGATGGCTATTGCAAGTACACTTTTGCTAGTCCAGAGCTTTCCTGTGAGAAACTAAAAGAACACCCCCAGATGCCTAGAGAGAAAGGTCCTGGGAGAAATCCATTTTGAAACAAGAACTCTGGAGCAGATGCCAGCCACATGTCTTCTCAGCTAACAGAGGTTTTCCAGCTGCCATCCTTCAGTGAAGGTACCCTATTGTTGATGACTTACCTTGGACATTTTATAACCTTAAGACTGTAACTTTGAAACCAAATCAACCCCCTTTATAAAAGCCAATCCATTTCTGGTATTTTGCATAATTGCAGCATTAGCAAGGTGAAAAATATTCTGTAATTAAATTTTGCATTGAATATGAAATCCTGTTTCCTATTTCTTCTTGTATCAGATATGATAATGTTTTTACTAAAAATGTGTTTATTTCATGTAGATTCCCCAATTTATTGACATCAGTTTTGTGTTATAATCATTTAACCTCTTGAAAAAATATTTAATTATGAGTCTTTTGACTTCTGATGTTGATGTTTATGCTTCTCAGTTTTTTGATCAGTCTTGACACACATTTATCAAGTTTATTACTCTTTTCAAAGAATGTAACTCTGGTTCTGTTCATCCTATTTATACTTATTTCATATTTCAATAAATTGATTTTTCTCTTTTCTCATATTGATCTCATTTAAGTTTAGTTTTCTATGAATTTTGGAAAATTCTTGTGGTAGATGTATAGATCACTGATTTCCAGCATTTATTTTCCATTTCTAAATCATGCATATAGTGTATACATATGTCTTCTTTTTATTGCTTCAACCAAAATATTATGACACATATTACCTATAAATGAATTCCAGGACTAGGGGTAAGATGGTGGAGTGGAGAGGTGTGGGATTTAGTAACTACTCTATATCAACTGGTAAATAGCCAGAAATTGTCTGGAACATACTTTAGGGGACTTCTGTGATGGAAACACATCCTACGCCAGTCTTGAATGGGTGGAAGTGTAGTAGAAACTGCAGTGAAAAACTGTTAAATTTCCCCACCCAGGGGGCAGATTCCCCTCCATCACAGGCATGGCAGACTGTCTTACAGCTGGTTCCCCAAGGGAAAAAGAAGCAGGCTCTGCTGAGACCAAGGAGCAGGGCTCAAACAAGCTCCAATTGCAGAATTAATCAAAAATTAAAGCTGCTGAATGAAATCTCCAAGCATGGAAAACTCAAGAGCAAGTAAAAAGAACTGTGTGGTTTTGCCCCAGCAGAGAGGAGATGGAGCTAACAACAACATGAAGCAGAAACTTGGGAGTTGGAGGAGCTCAGTATTCTGGTAAAGGCTGGAACCTATGAAAAAGGGGCACAGAGAAATGAATACAAATTCTGCTTCTTCATGGGCAAACCCAGGGAGCTGGTGTCCAGCTATGAAAGATTTTATCTTTTGCCTCCATTTATTTATTTTTTTTTACATTTCTGTAGTCCAGGTTTCAGCACTGCCTTGTGCAAGAGCAGAATTAAATTTGTCTGAGTAACTAGTCAGATGAAGGAGATAATTACCTAAAGTTCATAGCATTAAATACTCTCTACTGAGAGCAAGGGAATGTAGCTTGGCAAAGCTAAAACTGTGGCTTTAATGTTGGCAGGAAGGAGGCAGGGCTGACAAAAAAACCAAATGAAATAAAAAGAAAATAAAGACTGAGGCTTTTGGTGTCAGCAGAGCTCAGAGTGCTGGAAGGGGGCTGTGATCCAAGAAAGAGGGTGCACATGGCCAGGTGCCACGTTCAGCTCTTAATTGGTGAAACTTGTGGGATAGGGAAAAGATCTAAAAAGGGATTTGTTTTTTGCTTGCTTTTTCCTTTTTTCTTTCCAATTTTTCTTTTTTAAAAATCTGTTCTAAGTCATTCACTAGTGAAAGCCTCAGATACTTTCAATTGGCAGCTCATCCTAGATAAAAAGCAATGAATCTAGTTGGGGAGATATTTCACTAAAGAGCATGGCCTCCCCAAGAAAATAGGGGGTAGAGTCCAGCAAAAGAGGCAGCACTTTTTCAGAGAACTCAGGCCCCAGGGACTGGAAAGGAGAAACAGCTTGAGTAAGCCCCAACCCTGGCAGGGAGAGGTGCTTTTGAGAATCAGAGGAGGTATGGGCAGACAAGTGCCACATGCTGGACAGGATAGAAAAAGCAGAGTCTAGAGGCTTCACAGGAGGGTCTGAAAACTTGTGTCTCATTCTCAGAGAAATGATATGGATAATTCCCTCATCTGGACACCCAGGGCTGTCTGAACTGGTGAAATCAGATTAGGATGGTTCACACTTGGGGAGACCCAATTCACAAAAATATAACATAGAAGCATATATATTTTTTTCTTTCATTTTACCCTTTTACTTAACATTACTGCTAATCTTCATTTCTACACTCTTCTACAAACATCTCCCTCCTGTCATTTCCTCTGTAGTGCTCCATTTATTATTACTTTTAGATAGGTCTCCTTTTCATGATCTCTCTCAGTGTCTGTTTATCTGTAGACATTTTAAACTCTCCTCTCATTTCTAATTTTTAGTTAAATTCAGTTTTATTGAGGTATATTCACATACCATACAATCATCTATGGTGTACAATCAACTGTTCACAGCACCATCATATTGTTATGCCTACATCACCACAATCTATTTTTGACCACTTTCCTTACACCAGAATCAAAATCAGAATAAGAAGTAAAAGTAAAAAACAACACCCAAATCATCCCCCCATACCACCCTACTCTTCATTCAGTCTTTGTCCCCATTCTTCTACTCATTCATCCATACACTGGATAAAGGGAGTGTGATCCACATGGTTTTCACAATCACACTGTCACCCATTGTAAGCTACACTGGTACACAACTGTTTTCAAGGGTCAAGTTCACTGAGTTGGAGTTCATAAAAATTGATAATTCTAAGGCCTTTTCTGAGATTAGCCTGAGGCTAGTATGTTTTTGAGAGTATATAGGAAGCTGCAGAGTCAATTTCTATGAACATATTTATTCAGAAATTCTTTACAGACCACACTGATTCCTAGTACTTGGTATTCAACATGACAACAGCATCAATTTTTGTTTTTTGCTACTGATATTGTCCAAATATTTGGCTTCCATCTACAAACACCTTGTCCCCTTATGCCCAGATAATTGTCCTCTCTCACCAAATAGTTTGCTCCATCACTTCATAACCATAGCCATCCTTTTTTCTTCTATGTAGGCATGTTTAGTCCAGTAAAGACACTTTCTTATGGGAAAGGGGTCAGGTAGGATTAAAAAATGTAGACTGTGGATTATTACGCTATACTGTTTTAATTCATGTCCAGCTTGATTAATGATGTCTATTCTTTGATCCTATTGGTTAATTCAGAAATAACTTGTCTATTTTCTACAGTTTAATGTATTGCCTTTAAATACAGTATGAAAGTATCATACTTACATGTATTAATGAAACAAGAAGCCAACAAATTTCCCTTTCTACTTAAGTGATTCTGGATTTTCTCTCTGCCATTACAATTGAAAACAGCCCTGAAAAATATGAAAGTAGTCTGTATACCTAGACTCTAAATTATAAAAAAATAATTTTGAGAAACAAAAGGTAAGGGTTTCTCCATCCTCAAGTTTGAAAACTTGTTCTGAATAGCAAAAAGTCTGGATGAATAGTTACCTGTTGTCTCTTTGGCCACTGCCTACTAGTCTACTAATTCTATGGCATAAAGAGACTTGGGAGGAGTGAGTTGCTATATGGTGTGTCATGGGAACACAGACTCAGGAACAACAGGAATTTTCAGCAATAGATCACTTTATTACACAGTACAAAGGGTCAAAAAAACAAGAGAAGATATTCCATTATGGCTGGTCCCAGGAGAGGTCAATTGCTCATGCCAGAGTTGGTGGATGGCAGCTCTACATCCCACATTTTGCTTTTGAGAGGGGAGACCCTGCGCTGTTTCAGGGTTGAGTATTTGTACACCCTTTTGGGGAGAGGGTTCCTTCTCAGCCTGCTTGGTCATTGCTATCTTATTTAAGCAATAGTCCAATTTTTATTAGACCTAATACATTCCTCAGGTTGTGCAATTGAAACAGACTGAAACATCTGCACACAATAACTAGGAGATGGCTGCAATTGGTGTATTTGCTACTTATTGCCTTCGTTAATGAGATGCTACAAGAGAAAAAGCCAAGTTTTTATCCAAGCTACTAATGTAAGAATGAGAAGAAAGCTTTGTTGAGAGGTTTAGCCTAATAATCTATGCCCCTTATGTAGCTGGAAAAGTCAAATATCTGACCTAAATTAGCTTTATCGCATGAAGGGACAGGGAATTGGAATGCACAGTGGGAACAAAATATTAGGGCCTAGGAGAAACAGATAACAGGGTGAGATCAGGTTTCCTGAACCTTTTCTAAACACTTTCCTTCATGTATGGACAAAGAAAACATATTTCTGGCATGCAACATGGAATTAGACTAAATCAACTGGCTCTACTGACTATAGCTTATTATTTCTGAAGTGAATGCCAAATGAAGGTGGTTAAATAGAGGGCTAGTGGACAAATATTACTCTTAAATGTGTCACTAATGGAAAACACTTTAAGCAGGTTCTAGTTTTAAAGTTCAAAATTAATTATTTTAGCTTTCATAACTAGCTCTTGGAATCAATAAGTACAAATTACAACACATCCATGTTTTAAGGAATATTTCCAGAGAAACCTCCAGTCTGGCAAAAAAAGCTTGGGTTTGTCAAAAACTAATACAGTTCTAATATCCTTGCAGCCAAACCAGATGAAAATGAAGCCTAAAGTAATTCAGCCCCCAAAAGGGTGTCCTCCCTGTGGCCAATGAATTTCAAGATATAAAGGAGATGCTCCATCCTTGAATGGGGGACACACCCCCATGTAATAATCTAATGACAAGCCCCACCCCAAATTGTGTGGGTCACATGTTCATGGAAACAACCCAATAAAAATATCCTACCCAATAATTCTGCATGCACCAGAATGGGTCAAAAAAACATAGTCTATCCTGGGATACACAGCAATCTCAAACCAGCACAGTAGTGCTGAGAGGGAAATTTATAGCCCTAAATGCTTATCATAAAAAAGGAAGAAACATCTCAACTAAGAAATCTTATCTCATAACTAGAGGATCTAGGAAAAAAGAACCAAACTAAATGCAAAGTGAGTAGAAGGAAGGAATGAAAATTATAGCGGAGATAAAAGAGATGAAGAAAAAACAATACAGAGAACTAATAAAACCAAAAGTTTGTTCTTTGAAAAGATCAATAAAATCAACAAACCTTTAGCTAGACTGGCAAAGTAAAACAGAAAGAGGAAACAAACAATGAAAATGAGAAATGAAAAGGCAAACAACACCACTGACTCTGTAACTGGGAAGTTAGGATTTAAGAGATGATTATGATTACTGAATCCTTATATAGATATTCCTTTTTACTTTTTGGTATATTGAAGTAGATAGAGGGAAATCCCTAAAATCTCTGAACTGTAATCTAGCTGCCTTGATCTCTGATAATGATTGTATAGCCTATATCTTGTCCCTTGTGATAGTAGAAACCTCATACTAACCTCCACCTGTACAAATTTTATCTATTTTTTTTACATTAGAGTCTTACAATCACTAAAGGCAGCCCATAATGTTTATTAATGAAGGATCTTGGGTTAGTCCAGAACTTCACCTCAAGCCCAAAGTTATTTTGATAACTGAAGCTTGATGTAATCAAAATGGGCCTTCCTGACATGTGTAGTAGCTTAGGCTTTAATCTATAAGTCACCTATACCTCACTATAATAGCAAAATCAGACCCATCATCATATTAAGGCAAAAGTTTTCCTACAAATATTCTGTGGCTAAGCATGCACTCAATCTACATATGCTCAAACTTTAGATCACCTCTAATTAAATCATCTGGAGCCACTGTGCTCATTACACTAAAACCTGCTCACCTTTTAATATTATAAAACTATCAGAATCATTGCATTTCAGGGAGTCAGATTTTTGGGCCACTAGGCCATCTGATCTCCTGTTTAGCCATCTGATCTCCTGTTTAGTTCCTAGCAATAAACTCTTTTTCTCTCTCTCTTTGAAATACCAGTGTTTCAGAATTGGTCATTTGAGTACATTGGGCAAATAATCCACTCCCTTTGACCAGTAACAACACTACAGAAAGAAAATGGTCTATAAGAAGTTATGAACAACTGTATGCCAATGAAATGGATAAGCTAGATGAAATGGACAAATTCTGAGAAAGTCACAAAATGTCTACGCTAACTCAAGAAGAAATAGATCTCAACAAATCAATAACAAATAAAGGGATTGAATCAGTAATCAAAATCTTCCAACAAAGAAAACCCAAAACCACATGGCTTCCCAAGGAATTTTTACCAAATATTCCAAGAGAATTAACTCCTGTCCTACTCAAAGCCTTCCATAAAATTGAAGAGAAGGAAACACTCCCTAAATCATTCTATGATGACAACATCATGCTCACCCTGAAGCTAGAAAAGGATACCACAATAAAAGAATATTATAGACAAATATCTCTTATGAATATAAAAACAAAAATCCTCAACAACATACAAGCAAGCCAGATCCAATAGCAAATAAAAGGAATTTTACATCATGGGGATCAAGGGGAAATCATCCCAGGTATGCAAATGGTGGTTAAACAAAAGAAAATCAACTTAATACATGACATTAACAAAACAAACATATGATCATCTCAGTTGATTCAGAATAGCACCCCTTTTTGGTAAAAATATTTAGAAATCTAGGAATAGAAGAGAATGTCTTCAACATCATAAAGGGCCTCTAGGAGAAACCCACAGTTAAGATTATATTCAATGGTGAAAAACTGAAAGCTTTCCTTCTAAGATCAGGAACAAAACAAACATTTTCACTGTCAACTCTGTTATTCAACATTGTACTGGAAGCTCTAGCTAGAACAATTAGGCAAGAGAAACAAATGAAAGTAATCCCAGTTGGAAAGGAAGAAGGAAAACTTTCCTATTTTCAGATGACATGATACTATATACAGAAAATCCTGAAAAACCCAAAACATAACTACTGGAACTAATAAACAAATTAAGCCATGTGGTGGCATACAAAGTCAACAAGAAAAAATAAGTAGTGTTTCTATATATTAGAAATGAACAATCTGAAGAAGAAATCAAGTAAAAAATCCATTTACTGCAGCAAAAAAAAAATAATGAAATATCTAGTAATAATTCTAACCAAGGATGTAAACAAGTTTACATGGAAAACTCTAAGACATTACAAAAAGAAATCAAAGAAGACCTAATAAATAGAAAGACATTCTCCATTCAGTTTTTGGAAGATCATATATTGTTATGATATCAAGTCTATCCAAAGCAATTTATAGATTTAACCTCATCCAAATCAAAATTCTCAAAGCCTTCTTTGCAGAAATAGAAAAGCCAATTGTCAAATTTATATAGGACATTAAGGAACCCCTAACAAAAACCATTTTGAAAAAGTAGAATGAAGTTGGAGGACTCACACTTCCCAATCTTAAAACTTATGACAAATCCATAGTAATCAAAACAGCATGCTACTGGCACAGGACAGTATAAAGACACATGGAATCAACTTGAGGGTTGAGAAATCAACCCACATATTTTTGGTCAACTGATTTTTAACAAGGATTTCTGGGCCACTCACTGGGGAAGAATAGACTCTTGAAATGATTCTGGGAAGACTGGAGATTACATGAAAAAGAATGAAGTTGAATCCCTACCTCACACCATATACAACTATCAAAATGGATCATTGGCCTAAGTGTAAGATCCAGAACTACAAAACTCCTAGAAGGAAGTATAGGGAAGCTTCTTCAGGTGTTAGGCAATGATTTCTTAGACATTACAACTAAAGCACAAGCCACAAAAAAAACATAGATAAATGAGATCTCATAAAAATTAGAAACTTTGTGATATCAAATAGTTTATCATGAAACAAAAAGACAACCTACTGAATGGGAAAATATATTTGGAAACCACATATCCAATAAAGGTTTAATATCCAGAATAGAGAAAGAAGACTTACAACTCAACAATGATAAGGAAAACAACCCATTCACAAAATGGGAAAAAGACTCGAATGGAAGTTTCAGGGAAGAAAATTACAAATGGTCAAAAGAAGCACACAAAATGATGTACAATATTGCTAGCCATTAGGGAAATGCAAAACAAAACAACAATGAGACATCATTTCACACATACTAGAATGGCTATTAAAAACAAATTGAAAATTACAAGTTTTGGAGAGGATGTGAAGACATAGGGACATTCATCCATTATTGGTGGTAATGTAAAATGGTGCAGCCACTGTGGAAGATAATTTAGTAGTACCTCGGAAATTACCATATGACCCAGAAATCCCATTAGTAGGTACATACTGAAAAAAAAATTGAAAGCAGGGACTTGAACAGGTATTTGCACACCAATGTTTGTAATATTTTTCCCAATTCCCAAAACATGGAAGCAACCCAAGTGTCCATCAACTGGTGAATGGATAAACAAATTGTGATACAAGTGTGCAATGGAATATTATTCAGCTCTAAAATGGAATGCAGTCCTGACACATGGGATAACATGAATGAACCCTGTAGGTAATGTTAAGTGAAATAAGCCAGACACAAAAGGAAATAATTAGAATGTGCACACTCGTAGAGTTACAATCTAGAATATCAGTTACTTGGGGACAGGGTGGGGTATGGAATAGGGAGATAATGCTTAAATTTTACAGAGTCTGTTTGGGATGATAGAGAAGTTTTGGTAATGGATGTTGGAGATGACAGTGCAACATTGTGAAAGTAATTAACAGCACTGAGTTATACATTTGAATGTGGCTAAAAGAGGAAATTTTGGGTTGTAATTATGTTAGTAAGATAAAAATTTTAAGAAAAACATAGGTTGTACAGCACCGTGAACCCTATTGTAAACAATGTACTCTAATTAATAGTATAATTTTTAAATGTTCTTTTATGAATTTTAACTAATGTGCTACACCATTACTAGTTGTTAATAATACAGTATTATATATTATTTTATATTTTATGCATGATATATTTTATGCATGATATTTCTGTAAACCTACTTCTTTAAAAAACATACATAGGACATGATTACCAAAACACATACAATCACACATGGTGTGCTGGTTTGAATGTATTATGTCCCCCAGAAGAAGCCATATACTTTGATGCAGTCTTGTGGGGCAGATGTTTTGGTGCTGATTAGATTTGCACGGAAATGTGCCCCACCCAACTGTAGGTGATAACTGATGAGATATTTCCATGGAGGTGTGGCCCCATCCATTCAGGGTGAGCCTTGATCAGTGGAGCCATATAAATGAGCTGATGGGCAGAGGGAACTCAGTGCAGCTGCAGCTGTGAGTGACATTTTGTAGAGGACCTACAGCCAAGAAAGGCACTTGAAGAAAGCACAGGAGCTGCAGATGAGAGACATTTTGAAGATGGCTGTTGAAAGCAGACTCTTCCTCTGGAGAAGCTAAGAGAGGACAAATACCCCAAGTGCACCTAAGAGTGACATTCTTGAGGAACTTCAGCCTAGAGAGGAATGTCCTGGGAGAAAGCCATTTTGAAACCAGAACTTTGGAGCAGATGCCAGCCATGTGCTTTCCCAGCTAACGGAGGTTTTCTGGACACCATTGGCCATTCTCCAGTGAAGGTACCTGATTGCTGATGTGTTACCTTGGACACTTTATGGCCTTAAGACTGTAACTTTGTAACCAAATAAACCCCCTCTTATAAAAGCCATTCCATCTCTGGTGCTTTGCATTCTGGCAGCATTAGCAAACTAGAACATATTTTGGTACCAGAGAAGTGGGGTACTGGTGCTGCTGAGTTTGCAAATACCAAACATGTTGGAACAGCTTTTTAAATGGATAAGGGAAAGATTATGGAAGAATTGTGAGGAGCTTGATAGAAAAGGCCTAAACTGCTTTGAAGAGTCTGTTTGTGGAAATATGGACTCTAAAGATACCTCTGACGAGGCCTTGAACAGAAATGATGAATGTTGTTGTGAATTGGAAGAAAGGTGATCCTTGCTTTAAAGTGGCAGAGAATTTGGCAAAATTAAGTCCTGGTGTCAGATGGAAAGAAGAATTTGAAAGTGACAACCAGGAATACTTAGCTGAGGAGATCTACAGACTACGTGTGGAGGATGTATCCTGGCTTCTCCTTGCAGCTTATAGTACAATGCAAGTGGAGAGAGATAAACTTAGAACTGAACTCTTGGGTTCAAAGAAACCAGAAGCTGCTGGCTTGCAAAATTACAGGCTTCAAGGGGGTGGAACCCCAGAAGCCACAGCCCAATGTGAGGATGTAACCAAACATGGAATTCAGCCACCATTTCAGTACAAGCCAAGATTGGAAAAGGAGTTAAGCAGAAAGGATTTGTGGAAAGTCCTATTGTCTGATGGCTTTGGCCCCGGTGAGCTTCATGTGAAGCCAATGAAATTATTGTGAGATCTTTATAGACAGAGCCATTGCCAGTCTGGACTGCAGGAGACAGATAAGGAACAAAATTGAAGGAAAACTTTCTTCAAAGACAGAGCCATGGAGGTTGAGGTCTGGAGTCAAGAGGCCTTGGGCTGGGAGAGCGGAGTGGCCCACATGCATGGAAAGGGTGAGTTTGCCCTGGAGGTCGAGGGTGGGCCTTCTACCTCAATGCTGTGGAAGAGTTTTGCCACCCCAGGTCCCAAAGAGGGTGGGGCACATTCCCAGGGAATTGGGGAGAACCTGGCTGCCACCCCACTGTTCTGAAGGGGTTGAGCATGTACTCCAGAGATGGAAGGGAATCCGGGAGCTGCCCCAATGTTTGAGGAGGGTGGGGCCAAGAAGGTGGCCTCCCCAATGTGTGGATATGTTGGAGAACTCACCCAAGCATTTGGAGAGGAAAAGGCTGCCAAAAAGGCCCTTAGGAAGGGTTAGACTCCCGCTTTCTCAAGCCCCAAGGATGCAACCTCATTCTGTCAATGACTCTCAGACTTTGAAATCTAATGGAATTTGTCCTGTAAGTTTTAAGAACTGTTTTGGCCCCTTAAACCCTGTTTTCCTTACTGTTTCTCCTTATGGCAATGGGAATGTTTATCCTATGAATGTCCCTCCTTTGTATATTGGAAGCACATAACTTGTTCTAAGTTCACAGATCCACAGCTAAAGGAAAAGTATGTCTTAGGACTGACCACACCTATAATTCATTTTGATGGGATCTTGTAATTACCTATTGTTACTGAAATGAGAAAGTTTTTGTGATATTGTGATGGAATGAATGTATTTTGTATTTGGAAAGAATATGTTTTTGTGTGGTCCAGGGGATGGAATGTGCTGGTTTGAATGTATTATGTCCCCCAGAAAAAGCCATATACTTTGATGCAGTCTTGTGGGGCAGATGTTTTGGTGCTGATTAGATTTGCATGGAAATGTGCCCCACCCAACTGTAGGTGATAACTCTGATGAGATATTTCCATGGAGGTGTGGCCCCACCCATTCAGGGTGGGCCTTGATCAGTGGAGCCATATAAATGAGCTGATGGGCAGAGGGAACTCAGTGCAGCTGCAGCTGTGAGTGACATTTTGTAGAGGACCTACAGCCAAGAAAGGCACTTGAAGAAAGCACAGGAGCTGCAGATGAGAGACATTTTGAAGATGGCTGTTGAAAGCAGACTCTTCCTCTGGAGAAGCCAAGAGAGGACAAATACCCCAAGGGCACCTAAGAGTGACATTCTTGAGGAACTGCAGCCTAGAGAGGAATGTCCTGGGAGAAAGCCATTTTGAAACCAGAACTTTGAGCAGACACCAGCCACATGCCTTCCCAGCTAACAGAGGTTTTCTGGACACCATTGGCCATTCTCCAGTGAAGGTACCTGATTGCTGATGTGTTACCTTGGACACTTTATGGCCTTAAGACTGTAACTTTGTAACCAAATAAACACCCCTTTATAAAAGCCAATCCATCTCTGGTGCTTTGCATTCTGGTGGCATTAGCAAACTAGAACACATAGTATATGCTGAAAGTAATTATTAATAGGTAGTAGACTTTTTAATTATTTCAAATCTCTTATTTTTTGTTATACATTTGAAAGCTTTATTTTTGTCTAAAAAATAAAAAGTTAAAGAAATGTGTTACAGGCATATATAATCACACAACTCTGAAATATATGCACAAAATTTTTGTCACATTAAGCACATTTAAACATTTGGCAAAAATCCCTGTATAAAAAAATAACCAACACATATTATGACATGAATTTTTAAAACTGTTAAAGAGTAAGGTATTACTAATGGTATTACTAAAACTAAATGTATTATTAATGTTTTATTAGCAGTGAATATTAAATAATTACTTGACTAATAAACTTTAATGATATGAGACTCAACTAGTATACATACACTTTGTGAGAGATTATACCAAAGTACTTCCTTACCTCTGAGAAAAGACTTCGGTAAATTTCTGTGCTTTCCTCTGAGTCAGGAAGGACAAGTACATACTTCCAGCACTTACTTCAGGGTGGCTTCAAATGCTTTGGTTACTGTTGTTCATACAAAACAAAATAATTGATTTTAAGAAATATCTTAAACATGTTTTTGCCAGTGAGTAAAATTTCACTTTTCCAAAAGCAAATTATGTTAACATGAGTGTACATAATGTTACCACAGAGCATAAAAGATCTGATTAAGAAACTCTGCATTTTATCTCACTGAAATTCAGGCTTAAATATGTAAATTTATTGCTGAAGCCAGAGTATATTCCATTGCTATGCAAACTAAAGTGCAATGTAAAGTGAAGAAATTGTGTAATAGTTCCCTTCATGTATCCTAATGGATTATGATCTAAACCTGATAGACAGTATTAGGCTAGTTTGCTTTTACTCTTCAGAGCTAGAAAAATTTCAGCTACCTAAAATCTGTTCTACCTTAGGCACTCACTGAACAACCTATTGCTCTATGTTTTTTAATTCAATTTTATTGAGATTGTTCACACACCATACCATCATCCAAACTGTACAATTGTTCACATTACCATTATATAGTTGTTTATTCATCACCACAAAAAAATGTTTTTTTCAATATTTAGAACATTTTCATTACTCCAGAAAAGAAATAAAAAAAAAAAAAAACTCAAATCCTCCCATACCTCTAACCCCCTCCATTATTGACTCATACTATTGGTATAGTACATTTGTTACTGTTGATAAAAGAATGTTAAAATACTAACTGTAGCATAGTTTGCCATAGGAATATTTTTTCCCTATATATCCCTCAATTATTAACTTCTACCTACAGCATCATACATTTGTGCCAATTCATGAAAGAGATTTCTAATATTTGTACAGTTAATCACAGACATTGTCCACAAGATTCACTGTTTTATACATCCCCATATTTTAACTTCCAACTTTCCTTCTCTTGACATATGTGACTCCAAACTTCCTCTTTCCACCACATTCATACAATAGTCAGCACTGTTATTTATTCTCACCATAACATGCTGCCGTCAATTCTGTCCATTTCCGAACAGTTAAGTTCAACCTGGTTAAACATTCTGCTCATACTAAGTGACTGCCCTCCATTCTTTAGCCTCATTCTATATCCTGGTAACCTATAATTTGTGTCTAGGAGTTTACATATTATAATTAGTCATATCAGTGAGACCATACAATATTTGCTTTTTGTGTCTGACTTATTTCACTCAATATTATGCCCTCAAGATTTCTCCATCAACCTGTTTTTTTAAGACAGTTTTGTTAACACAACCCACATCCCATCCTAAGTAAACAACTGATGGTTCCCTTTATAATCATGTAGTTATTCATTCACCACCACCACCACTGTCAATATAAGGACATTTCATTTCTTCAACATAGAAAGAGGAAGAGTCAAGGAAGGTAGAGAGATGAAAGAAAAAGAAAAAGAAAAAATATGACAGCTAAAAAGAAACAAAAGAAAGGATAAAATGAAAATAAAACAAAATAAAACAGACAACATCACCAACGCCAAGAGTCCCATACTCTTCCCTTATATCCCCCTCTTAAAGGCATTTAGCTTTGATACATTGCCTTTGTTCCATTAAAGGAAGCACAATACAATGTCTATAGTCTCTAGATGGCATCGATTGCATTTTTCCCAATACTACCTCATTTTAACACCTTGCAAGGTTGACATTCATTTGTTCTTCCTCGTGTAAAAACCTATTTGTTCATTTTATCACAATTGTTGTGCTCTCTAGTTCACTGAGTCATACAGTCCCGGTCTTTATATTTCCTCTTTCCTTCTGGTGTCCCACATGCCCCTAACCTTCATTTTTCAACCATACTCACAGTCATCTTTGTTCAGTGTACTTACATTATTGTGCTACCATCACCCACAATTGTGTTCCAAACATCTCACACCTGTCTTTTGCTGTATGTCTGTAGTGTTCCCTTTAGTATTTCCTATAGCACAGGTATCTTGTTCACAAACTGTCTCATTCTCTGTTTGTAAGAGTATATTTTAAACTCTTCCTCATATTTGAAAGAGAGTTTGGCCAGATATAGAATTCTTGATAAGTGGTTTTTCTCTTTCATTATCTTCAATATATCACACCCCTGCCTTCTGCCTCCATGATTTCTATGGAGAAATCTGAAATAGTCTTATGAAGCTTCCCTTGTATGTGATGGATTGCTTTCCTCTTGCTGCTTTCAGGATTCTCTCTTTGTTTTTGGTGTTTGATAATCTGATTATTAAGTGTCTTTTTAGGTCTGTTTAGATCTATTCTGTTTTGGGTATGCTGTGCTTCTTGGATTTATAATTTTATGACTTTCATAAGAGAGGGGAAATTTTCAGTGATTGTTTCCTCCATTATTGCTTCTGCCCCTTTTCCCTTCTCTTCTACTTCTGGGACCCCCATGAAACATACATTCATGTGCTTCATGTTGTCTTTCAATTCCCTGAGACATTGCTCATATTTTTCCATTCTTTTCTGTACCTTATTTATTGTGTGTAGGATTACAATTGTCTTGTTCTCCAGTTCCTGAATGTTTTCTTATGCCTCTGGAAATCTGCTGTTATACATCTCCATTGTGTTTTTCATCTCTTGTGTTTTGCCTTTCATTTCCATAGATTCTGTCAGCTGTTTTTTCAAACTCTTGATTTTTCCCATATGTTCACCCAGTGTTTTCTTTATATACTTCATCCCTTTTGCCTATCTTCAATAAACTTGTTAAATTTATTTGGCATTTGTTGTTTCAATTCCTGATCTCAGTTGAAGTGTAAGTTTCTTCCTTGGACTGGGCCATATCTTCATTTTTCATAGTGAGATTTGTAATTTTCTGTTGTCTAGGCATCTGGTCTCCTTGATAACCCCAATTAATTTTCCCAGAGCAGAATGGGCTCAGGTTTCAGAATGGGGCGATATTTCTTATCAGGTTTACCTGATGGTGTGTCTTAGAAGATTGACAGACATTCCTGTGAGGCCTCTAGCCACTGTGCATTTCCTAACCTGCCCAGCAGGGCCACCTGTCAGCCTATCACTCCCTACTGGTGTACAGAGGTGTTGGCCCTTTAATTCTCAGTTTAGGTTGTTTCAGGTTTTACTGTTTTCCCCAGGCCCTGGGGTCTGAGTTCTGAATTGAGGGCAGGCACCAGAGATGGGCCCCACCACCCTCCTCTTAGGGAAGATACACTTCCTATGGAGTTATCTTCTGCACTTGAATTACCCCTTTGTCTCTCTGATTCTGTTAACTCCACCCCTATCTGGGTCAGAGTGTTGTGAGGTAAAAATGGCTGAGGATTTCTTCACTAAACCACTCAGATTGAATGAGAGATAAAGGTAAGAAGGCCCCTTTCAAGAGCCAGTCCATGGCACCCCAGTTTCACCTGTTGGCCAGAGATAGCACCTGGTCTTCTGGTGGCCTTTCCTTGGACACAGGCATTTTCTGGCACTCTATGGTCAGCCATCTCCAAATGCCTCTGTATTTTTTGTATTATTATTTTTTCCATCAGCCCCACCTCCTCTCCACTGGTAATGACCTCAGGGTACTTTGCTGCTTGTTAGGGGTTTGTCTATGTTTGTAGCTTGTATTCAGCAGTCCATATTTTTTAATTAAAATCCAAGTTGGAGCTAGGTTGAGCTATATTTGGTTGCCCCAGGAATGCTACTTTCTCCCACAGTGAGGTTTTGCAGTTCAGCCTGTCTTGGGGGGACAGGGCTTCTAGCATGGTTCTGCAGGTTCTCTTACAGCTTTTATGCTGCAATCTCAGCCATTCCACCCATTTCAGGCTGGTATACAATGTGTGGACAGTCATGGTTGTCCCACAGCTGTTATTTCAGACTATTCACTAGTTGTCTCTGGTGGTTTATTTGTTGGCCTAGAGGACTAACTAAATTCCACACCTATCTATGCCATCTTCCTTCCCATCACCCTCTGTTTTTATTTCACATGTTTCCTCTTACAAAATACATGCTCCTTTTTGAAAATTTAGAAAATACTTAAGGTCTAAAAAGAAAATGAAAATAGGTACATAAAAGATGCTGAGCATAATTAATCATTAGGGAAATGCAAGTCAAAATCACAATGAGATACCATTTCACACCTATTACTAGAATGTTATTTTTTAATAGGGAAATAATTATGTTGGTTAGAATTCAGAGAAACAGGAACACTTATACATTGTTGGTGTCACTGTAAAATGGTGCAGCTGGTTTAGAGAACAGTTTGGTGGTTCCTCAGAAAGTTAAACAGAGAACTAGCATATGACCCAGCAATCCTCCTACCAAGGTGTATTCTCAGAAAAACTGAAAGCAAGGATATGAATAGACATTTCACACCAATGTTCATTGGCAGCATTGATCACAGTAGCTAAAAGGTGAAACCAGCCCATTTCCATTAACAAACAAATAATCAAAATGTACAATATACATACAACAGAATATTATTCAGCCATAGAAAGAAATGAATTTCTGACATGATGCAACATGCATGAACCTTAAAGGCACAATGTTCAGTGAAATAATCTAGAAATAAAAGGACAAATATTGTAAGATTTCATTTAAATGAAACACTCAGAGTAAGTAAACGCATAGAGGCAAAAATTAGATCACAAGGTATCAGGGGCTTAGGTTGGCCAAGGAGGGGAGAAATGGGTAATTATTGCTTAATGGTTGTGGAGTTTCTATTTCAGGTGGTGAAAAAGTTTTGGTAATTGATGGCTGTGTTGGTAGTACAATATTGTTAATGTAATTAACATCACTGAATTGCACACATGAAAGTGGTTAAAATGGGAAATTATGCATTGTATATTTGTTAGCAACCAATATTTAAAATAAGAAAGAAAATGAAATAACTCACAATCTTACTAGCCAGATTTTAGGGTTATGCTCTAGCCTTTTAAGATATAGCCCTCCAATTTATATGGATACAAACACGCACACACACACACACTCACACATGGACTATGACATTTATAGTTTTTAATGTGCCTCCTTTCAATTCACAGCCTATTATTAGTAATTCCTCATGATAATGAGGGGATGCCATAATTCAATCAGCCAAACCTTATTGAGGACATTCAGACTGCTTCCAAATTTTCCCTACAGAAATAATGCTAAGATGAGCATTCACATATGTGATATTTTTATGCCTCTCTGATTATTTCTCAAGGTAAATATCTAAAAGGGAAATCACTGTAGGAGAATAAACATTTTCTAAATCTTTTGGTATATACAGCCAACTTGCTGCCTTACACCACTACTAGCCTTCTGATATTTTTTAAATTAGCAGAGCCTATAGAAGCTTCTGTGACTGGCAACAAAGATCCTCTCTTCATTGCTTACAAAAGCAACACATTATATAGTCATAATGGGCATATGAACATGGTGCCTATATAAACAAGCAATTTATTTACATGAGGTACTGGGTGGTGGAAAGATCACTATCCATGGAATTTGGTTTGGAATTCTAGCTCCACCAATTACTTGTTGTGTGAACTTGGAGAAGTCACAATTTCTCCACTGTAAAGAGAGGATCTCAGCTTCTTCATCTTTGGGAGGATTAGCTATATTAAATATTTCATGGAGACTGACACTAAAGGCTATCCTGTAAAATATATATATTTTCTGGAAAATGGTTATGTTATTAAATGAGATGAAGGGAAAAGGATTATCCCTCCAGTAATGTAAAAAGGAAAATTGGTTCAAAAGGCCTACAATGCATTTGGAACAATTCATGGAGGATGGCAAGCCACCTTAATTAAGCTAAAAAATATATACTGGTTGCCTGATAATTACAATTGTGAGATCTGTTGTAGCCAATTGTGAGAATAATAAAAGTAACCAATGCTTCCTTTCAAATTCCTACTCTTCCAAAAACAATTATTCATCCTGAAAAACTTTTTAAAAAGCTTTACATGGATTATATCAATCCTGTGCCTCACCTCATGGTTACAAATGTGTTCTTGTTGTTTTTGTTGATGCTGGAAAGGGATATTGTTTATTCCCAACCATGGTCCAAAATGTTAATACAACTGTTAAATTTCTCAACTTTTTATCAGTTACTGCAATTCCTAAGATGCTGCTTTCTGATGAAGAATCAGCATTTGCTTCTGCTGTCTTGTGACAATGGGCCTAAAATGGAGGCATACAGTTTGAGTTTTGTACCTATTACTACCCCTGAAGTAGTGGAAAGGTGCAAAGGAAAATGGTGAAATAAAATGAATTTTAACTGTTGTATGGATAGCCTTGAAAGTGGTATCCATTTGTCCCTTTTTACTCACCTTTCCATCAGTAATATACCTTCCTTGCATATTCATCAAGCATCTAATAAGCTAATGTTTTGTGTTGATTCCAATTTGCCTTTTGCAAATGTAGATGATTCTAATTTGCCTAGAGAAGAACAATTATCTTTACTGTAGGAACTCAGAGAGGAACTTACATCTGCTGTGTCATCCTCCCATACTCCTGGTTGGAAACCTTTCATTGGCCAAATCTTCCATAAGAGGGTACAGAAGTATTTTCCTCTTTGTCCACACTGGAAAAAGTCTACTAAAATTCACACAGTATTTGTTGATCCTACTGTCAAGATATTGGACTCTCTTGGCCAATGATGAAAGGTTAGTATTGATAATTTGAGGCCCACTGTCATCATGGAAAAATATACACAGTACTCAAACTTCAGGATTGGATTATGTGATGGTTAGGTTCATGTGTCAAATTGGCCAGGGGATGGTACCCCGCTGTCTGGTCAAGCAAGCACTGGCCTAAACACTGCTGTAAGGATGTTTGTAGCTGGTTAATAAACCAACAGGCTGGTTTATTAAATCATCATTCAATTGGCTGCAGCTGTGACTGATGACATAATAAAAGGGCATGTCTTCCACAGAGAGAGAATGCAGTTGGCTGGATTTAATCCAATCAGTTGAAGACTTTTAAGCCAGACAGATAGAGGACCTTAGCTTCTTCCTCAGCTGCCCAGTGAAGAATTTCCTGAGGAGTTTGTTGAAGTTGCCAGTTCATTTCCTGGGGAGTTCATTGAACATGTTCATCAAAGTTGCCAGTTCATTTCCTGAGGATTTCATCAAACATGTTTATTGAAGTTGCCAGTTCATTTCCTTTGGAGTTCATCAGACATCTTCTTTGGAGTTGCTAATATGCTGACTGCCCTATGGAATTTGGACTCTTGCATACCCACAGTTGCATGAGACACTTTTATAAATCCTATATTCATAGATATATCTCATTGATTCTGTTTCCCTAGAGAACCCAAACTAATACAACTTGGTACAGGAGGTGGGTGGTTTGTGAAACAGAATCTTACACTGGGCTTTTACAATTTGTTTTCTACTCTGAATAGCTTCAAAGACACTAATGACTCCATTTTCATTAATCAAGATGGCACTGACAGTCCATGGCATGAGTTGGCAAAGGAGATATGCAAAATAGCACTGTTTGATTCTCCTAATCATACTCTTGTATGAAGCAAGGCCCTGGGTGACAGTGTTTTCAACACCATCACAGAGTTTTGCAGAATTAAGAGATATAATGATGTTGGTTGGCTGCTCTTAGATACATTGGATAAAGTTATAAGAGAAAGGGAGGAGCTAAAGGGTTCAAATTTAAAAACTTAAATGTCATATGACAGATGTAAAAGTTTCTATGTGTGTCCTGAAAGAAAATCTTATTTCCTGTGGCTGCAGACTTGAGATTTCTGAAAACCAGATGCAGACTCCTATTGTGTGAGTAGCAGATTTACAATGTAAACTAAAATCTCAACCTCTCAGAGTGTCTGCTGTTAAAGTAAAGGCATTGATTGGAAAAGAATGAGATCCTGAAACTTGGGATGGGGACATATGTATTGATAATAATGGCAGTGAGGACATTGGAATCCTGGATTCTGCTGAGTCTTTGTTAGATTTACCTGTAGTGGGCTGTCCTGAGTAAAGAGGTTCTCCACCTCCAGTCTGCCCTAAGGAGCCTGCCATCCAACCTCCACCTAAAGAGATTAACCCTTCAGTGCCTGCCAAACTGTAATCACCTCCCCTGAAGAAGCAGCACTCACTCCTCTGTCTGGAGAGATTAGTCCTGTTTTATGAGATGAAAATGCAACAGAATGTCCTGAGGTAAATGGTTTGAGGAATACTTCTAATTTTTTCCATGATCCACCCCACCACCAGTCTTTGCTTCAAAACCTATAACTAAAGTCACAACAGGCCCCAAATGGTGAGGTACAAAGTGTGACCCATGAGGAAGTACACTATACTTCAAAAGAACTGTTAGTTTTCCAATGTATACAGACAGAAACCAGGGGAATATGTGTGGGAATAGACATGAAGGGTGTGGGATAATGGTGGAAGGAATATAAGGTTGGATCAGGCTGAATTTACTGATATAGGCCTACTAAGAAGAGATTCTGCACTCAATGTTGTAGCTCAAGGGCTTAGAAAGGACATTAACAGGTTGTTTGGGTGGTTGGCTGAAACATGGATCAAAAGGGGGCCAGCACTACAGGAGGCTGACATGCCAGAACTCCCCTGGTATAATGTAGAGAAGGGGGTTCAAAGGCTTAGAGAGATTGGAATGTTAGAGTGGATTTGTCATGGAAGACCTGCTCATGCACCCCTGGAATGTCCAGAGGGCACTCCTTTTACCAGGACTGTAAGGAATAAAATCATGAGACTAGCTTCATCATCTGTGAAGAGCTCTGTAGTTACCCTTCTCTGTAGGTCACATATTACTGTATGAACTGCTGTCACTGAGTTGGAATCCTTAAACACAATGAGGATAATTGGATCCTGAGTTCACAGAAGCCAAGTGGCTGCAGTGAATCACCACAGACAAGGTGGGCATGGCTACCATAATGGAAACAGGCTCAAAGCAGCAATTAAAATAATCTGACTCACAGAGACTTGTGGCATTGGCTAGTAAATCATGGAGTACCAAGTAGCAAAATAGATGGGCAATTGACCAAATTCTTGTTTGAATACATAAGCAGAAGAACTCTAGGTCAAGTGAACAAAAGTCTCCCTTGAGTTACAAAAACAGAGTCATGGCCCCTTAATCAATTCCCAGACTTGAGAGAGTTTACAGATCCAGAGCCCCTTGTGTGAGGGGAAGGCCGTGTTCCCTTGGGGAAGGACCCTGTTACACTGCCAAAAGTTTATACTGTTAATCTTCCTCCCAGAATTCCCCAGAGGGACCTATGGAATTTTACAATGGTAACTGCAATTGGGAAAAGGAAATGATCAGATATTTCATGGATTATTAGACACTGGTTAAGAAGTGACATTAATCCCAGGAGACCCAAAATGTCACTCTGGTCTACCAGAGTTGGGTTTATGGAAGTCAGGTGATCAATGGAGTTTTAGCTCAGATCCATCTCACAATGGGTTCAGTGGGTCCCTGGACCTATTCTGTGGTTATTTCCCCAGTGCCAGAATGCATAATTGGAATAGACATACTCAGCAACTGGCAGAATCCTCACATTGATTCCCTGACTCATGGAGTGAGGACTATTATGGCAGGAAAGGCCAAGTGAAGCCACTAGAACTGCCCCTTCCTGGCCAAATAGTAAACCAGAAGCAATACCAGATTTCTGGAGGGATTGCAGAGATTAATGCCACTCTTAAAAAGACTTGAAGGATGCAGGGGTTGTGATTCCTACCACATACCCATTCAACTCTCCTATTTGGCCTGTTCAGAAAACAGATGGGTCTCAGAGGATGATAGTGGATTATGGTAAGCATAACCAGGCAGTGACTCCAATTGCAGCTGCTATTCCAGATGTGGTCTCATTGCTTGAGCAAATCAATATATCCCCTGGTACCTGGTATGCAGCTATTGATTGGGCAAATGCCTTTTTCTCTATAGCTATTTGTAAGGACCACCAGAAACAGTTTGCATTAAGCGGGCAAAGCCAGCAGTTTACATTCACTGTGCTACGTCAAAGTTATATAAACTCTCCAGTCCTATGTCATAATATTGTCCACAGGGCTCTTGATCATTTATACCTCCCACAAGACATCATACTGGTCCATTACATTGATGATATCATGTTGATTGGACCTAATGAGCAAGAAGCAGCAACTACTCTAGATTTGTTGGTAAGGAATTTGTGTGGCAGACAATGGGAGATAAATCCAACAAAAATACAGGGACCTTCCACCTCAGTAAAATTTCTAGGTGTCCAGTGGTGTGGGACCTGTTGAGTTATCCTTTCTAAAGTGAAGGATAAGCTGTTGCATCTGGCCCCTCATATGACCAAGAAAGAGGCACAACACTTAGTTGGCTTCTCTGGATTTTGGAGACAACATATTCCTCATTTGGGTGTGCCACTATGGCCCATTTACTGAGTGACCAGAAAACTTCTAGTTTTGAAAGGGGACTGGAACAAGATGAGGCTCTGTGACAGGTCCAGGCAGCTATGCAAGCTGCTCTGCCTCTTGGACCATATGATCCAGCTGATCCAATGGTGCTGGAAGTGTCAGTGCAAATAGAGATGCTGTTTGGAGCCTTTGGCAGGCTCCTATAGGGGAATCACAACACAGACCCTTAGAATTTTGGAGCAAAGCTTTACCATCCTCTGCAGATAACTACTCTCCATTTGAGGAACAGATGTTGGCCCACTACTGGGTCTTAGTAGAGACAGAACGCTTAACCATGGGCCACCAGGTTACCATGAGACCTGAGTTACCTATCATGAGTTGGTTGTTGTCTGACCCACAAAGCCATAAAGTTGGGCGTGCACAGCAGCACTCCATCATAAAATGGAAATGGTATATACAAGATAGAGCTTGAGCAGGTCCTGAAGGCACAAGTTATATGAGGAAGTGGCCCAAATGCCCATGTCCCCACTCCTGTCACCTTACCTTCTCTTTCCCAGCCCACATGGCATCTTGGGGAGTTTCTTACAATCAGTTGACTGAGGAAAATAAAACTTGGGCCTTGTTTACAGATGGTTCTGCACACTATGCAGGCACCACCCAAAAGTGGACAGCTGCAGCACTGCAGCCCCTTTCTGGGATGTTCCTGAAGGACAGTGGTAAGGGGAAATCCTCCCAGTGGGCAGAAGTTCTAGCAGTGCACCTGGTTGTTTCCTTTGCTTGGATGGAGAACTGGTCAGAGGTGAGTTTGTATACTGATTCATGGGCTGTTGCTAATGGTTTGGCTGGATGGTCAGGGACTTGGAAGGAATATGATTGGAAGATTGGTGACAAAGAAGTCTGGGGAAGGGATATTTGAATATATCAGAAAGGTGGGCAAAGGATGTGAAGATATTTGTGTCCATGTGAATGCTCACCAGAGGGTGACTTCAGAAGAAGAAGGTTTTAATAACCAAGTGGATAAAATGACCCATTTGGTGGATACCAATCTGTCTCATTCCCCAGCAACTCCTGCCATTGCCCAATAGGCTCATGAACAAAGTGGTCATGGTGGTAGGGGTGGAGGTCATGCATGGGCTCAGCAACATGGACTTCCACTCACCAAGGCTGATCTGTCCACAGCCACTTCTGACTGTCCAATCTGCCAGGAGCACAGACCCATACTCAGTCCCTGATATGGCACCATTCCCTGTGGTGATCAGCCTGCTACCTGGTGGCAGGTTGATTACATTGGACCACTTCCATCATGGAAGGGGCAGTGATTTGTTCTTAATGGAATAGACACATACTCTGGATATGGGTTTGCCTTCCCTGCATGAAATGCTTCTGGAAAAACTATCATCCATGGACTTACAGAAGGCCTTATCTACCATCATGGTATTCCACACAGCATTGCTTCTGACCAAGGAACCCACTTGCCAGCAAATGAATTGAGGGAATGGGCACATGCTCATGGAATTCTCTGGTCTTACCATGTTCCCCATCCTCCAGATGCAGCTGTGTTCATAGAAGAGTGGAATGGCCTGTTTGAAGACTCAATCATGGTGCCAACTAGGTGATAATACCTTGCAGTGCTGGGGCAGTGTTGTCCAGGAGGCAGTGTATGCTCTGAATCAGCATCCACTCTATGGTGCTGTTTCTCCCATAGCTGAGATTCATGGGTCCAGGAATCAAGGGATGGAAACACAAGTGGCACCACTCACTATCACTCCTAGTGATCCACTAGGTAAATTTTGCTCCCTGTATCTGCACGCTTAAACTCTGCTGGTCTACAATTCTTTGTTCCAAATGGAGGAGTGCTTCCACCAGGAAACACAACAATAATCCCATTGAAGTGGAAGTTATGGCTGCCACCTGGCCACTTTGGGCTTCTTTTGCCTTCGAATCAACAGGCAAGGAAGGGGATTACTGTACTGGCTGGGGTGATTGATTCTATCAAGGGGAAATAGCACTTGTTCTAGTTTGCTAATGCTGTCAGAATGCAAAACACGAGAGATGGATTGGCTTTTATAAATGGGGGTTTATTTGGTCACACAGTTACAGTCTTAAGGCCATAAAGTGTCCAAGATAACATATCAGCAATCAGGTACCTTCACTGGAGGATGGCCAATGGTGTCCAGAAAACCTGTGTTAGCTGGAAGGCACGTGGCTGGTGTCTGCTCCAAAGTTCTGATTTCAAATGGCTGTCTCCCAGGACATTCCTCTCTAGGCTGCAGTTCCTCAAAAATGTCACTCTTAGTTGCACTTGGGGTATTTGTCCTCTCTTAGCTTCTCCAGAGCAAGAGTCTGCTTTCAACAGCCATCTTCAAACTCTCTCTCATCTGCAGCTCCTGTGCTTTCTTCAAAGTGTCCCTCTTGGCTGTAGCTCCTCTTCAAAACATCACTCACAGCTTCACTGAGTTCCCTCTGCCTGTCAGCTCATTTATATGGCTCCACTGATCAATGCCCACCCTAAATGGGTGGGGCCATGCCTCCATGGAAATATCTCATCAGAGTTATCACCTACAGTTGGGTGGGGTGCATTTCCATGCAAATCTAATCAGCATCAAAATGTCTACCCCACAAAGACTGCATCAAAGTATATGGCTTTTTCTGGGGGCATAATACAGTCAAACCAGCACAGCACTGCAACTACACAATGGAAGTAAAGAATAGTTTTCCTGGAATACAGGAGATCCCCTAGGGCATCTTAGTACTACCATGCCCTGTGATTAAAGTCAATGGAAAACTGCAACAACCCAATTAAGGCAGGACTACCAATGGACAAGAAACTTCAGGGATGAATGTTTGGGTCACCCCACCAGGGAAAAATACATGGCCAGCTGAAGTGCTTGCTGAGGATAAAGGGAACAAGGAATGGACAGTGGAAGAAGTTGTGATAAATATGAACTATGACCATGTACCAGTTACAGAAACAAGGACTATGATGGCATGAATATTTTTTTATATCCAGTGAAAGTGTCCTTCAAACATAAGGGAGACTTTAAATATTTCCAGACAGACACTGAGAGTGTTTGTGAATAAGATATCTGCTCTATAAGAAATACTAAAGGGAGCACTACAAGGAGATAGGAAAAGCAAGGAAAGAGAGATTTGAATACTATAGAAGGAAGACTATCAGTAGTGCAAAAATAGAGAAAAAAATAACATGTAAAATTCAAAGACCAAATGGTAGACAATAGACATTTTATTGAGTGAAATTTGACAAAAAAAAAAAAGGATGGACACTACATGGTTTTGCTAATATGAACTAACATCAATGAGAAATCTTTGAGAGTTTAAATTGAGAACACAGGTTATCAGGATATAGAAAGAGGTTAGAGATTGGGCATTTGAGGCTGAAGGAGTACAGATGGTTCAACAGGATTGACTGTATAGATACAGAAATGGATAGCACAATACTGTGTGATGGTAGAACAATAGTGTAAGAGCTCTGAAAAATGATGAGTCAGAGTATGTTTGAAAGAGGTATGTATGACACCAGAAGGAAAGAAAGAATCTAAAGACAGGGATTATATAACTTAACAAAACCTAGAATGGTGAATGATGGTGATTAAATGCACAAATATAAGAAAGGTTTTACACGAGAGAGAAGAAATGAATGTCAACATTGCAAAGTACAGAAAGTTGTATGATATAGGGGAAAAGTACAATCAAAGCAAACAAGAGTCTATAGTTAATGGTAGGATTGTTAGATGCTTCCATTAATTGTAACAAAGGCAATATACCAAAGATAAGTCTCTAAAGAGGGGGATATAAGGGTGTGGTATGGGATTGTTGTTGTTGTTGTTGGTGGTGTCTGGCCTTCCACTGTATTATATTTTATTTTTTCTTCTTTTATTTTTATTCTATTTTTCTCCTCTTCCTATTTCTTTGTGGAAGAAATAGAAATATCCTCATATAGATTGTGGTTTTGAGTTCATAAATATTTTATTATACCAGGAATCACTGATTGTATACTTAGATGGATTGTATGGTGTGTGGATAAAACTGTTTAAAAATAAACAGAGTGATACAACTGCTGGAGAAAATGTGGAAAGTGGTATCTTCCTATTCCCTGTTGGTGGGGAAGTATAATGGTGCAGCCCATCTGGAAGTTTGTGGTGGTTCCACAGGAAGCTAAGAACAGTTTTCCATATGGTCCTGCAACCCCATTATTGGGTAAGTACTTGGAAGACATGAGGGTAGGGACACAAATGGACATTTGAACACTGGTGTTTATGGCTGCAGTATTCATGATTTCAATGGATGGAGGTGGCCTAAGGGTACATCAACTGATAAACAGAATGTTGAACCATGGTGTATACATACAATGGAATACTGTGCAGCTGCAAGAAGGAATGAAATTGTGAGATATGCAATTAGGTGAATGGAACTTGTGGGCAGCATGTTGAGTGATAAAAGCCAGAATCAAAAAGACAAACATAATGCCACAGTAATGTGTTCTAACTATATTGTATAGACTGAGAATTGAATCTGAGAGCATAGGTTATCAAGGGAAGTCTTATGGTAAAGGTCCCTAGTTTGTAAGCTTTTACAGCAGTCACATCCATTCATGAGTTCTAATGGTTATTTCTAAATTCTGAGATGCTGAGCTGTTTTATGAATACCCTGGTCAGTCCCTGGGACTTTGGGTATTTGTATGACACCTTAGTCTCAGAGCCAGAGTTTGGCAGCTATGAATCTCAACATGACCCCATGCAGCAAATATTAAAAAAGCTGAAAAAGAGATCAGAGTACAATCAGATATATGGGACTAAGGTAAATCAGAATAAAAGGTAAAGAATGATATTGGCTGTGTTTCAAAACTTCAACTTCTATGTGAGACCAAAGGAAGACGTGTTTATTTGGTACATAATCTGCACTTTCTGTGGCACACTATATAATTTAACTCATATGGTCACTTTATTAAAAAACCACAATTACACAGAACCTTGAATAGGGAGTGAAAGCTGGCTGGTTTGTACAAGTTAGTATGAAACCCAATACTTCCCAGAGTAATTTGGGCAGAGAATATAAAGTATTTGCAAATCCACCTTGAGGGACTGGGGAAAAATGTGGAAATATTAAACTTCACCACATAGGGAATTATTGATATTTTCACAAGCATTGGGGATGAGCAGTTTAGTATGTTTAGCCCTTGATATTGGGGCTTTCCCTTATGTAGCTTATTACTGCAAAGAAGATGAGAAGCCTATTTGAAATTGTGCCTGAGTCACCCCCAGAAAACTTCTTTTGTTGCTCAGATGTGGTCTTTCTCTCTAAGCCAACTCTGCAGGTGAACTCACTGCCCTCCACTCTATGTGGGCCATGATGCCCAGGAATGCAAATATCCCTGGCAACATGGGACATAACTCTGAGGGATGAGCCTGGACATGGCATCATAGGATTGAGAAAGACTTCTGGTCCAAAAGGGGGAAGAGAAATAAAACAAAATAAAGTTTCAGTGGCTGGAAGATTCAAATGTCATTGAGAGGTCATTCTGGAGGTTATTCATATGCATTATATAGATGTCCCTTTTTACTTTTTTGTTGAGAATAACTAGAGGCAAATACCTGAAGCTGTTGAATTGCAACCCAGTAGCCTTGATTCTTGAAGATGATCTTATATCTGTATAGCTTACATGGTGTGACCCCTTGATTGTTAAAATGTTGTGGCTCACACTCCATTCATCCAGTGTATGGAGAGATGAGTAGAAAAATGGGAAACAAAAGTAAATGAATAATAGGGGTAGGAGGGATATGAGATGTTTTGGGTGTTTTTTTTTTTTATTTTTACTGTTGTCTATTATTTTAACTCTTGTTTTTATTTTTATTTTTTTGAGTAATGAAAATTTTCAAAAATTGATTACACTGATGAATGAACAATTATATGATGATACTGTGCTCATTTGATTGTACACTTCAGATGATTTTATGGTATGCAAATAAAGCCTAATATAACTGCATTAAAAGAAAACTTAATCAGAACACTGACTTACAGATGTCTGCTTCATTGAAACACCTCAGTGTCCAAAATATTACAGTGTTGGCAGGAGAAGACAAACTCTGATGACCTACACTCTTCAGGCAGATCAATAAATATCAAAAGTGGCCAGAGATGGGCTGGACAAAGATAAATCAATGCGATCAAAATAAGGCTTCTTTTCTGAGTTGTCAAAACCCACTGATAAATAGAGCTTCATTCATGAATGCTTTTAACTTTTTTCTCTTTATGTATGCCATATACCTGGGTTAGGAGACTTCTCTCTTATATAAGTCCAAAGAAGATCCAGTGCTAAGACAACACATAGATCAGCAACTATCTTATGACTGAAGGGACTCATAAAATTAACCATCTCCTTGAAGACCCATAACTCTGTGGGAGAATGACTCTAGAGAGATTCAGAAGAGGAAGTCCTGAGAAGATGGTCTGTGCTTCCTGGGAATTGGATTTCCACTTTCAATAGACAGTTGTGGATTGTTTTCCCTGGTCTCTTTTAGCAGCTTCTGGGTTTCAGTATCAGGTTCATCTAACTTCAATCTGAGGTACAAATAAATAAAAATAAAGTTTCCTGTGTCTCTCTTGTTTTGAGGAGATTCATTTCAAACTCCAAGTACCTGCAAATCTCATGTTTTAGGCTTCATAGAGAAAGGGACACGTTGATAATCCTATGCTACAAAGAGGAGCTCCATATTGATTTGTAAGGGGAAGAAATATAACAGCAGATTAACAACATGATGGTTTAAGACCACTGTTGGCTTTGGCTGCTTGGATGATTATCATACTATATTTGGAGTGAAAGATGAAATTGCACAATCTAGCAATACCAGGAAGTTCTAAGGCAAACCTAGTTCACAATGTAGTTTTACATCTCCTACTCAGGTGGAACCAGATTTACCAGCTAAATAGATGAGACATACACTTGTAGCCAGCTAGTCAGGCCAGCTTTTCTACCTTTGGCCAGAAGATACTGTCCACTTACCACCATTTTTCTGACCTGAGCTGACACCAACCTCAGTACTAGGGTTTAACTTGTGGTAGCCACATTCAACTGTGAATATGGGGAAATAGAGTTGGGGGAGAGAGAAAGAATAATTAGAGCAAAATATGCCTTAAAAGTAAGAGACCAAAGAGATTAGCTTCCACGTGCCTTGCTAGTATGGTAGACCTCATTGTTAGCACATTAACTATAGTTTTTATCTTGTTTGATTCATGAGTTCCATGCAACCTTAAGCTAGCTTGAGTAGATATCTTGTTGGCAAACAAAATAACTAACTTAAATGAGAGCCAAATAGCATCAAGATGTCTTAAACATGATCATTCAAGATCAAATGTAATTGTACCTATTCATGATTATTAGAAGTCGGTCATTGTTGGTGGAAAGGGAGAAAAAGTAGCAGTTCTCCCAGTTAGTTCTATGTTCAATCAAAAGTCTTGAAGGAATGGGAAGTGGAACACAAAGGACCACATCAGAAGACTTAAGTGCATTGTTCTAAGAAGGAGGTATAATGTTAGGGTTCTTCAGCTTCAAGTAAGAGAAAAAGACTACAATTAATTTAAAGGGCTTGCTAGAAGAATATTGTGGTAGCTGACAGAATTAGAGTTAAATACTGAGTTAAGAAAGGGCAAGGCCAGGACTTCTCTGCATTTCTAGGATCCATGAGACTGCAAGACCCAGGAAAGAGTATCTGACAGCTGGTCTAAGGAAACAGCCCCACTGTCATCTTTGTGAGGGGAGTATACTGTGACTGAGAGCGAAATTACAAAAAAGATATAGAAAAGAAAACCACTCCAAACCTCTAATATCCACAAGGTAACTTAGTGTCTGAGATTCATGTTAAATAAACATATGATCTACATTTCTTGCAGATGAAATTTGTTATTTTAAGCCATCTATAGTAGGTATCATCTGTGAATTTTTAAGGTGTAAACAGGCTAACGGATAAACAAAATGTGATATATTCATATAATGGATTATTCAGCTAAAAAAGGCCTGAAGTTTTGATCCATGCTACAACATGAATGAACTTTGAAGACATCATGCTGAGGGAAATTAGCCAGTCATGAAAGGACAAATACTTTATAATTTCACTTTTGAAATGTCTAAAATAAGAAAATTCAGAGCTAGAAAGTAGATTAGAGGTTACCTGGTGCTCTGATGAGAGGGGGAAGGGGAAATTTGATTAATGGGTATGGAATTTGGGGTGATAAAAGTTTTGGTGTTAGAAGAAGGTGTTGGTAGCACATCATTGTGAACATATTTAGTGTCAATGCATTGTACACTTAATTGTTAAAATGCCAAGTCATGTTCTATTTGTTATAACAATACAAAGAAACCACCCCCTACCAGGAAGGCTCATTGTTCCTCATAGCTGTGGCAAAAAGCAAATAGAATTCAATGACATCTTGGTCCATTGAGCAAGTAGAGGAGATCCAGTGGCAGCTTCACATCCTGAGAACATGGCTCTAAACCTGATGTCGATTTTCCAGGCCTCTGTAACCAACACAGCCAAAAGAACAGTCTTACCCCACAAAGCACCATTTGACATGAGCAAATTGATTATCCCAGAGATGACATCTGACCACCATAGCTCTTCTCACTTAATAAGCCATCAATCCAGATTTTTGGTTATAGATTGCATGTTAGTCCCATTCTTTGACTCATCTTAGCCTCAAAAGCAACAGAGGGACTTGATGGGAGAATTGCCTGATAGTCAAATGAGTGCATGAAAGTCACATGTTCATGACAGGTGCTGCAAATTGAATCATGCCCCCCATAAAAGACATGTTGAAGTCTTTATCTGCATTCCTGTGGGTCACCCCTAGCTCCTCCTGGACCATTCCACAATCCAGCTAATGCCTGATATTGGGGGTTGACACATCTGAATCTTCATTTCTATTCCTGTGGGTATGAATCCATTTGCAAACAGGACTTTGGGAAGGTATTATCAGTTAACTTGTGGCCAAACTGAATCAAGATAGATTTTTAATTCACATGACTGGAAGACTTATAAAGAGAGGAAAATTGGAAACAGAGAGAAGCCAGAAGTCAAACAAGGCCATAGGAGGAGACCAGGATATCACCATGTGATGGAGGCAGGCCATGATAAGAATACTGCCAGATCCTGGAGAAAGCATGGCCTTGCTGACACCTTGGCTTGGGACTTCTAGCCTCTCAAACCATGAGCCAATAAATTTTCATTGTTTCAGCCAATACTTTGTGTAGTGTTTATTACAGCAACCTGGAAATTAAGAATGTTGCCTATGTCAAATTCCTGTAATTTGTGTTCCCAGAGGCCATTACTGAGGAACTACTTGGGGACCAGAAGAATCATATGCTATAGTCTGGATGGACAAGTTTGAAGTCCCAAGGCCTTGAAAAGCATCTTTATTCCATTATGTTCCATGTTGTTTTGCCCCAGATCAAGACTGATCAGTCTCTTACTGGTGCTGAGAGCAGAGGAGAGTTCAATGCAACTGAAAGGACTGAGGGAACATCCACAAAGACTGTTGGGGAGACAAATTAATTTATTAGTTCAACAAATGCTTAATAGCATTCTATATGCCAGGCACACCCTTGGGTGCTGGGCAATCCAGCAGTGGCCAAAAAAAGGCTCTGCCCTCAGAGCATGTTCTAGTAACAGGAAATGGTAGCACAAGTACTATTCTAGGTATAAGTAAGGGATGATGGAGATCAAGGGGTAAAAGAAATAGTAGGGGTGCTAGTTATGATGGCTGAAGAAGACATGAGGGAGGTGAAGGTAAATGACCATTGAGAGATCTGGACTAAGAACTTGCCAAGTAGAGAAGGAGCCTGTGCAAAGGCCCTGAGGTTATATAGGTTTCACAGGAAACAGATTATCAAGACAGCCAGTTTGGAGAGAATAAGCCAGGGAGGTCATAGGTAAGAAGGCATCAGATCAAACAAGGCTCTTGAGCCATTGCAAATTTCAGATTTTACTGGGAGTGACATGGGGAACCGCTGAGGGTTTTGAGCAGAGAAACATGTCTTGAGATGATGTACAACTGAGAAGTTATTTTTGGTTGAAAAATGGTAGGGGAACAAAGAAAGTAGTACCATATATGCATCTGTAGTCCATACAATACAGATGATACCTCTAGAGGTGGCATGAGGAAAATCTGCATATACAGGAATTTGAAATGGATTTGGCTTGAGGTTTGAAAGGAAAAGGCAATAAAGATGACACATCAAGATTTTGTTCTGAATAAATAAGATTATTTTTTTTTTTGAGATACAGCAGGAGACATTTTAGGTGGAGAAAATATCAATTCAGTTTTGGACAAGCATGTTTGCGATGCCCATCAGAATTCCAAGGGAAAGTGTCATGTTAGATGCTGGATGGGTGCAGAACAGAGGAGAAAGCTTTCTTCCATCTGGAGTTGGTGAAATGGCTGAAGACAGATAAACAGAAGATGGTAAAATTTCTCAAGGAGCGTGTGTGCATGCATGTGTGTGTATTGTATATGATAAGGGAATAGGTCAAATGTTCAAGTTGGCTCCAGGATCTAAAGTAGAATAAATTTCTGGTGCAGAGCTCTGTATTGTCAGTATATATTTCATTATCATCATCTCTTTTTGAGATGGATGCAATTAACCTTATTTCCTAGATTGTATGAGATTATACCCCTAGGACATTACAGCTGCCTAGATAAAGGGTAGCCATCCTTCCCCATACCAGTAGAGCTTGTGAGTCAGAGGCCCTTTCTCCACATTAACACCACCCCTTTCCTGAGAACAGGTTCATACTATGAGTTGTAGGAAGCTGTGATTCCCTACTTGCGATTCTGAGTTGTTGCTTACTCAACCCTCAACATCTTTAGTGCACTTTAAGTTGCAATTACTCTGAGAGATGTAAAAATACCAATGCCTGGTCTCATCTCTGGAGATTGTTTGATTGATCTGAGACTTTCAAACATACAGTTTTGGTTGAGAACTAGAATTGCACAATACTCTCTTGTACTGTACAGGCTGGGGAAAGAACTACCTTGAGAGTCCTTTTGGGTACCTGAGTGATGATCCTTAACTCACATGGGATTTTTAAGACAGAATAGAGTCAGAGGCCATTTTTCTGATCACAGAGGCAAAGCTTTCTGGTCCAGTATCTAATTCTTTCCTCTCTGAGTGTTGGAATTTGGGGAACAGCAACCACTTCTTGATGCTTGTGTCCCTGAGGTGTTACAGATTAAAATTTTTCACTGGGGGCCTACTGATAACCCAGCCTAGAATCTATCTCTTTAGCCATCCCAATGGGTTAAGAACACTCAATTTTCTTTTCAAATTCTTTCTGAATCACAGTTGGAAGGATCTGCTATATTGATATGCCATTTTAGATACAGATTAAAGTTTTGGAGAATAATTTACAGAGACATTTCAGGTTACACAGTGGTTCCTTCAAAGCCATACACAAACACTTCAGTTCAATAATTCCTATATAATTCAGCCCCAGATCCAAATGAGTTAGACTTGACATTTGTCAGAGAAGCTTTGAGAGATGATTGCAACAAACTCCCATTAACCTGCAGCACCACAGCCTAGAAGTTTTCAACATGGAAAAAATCTACTAGTTCTTCCTGGCTTGGTGATCCCATTCCAAAACCTTCCAACCTCAAGCCAAGAACTATAAACTGGTTCAGAAATGGAGAAATGGAAATAAAATAACGGGGTGGTATGGTACAGGATATTACACTCTCCCACTCAAAGGTGTCCATGTCTTGATCCTCAGAACCTGTGAATACTGCTTTAAATGACCAAAGGGACTGCATAGATGAACAAGATGAGCATCTTGAGAAGGGGAGATTATTCTGGGTTATCTGGGTGGGCCCAATGTCATCACAAGTGTCCTTATAAAAGAGAGGTAGGAATGTCAGAAACAGAGGTGGATGTGATGATGGAAGCACAGATTAGAAAGGGATTCAAAGATGCTACATTGCTACCTTTGAAGACAGAGGAAAAGGCCATGGGCCAAGGAATGGTGTTGGCCTCTAGAAGCAGGAAAACGTAAGGAAGCATTCTCAGCTAGGGCCTCCAGAAGGAACGCAACCATGCTGATACCTTGATTTTAACAAAATGAGACCTGTTTTGAATTTCTGACTGACACAACTATAATATAACCAATTTGTGTTGTTTTAAGTCACTACATTTATGGTAAATTTTTTATGTCAGCAATAGTTAACTAATAGAGGTTGTATATATTATTCATAACCTACTTATGGGATAGAGGATCTTAAGCTTGCCTGCTATCTTCCATTCAGAGAAGTGATCAGTTAGCTCAGCTCCTAAATTCAATTGGTAGAGAGGTAGAGTTCACAGATCAGATCCATAAAAAATGGGATTGGGTCCTAGATATCAATTATCCAAATACACAGAATATATGTGTTATTTTCCCATATCTGTGTTTTCCTTCTCCTGCCTTGCTATTGGAGTTCTGCTACTAAAATTAAATTCAGAAAATGAATGACACCTGAAGAAATCAATGGCTGGGGTGTTACACAGAATAACAGTCCCCCAAAGCTGTCCATGTCTAATCCCTGTAGTCTGTGTCACCTTCAGTGACCAAAAGGATTTTGAGGTATAATTAGAACAAAGGATCCTGAGATGGGGGATTATCCTGAATTATTCTGTAGGGTCCAATATAATATATTTTCACAAGCCCATAATAGTGGAGGACCATCCAAACCAGAGAGGTATAATAAAGTCTTAACAAGCAGTTTCTAGCTTTGAAAAATGGAGGAAGGGTGTCATGAGCTAAGGAGTTCTTCTACCTTTAGAAGCTGGAAACCACCCTCAGTTTACAGCCAGCAAGAAATAGGGACCTCTTTCCTATAAAGGCAAGGAATTTAATTTTGCCAAAAGCCTGATTGAGCAAGATAATGGAGTCCTGGATCCATTATTTTTTCTCCAAAAATGGATCCTTTGATTTTAGCCCGGTGAGATCTATGTTGGTATTTTGGCCTATACAAATGTAGGGTAAATCGGTGTTGTCATTAAATTAGCAGAAATTTGTTACAGCACCAATAGAAAACTTATACAACTGTTTTTTAGTTTTAACAAACTAAGTGATAGTATAGGTGTTGGTTTCCATAAAACCCTCCTGCTTTGTCAACAGAACCTAGAAGATGATGATCATGTGATACAGCTAGAGGAGTGGTACCACAGGGAGCCCCAATTATGGCACATGGCAGCAAGGGCCACAGGCTCAGAAGGGACATGGGGCATGGATAATTAGCTTGTGTATGACCCACATAAATAGAGGGAAATGAACATCACCCTCCCCTCCATGGCTTGGAAACTTCTAAGTTTATAGAAACTCATTTGATTGTGGGGTAATAGAAGATGGTCCAAATGAAACTAAAGTCAAGCTTTGAGAATTTTAGTAAGAGGGAGGTTGGGATTAAAAAAAAATTTGAATTAAGGTTTGTAAGGAAAAGGACTTGATCTAAATTTCCTGGGAGTCATACCTTCTAAGGAGATGCAAACTTGTTAAGGTTTATTGTCTTAGACACAGTTTGCTCACCTGAAGTCAGGGGAGAAATGTACATATCTCAACTGTGAGGATTAAATGAAATCATCTTTGGCAAGACCTTAGCATGAAACCTGGCACACAATAGTTGCTTAATAAGTGTCAGCCATCATTATTTTGATTTTGTTTAGATGCTTTGGATGGAGACAACATAATTCAATTATTAATTTGAATGTAGGGTTAGCAGCTATTATTCCCTATATAAGTTCACATTATTTCAATTTGGGGGATGTAAGAGAGGATGGGAAATCAATATTTTCCCTCTACTTATTTCCTACTGTAAAGTTAATACTCTAAATTTTAAGTGGGCAAATAATTTCCAGACACTGGATGCATTAAGTTATGTCTGAGGTTAAAACTAGTTAATAGGAAAAGCAGTTACAAGGGTAACTCCCAGGAGGTGATTTTACAGGTGACAAGAGCCCAGGAAGTATCAACACTAAACAGAATCTCTGAATGGAAACAACAACTGCAGCACCATTTTCCTATTATTGTCTTAACTACAATTTTAGTATTGACAAAAGGATTATGTTGAGTTTGCCACCAAATAACTCCATTTACCCTCAACATTAGATAGGCTTTATGTGACTCTGGCAAGAACACAGGTGAAGAATCAGATCAGGAAACCAGCTACACTCTGCAAACCCATAGAGAGTACTGACATTGCTTCTTTTAATTTTTTTCATTCTTCCCTCTCCACAGGTCTCCTGAGTTTGAACTATATAACCAGCCTTGTAACTTGGGGTATTTATATGAATTAAGTGGTATTATATCTTTCCTACTTGGATCCAGGGTGTGTGTGTGCATGTTTGTACATGTACATGTGTGTGCTTCTGTACACACACTAAGGCAGCCAGCAGGTACTTAGACCAGGATCTGTAACTTGCAATTGTGGTAACTCAAGCCCTCACCCAGAAGTTTCACCCCTCCATCCCTGAGGCCATTTTTGGCCAAGAAAATTTGTGTCAGCCTCTGGTTGACAATCAGAGAGGAAGCAAGGTCCTTGCATCAGGCTTCTTTGAGCTGACAGGCTTCCAACCTGCAGATGAATCACACAATTTGTAAGGTGGTGAGAGCATTTCCAAAGTCCAGACCTCTTGGCTATTGCAAATGCCAGAGGATCTTCAGCTAGTATCCTTCTTGTTAGCTTCCCTCTTTCTCAATTGCCAGTGAACACAGGCATGAAAGAACAGCAAGAAAAGGGCAGGAGGCATGAGTCACATGCCTGGTATAGAAAGCCCATCATTATATCAGTAGGAGTCTCCATGTGGGTTGCCTTGTGGACAGCCAACGCCAGGTCTTACCATGGTCCTTCTCTCCACAGCCCCAGACCTAAAACAGAGGCTCCACAAGAAGAGAGAAGAGCCTTATGGCAGCCTCTGCAGGGAGTACTCTGGGTGGGAGAATGTCATACACAGCAATGTCACACCCTCATCCAAGAGTTCATTGGATGTGAGTTTCAAGCATATCAGGAACTGGTTGATTTTGAGGGTTGAGGAAAAATCAGCCCATTGCTGAGTGGCAGCTGAACAAGATTCCAACCTGCAGGAGAAACGGAAACAAGATCTTCTCAAGAATCCAGACACCGTAGGAACATCTCCCAGTTTTATATCCTCCTCACTCCATTATCTGCTATATCTTGGTTGGAGTTATTTTGAGCCATGTTGCTCAAAGTGTGGTCCTGGGACCACCTGCATCAGTATCATCTGGGATCCAGATGGAAATTCAAATTCTTAGCTCTCACCTTAGACATACTGACTCAAACTCTGGGTGTGAAGTCCAGTGATTGATGTTTTAAAATCCCCTATAATCATCTGGAAGTCATGTTAGAAAGACTCCTGGATCATACTCCAATAATTTGATTCAGAGTATCTGGAGTGGGGCTCAAGATTTGCTTTATCACAAGATCCCAAGGGAATCTGCTGTTGCTGTTGATCTGGAAACTACAAATTGTGAACCACATAGAAGTCCCATTAAGAATATCATGCAACATAATGCACATTTTATTTCTGGAGACATCATGTGCTAATGAAACTTCATTGGAACAGTATAGATTATCACTAAGGCCTCTAGAGTGAGGGTTTCTCTTAACATTTGTTTTCTTATTACCAACTCTGCAATTTGCTATGTATGAAATACTGGGCAAGTTACTTAATTTAATTCATGTCTCAATTCCTCCAACTTTAAGTTGGGGATAAATTGTGCCCAAATGTTTCATGATTAAATTTCACAATTCACATCATGTGCCAACTGGAGTACCTGCAGCTAGAAAAAATTCACTAAAACTCTGTTGAAAACACTTAGGTCCTAAACTATAGTAGGGTTACAAAATCTAACTAATCAATTTTATTGCAAGGTAGAATGCTAGCTTCATCAAATGGAATAAGCATAAAAAACTTATATAGAATCTCCTTCCCATTTCAAGACTCAATTTTCTCATTGAGAAACACACCAGTGATCAAAATTTTAAAGTCACAGAATGTTTTACCCCACTGGCTAATCCTCATATGAAAAGGAAAAGTCATTGATGGTAGTCATAATGAGGGGAACACATGTGTTTGGACCATATTTCATTCAATCCTCAAGTCCTTATGAGGAATGTATTGTATCTTTTAACTGATGAGAAAAAGACCTGTTAAACAGCCAAAGGTGGTATTAGCAGAGGCAAAGCCACAATTTGAGACCAAATTTTCTCAATCTGTGTCTCTGCTAGTACTCTAGTGGAGTAAAGAGAGAGACAATGGATCATCTTCAAGCCTCCAAATGGGGAACTTCCTTAAGGGAGATCTCTCAAACCCCAAGACTACTGGGGAATGGGCAACTGGGGGCTCCTGAATGGTCCTTTCCTGGAAGGATGAGGCCAGGGGCTGCTATCCTGAATCATAACATAGGAAACATGAGCTACAAACAAACCCTACCTGACAGAAGATGACACCCAGATTCTGGAGTTTCATTAGACTGAGGGATGTTGTGTATGGTTGTCTGGGTTGTTCACTGCTCAAGGCCTGTGGTGGCTAAACTCCAGTCCATTTTCTATTCTGGGTAGTGCTCTGTGTAATCAGAATAAGGGACCCATTTACTAATTCACACATAAATACTATAGAGGCTTGTGGAAGCTCTGTTTGAATGATGAATTTTGGTGATTGTGAGATATACCTGAGATACTAAAGGCTACATTTTGGGTGTCTCATGACCTCACACAATGGGGAAAGCATTATCATTCTGGACACTGCCTTGAAGGGTCAGATGAGCCAGAGTCTATTGACCACTGAAAGTGAAGCAGAAGTTCTGATAAGCATCCACAAGGGAGATATTTTTGAGGTTAGGGAAAGGAAAACAAATGAGGTTTTGATCTTCTGTACCTATAATGTGTACAAATTGATACAAAGGGATGCATTATGTTTAATATTTATAAGATCAGAAGCTCTAATTATTTTAGTCATCTCAATCTTTTGCCAAAGGAAAATAAATCATAAGCAGTCATTTCAAAGAAAAGCTGTTCTTCTATGGCTTTTTGAAAAAGGCAAGGAATGGAATATCTTTTTTTTCCTGGTCTTATCAATGGGTCCATTTCATGACCACTGTTTTCTGCAGAATATTTTATGACTGCAAGGAATTTTCTTGCACTTAATATCAGGATCACATGGCAAATATAACCCTAAGTAGACAAGAGCTTGTGTTTCTCTACATTAAAGAAGAAAAATACCAGAGCATAACTGCAGCTGGAGAAGGTTTCAATGAAAGGGAATTTCATTGATATGTAAGGTAACTTCAATAAGTCAACTGTGTTTACATACTCCTTTCCCACAAATATAACCTCAAGGGCCTTTCCCATTATATTATCTACCCAAAGATCAGGTTCATGAAGTCCCCATGAAGTGTTGGTTTATTTGGACAAATCCCACATTGTTCTGAAAGTAAGTATTTAAGTATGTAATTACCTATTTTGCTTTTTTTAAGACCCACCCTTCCTTACAAATTTCAACTGTTTGGTTTTTGTGACCATTTACAGATACACATGTATCCAATTCAAGGGAAAGTCCTCTTTTACTACTCAGTCTTCAGGTTAGCCCAGCATGCTCTTGCTCCCTCTCGATACTGGTGCTTCTTGACTAGATATGAGTTTGGACTCCAAGGAACATTACACAATGAATTGGGACGTTTCTTGTTTGTCACAACTGGGAATGGTTTGTGTGGAGGAGGTGTTGCTATTGATATCTAGTGGGCAGAGTCAAGGGATACTGTTAAAACATCTTACAATGCACAGAAACAGTTCCCACAACAAACTGTCCAGAGCAAAATGTCAATAGAGATTGAGAATCACCACCTTACATACAATCCTATGGTGGTCATAATAGGATTAAAACTGCCCTAGAGTTTTGATAGACTTTATGGTGTTTTGTGGACAAACCATATTTCATATCACAATAAGTTATATAAATCTTCCACTAGAAAAATTTAAGGATGGGAATCATCTCAATTACTTGTGTCCTGAGAATCTCATGGGAGTCCAGGCAAGGAGTACAAACATTGCTCCAAAATTAAAAATGCAAGAAACTTGGTCATGCCTTATGGGGTTTGAATCTAGAGATTTGTTTCTACTTACACCACCTTCTGGAGATTACAGGTAGCAGCAGTTATTTTTTCACAAAGAATTCTCACCAATGAATTACTAAGGAAATTTTCACTGATGTTGAGAAATAACAGATTATTGTTTGCACCAAACCTGGAGCAAAGGTCCATTAGAAATGAAGGATGTGTTGAACATTCTGGGTCCTGCAGGGAAGAGATGAAGGGGAAAGTTTACCAAATATTGCTGAAGAGGAAGCCAACATTTGTCACTTCATGGTGAAAACATTTAGGGTTGCTCTGGACATAAACCCCTAATAAATAGGTATAACCCTATAAGTTGGATGAGTCACACATTTAGCACCACAATGGGGCAACTCACTGTGCCAGAAATATCAATGGAGATAGAAGTTGTACTTCATAAACAACAGACTGAGTTAGAAGAAGTTAAAATTCTAAGCACATCATTCATAAAAGATTGAGATCAATGTACATAGCAATAGGGGATATTTGAATACCTAATGGTACATCCATTCACATAATATTTGGTCATTTCTCAAGCTGGTTTACAGCTATACTTGTTGACCTAAAATTATATCCACTAAAACTTGAGAAAATATGAAGTAGTTATATGTTCATATACACAGACTTCTCAAAAAGTATTTGATTTCTTCTGTTTAGTTCTGAGTGGTAGGAATTTTGTGGGTGATCCATGGTTTATTTATATTTGTCAGTCTTGCCTTAGTTTTTTATATATCTGTATGAAACATGTTGAGGCATTTGCAAATAGTGATCAGCTCAAAAGAAAAGGAGACAGTTCTCAAAGCAACATCTGGTTCCAAGCCCATATTTCTAATTATGTCATCATGGCTCCTACTTTGAATGTTAAGCAGACAGAAGTCCAGCAAGAGGGAGAATTCTGACCTCACAGTACATGGAACAGGATACTCTGGCTTTTTCTTATGGGAAAGTGGCAGGAGGCTGAAGATGGGAGAACTAGGAGAGTAGAGTTCTTACCTCTTAACTTGAGACATTGATTTCTGATGCTCCAGAAATATTCTTTTTTTTACATGCAGTGAAATTTTCTGAAAATTTTGACAATGCTTGAGGAAGAATGAATAGTGTATGGTATCCATTTTTTTTTTTTTGAAATACAGGTGCATTTCCTTAAACTGGCCCATTACATCTTTCACAAGCTCTTCCTGAGATTCATAGAGGCAGTAAAATGGTTCCTTTATGCCCATCATTAAAGACAAGGGCTTATTCTCATTGAATTTTGCTTTGCATTTCAGCAATTCCTGTTTGACTTCCATTGATGCCTCATATTTGAAAGTTGTCTCCAGCTCCTTGACTCTCTTTTCATTCAATAGGCTAAACAAGAAGTGATATGGTGGTCTGGAAAGTTGGGATGGGGTCCTCTCCCCTCTACATCTGCAGTTTCAGAAAAGAACAGACAATACAGCACACTAGGGTTCTGAGCCCATGTTGAGCAAGGCTGCATTGCTCCTCATCAGATCAAAAGTTTGCAGGGCTTGATCTTCATCTTTCAATTGTTTCAAGATATATGCCTTCCTGTCCACCTTTAAACCCCTCAATTTCTATGATCAGTGGCTAGTTGACCAAGAGCTGGAGCTCTCTCAGAATACAGGGCTATGGCTATGTAATGATTGGTAGAGTTGCCTTGGGGAACATTTGTCTCTTTAGCAAACTACCAAAGAGGACAGGCACTGGTTTCTGTTTCTTACAGTCACCACATATATCCTGATTAAATGCTCCAGTGGGAATCTCAGCTCACTGAAACCACCAATGATGAACAGGACTTTCTGTGGTTGTGCTAGAATTTCTGGAATGGCATATTGCAGATCAGACCAGTCCTTGGAAATCAGATCAGCAAAACTGCATGTCCCCACCTGGTTGAGTTCTTTGCAGCAGAGATAGAAAGTATATTTGAATATCTGGCTGTGCTTGTCCTCTGTCCTGTCCAGCACCAACTTCTTGGCCAGCATGGTTTTCCCTACACCAGCAGACTTTGGCAGCACCACCATGCATGGAAATGGCCTTCAAGCATTTTAGGATTACAGAATGGAATCAACCTATCATATCTCTGGGTGACTATAATGAATTTCTCACTGGCTCCAGGCCAAAAATTGTTCTTCTAGATTTGCCAGAACTTCTTCTTCAATATAGTTTTGTAATTATCTTCACTACTTTCAGTAATAGGAGCAAGGGCATAGGCAGGTTATATTCAGTTATTTATTAGGAAAGAATATAATTTCTGTTAAATAATAAAGGGAAAAAGGAACAGTTAATAAAAATAAAACAACTTTAACACCAAGCTTACTCCAGGAAGACATGATAAAAACCAGGCTTTGATTTACAAACTTTTTGCTTCTCCCAAGTTTTTGGCATATTCTCCCTGTACTTGGGAGAGCTCTGCATAATACAGAATAGAGTGAGCTTGATGCAAAAATAGTTTTCCCTCCATTATAAGAAGATTGATAAAGCAGGTTCCAAAAAGAGTGCAGAGTGTAATCTGAATTCTTTGTTCAGACTATGTATGAGGAAATACAAGAGCAGAGTTCATAGAGATGAACAGGAAGAATAAATCCTATATCAACTTACATGCCTCTACATAATAGAGCCATGAAAAAAACTACTTTAGCCAAACTAATCATCTATGTTTCCACTGGATTTGAACAAATGCCAGAAGAACAGGAATTTGATCACTCACAACAATATCAATTATTGCAGCTCAAATATTTGAGTAAATGTATTGGCATTTTTTTCTGGTATGCTAATTCTGCTGTTATGCAAGTCACTAGAAATGGATTGGCTTTTATAAAAGGGGTTTACTTGGTTATAAAGTTACAGTTTTAAGGCCATAAATTGCCCAAGGTAAGGCATCAACAGTATGGTAACGTCACTTAAGGATGGCCATTGGTGTCCGGAAAACCTGTTAGCTTGGATAGCACGTGGCTGGCAGCCATTTGCTCCCAGGTGGTGTTTCAAAATGGTGTTCCCCAAAATGTTGCTCTTGGGGCTTTTTGTCCTCTCTTAGCTGCAGCTGCTCTTCAAAATGTCACTCAGATTCTCTAGGTCCTACTTCTGTGAACTCCTTTATATGAATCCAGTGATCCAAATAACACCCACCCTGAATGGGCAGGGTAATGCCTCCATGGAAATTATGCAATCAAACATTACACTCACAGTTGATTGAGTCACATCTCCATGGAAACACTCAATAAAATGATTCCAATATAATCAACACTAATACATCTGCCCCTACAAGACTACATTAAAGAACATGGCATTTGGGGGGACATAATACATCCAAACTAGCACATTCAACCTCCAGGACCCCAAAATAACATGATGTTTCCATATACAAAATACATTAACCCACCAAAATTTCACATAAACTTAAATCATTTCAGTAACAGTATTAAGTGCAGGATCCCATCAAATCAGTTACAGGCATGATCTGTCCTAAAGCAAAATTCCCTTTGGCTGTGGATCTGTGAAATGCAGAACAAGTTATCTGCTTCCAATATTCAAAGGAGGAGCAGTCATAGGATAAACATTCCCATTGCTATAAAGAGAAACTAAAAGAAAAACAGAGTTTAAGGGACCAAAACAGTTCCTAAAACCCACAGGACTAACTTCATTAGATTTCAAAGTCTGAGAGTCATTTACAGAATGATGTTGCATCCTTGGGGCTTGAGAGAGTGGGAGTCCAATTCTTTCTGAGGGCCTCTGTCACAGCCCTTTTCTCTCCAAACACTGAGATGAGTTCTTTTACATATCCACACACTGGGGAGACCTTCTTCTTGGCCCCACCCTCCACAATCATTGGGGTGCCACCTGGACTCTGCTTCTCCATGACAAAGTCTCCCCCTTCTCTGAACAGTGGGGAGGCAGCCAGGCTCTCCCCAATCCCCATAGAATGTGCTCCACCTTCCCTGGGGCCTGGGATGGCAGCACTCTTCCTGATCATCAAGACTGATGACCAAACCTCCAGGGCAAACTCACCCTTTCCATGTGCCTGGATTGCTCTGTTCTTTTTGCCCATGATTTCTTGACTCCAGACCTCAATTTCCATGATTCTGCCCTTGAAGAAATTTTTCCTTCAATTTGTTCTTTCTTCATCTCCTTGGTCCAGACCAACCATGGCTGTGGCCATACAATTCTCTCAAAAATGTCATTGCCTTGGCATGAAGCACACAGGAGTAAAAACAATCAGATAATAGGACTTTCCACAAATCCTTTCTGGATAATTCCATCTCCAATCTTGGCTTGTACTGAAATAGCAGTCAGGTTCCATGTTTTATTAAATCCTTATGTGGAGTTGTAGCCTCTGGGGTCTCACTTTTTGGAAGCCCAGAACTTTCCAAAATATCAGTTTCTGGTTTTTTTGAACACAAGAGTTCAGTTCTAAGTTTATCTGTGTCTATTGCATTTTACTATAAGCTGCAAGTGGAAGCCAGTCTACTTCTTTTATACTTAGCTTGGAGATCTCATCAGCTAAATATTCCAGTTCATCACTCTCAAATTCTGCCTTCCATCCAACACCAGGACTCAATTTTACCAAATTCTCTGCCACTTAAAACAAGGATTGCCTTTCTTCCAGTTTGCAACAACACATTCATTTCTGCTCAAGGCCTCATCAGAAGTATCTTTAAAGTCCACATGTCTACTAACAGTCTCTTCAAAGCAATTCAAGCCTTTTCTATCAAGCTCCTCACAGTTCTTTGAGAAACTTCCCCTTATCCATTTAAAAAGCCATTCCAACATGTTTGGTATTTGCAAACTTAGCAAAACCCTACATATCTGGTACCAAAATCTGACCCAGTTTGTTGATGCTGCTGTTATGCAAAACAGCATAAATGGATTGATTTTATAAAGGAGGTTTATTTGGTTAAGTTACAGTCTTAAGGCTATTAAGTGTCCAGGGCAAGGCATCAACAATTGGATGCCTTCACTGAAGGATGGCCATTGTCATCTGGAAAACCTCTGTTAGCTCAAAAGACACATGGCTGGCATTCACTGGCTCCCAGGTGGTGTTTCAAAATGGCATTCCCCAAAATGTTGCTCTTGGGGCTTTTTGTCCTCTCTTAGCTGCAGCTGCTCTTCAAAATGTCACTCTCAGTTCCTCTAGGTCCTTCATCTGTGAACTCCTTTATGCAACTCCAGTGATCAAATTAACACCCAACCTGAGTGGGTGGGGTAACACTTCCATGGAAATTATTGAATCAAACATTTTCCTCACAGTTGATTGAGTCACATCTCCATGGAAACACTCAATCAAAGGATTCCAATGTAATCAACATTAATACATCTCTCCCTACAAGATTGCATTAAAGAACATGGTGTTTTGGGGGACATAATACATCCAAACTGGCACAGAATTCTACCTGTCTAAAATGTTATACAATTCCTAAGTATCTCCCAAAAGAAAGGAGAACATGTCTACACAAAGACTTGCATGTGAGTGCTCAGAGCAGCCTTTTTGCCAATAGAAAAGAAGTAGAAACAATTTAAGTATCCATCAACTGGTGAATGAACCCACCAAATGTGGTATAGCCATTGTACCAGTTTGAATGTATTATGTCCCTCAAATGCCATTATCTCTGATGTACTCTTGTGTGGGCAGACCTATCAGTGTTAATAAGATTGAAATTCTTTGAGTGTTTCCATGGAGATGCACCCCACCCAACTGTGGGTGATGACTCTGATAGGATAATTTCCATGGAGGTGTTGGCCCACCCATTGGGTGGGTCTGAGTTAAATTACTTGCACACTATATAAGATCAGACAGAAGGAGTGAGCTTGCTACAGCCAAGAGGGACACTTTGAAGAAAGCACAGGAGCTGCAGATGAGCCATTGAAAGCAGACTCTTGCTCCGGAGAAGCTGAGAGAGGACAAATATCCCAAGTGCAACTAAGTGACATTTTTGAGGAACTGCAGCCTAGAGAGGAACATCTGGGGAGAAAGCCATTTTGAAACCAGAACTTTGGAGCGGATGCCAACCACATGCCTTCCCAGCTAACAGAGGTTTTCCGAACACCAGTGGCCATCCACCAGTGAAGGTACCTGATTGCTGATGTGTTACCTTGGACACTTTATGGCCTTAAGACTGTAACTGTGTAACCAAATAAACCCCCTTTTATAAAAGCCAATATATCTCTGGTGTTTTGCATTCTGGCAGCATTAGCAAACTAGAACAGCCATACAATGGAAAAGTTTTCCACAATAAAAAGGAAAAAAAATCAGTGATACACACAACACAGATGAACTTTAGGAAAATTATGATAAGTGAAAGAAGCCAGTGGTCACATCCAATGTATACAGAGATAAAGTAATTTATTGGTTGCTTGAGGGCTGCAGGATGGGGACTATGAGTGAATGCAAGTAGGTACAATGGATTTTTGGGTGATGGAAGTGCTGTAAAACTAGACAGTATTGTTGGTTTTTCAACTAAGATTATTAAAGTGAGTGTAATTCATGGCATGTAAATTATAGTTCAATAAGGCTATTTTAAAATACTAAACTGTAATTCTATGTTAGCCACTAAGTCAACTCAGTCTAGTCACCTACCTGCAATAAGTTTCAGATTTGTCATGTAAGTTGATAATAAACTTGCCTGAGTATTTGAAATTGCAAAAATCAAAGTAGCTTTATACAACATACTCCTAAGAACTGAGCACTGGTGCTCTCCAATATCTGGTTTGCTTTCTATTCATGTGGGAGGGAGGTATTCTCCATCAGGTAATTGATATGTTATAACTACTGGAGAAAATGAGGTTGGAGAGAGTTAGAGAGTTTCTTCAAAAGGAGAGGGAGAGGGTAGTTAGAGTGGGTTTACTTCACATTAAGCATTCAATGTTAGAATAACTTAAGACCAGCCTGGGTTTTCTTTTGCCAAATGAAGTTGAATTTCTTACACATTTGAATCTTTTGATTCTGAAGTCCATGTTGTCTCTGAAGAAAAAGTGGAGTTAATATTGACTTGTTATAATAGTAGTGTGGACACACCTGTCAAAGAGATCAGTGGGTATTCAGACAGCCCAAGTTCAACCATTGGATTACAACAGTAAAGCCAGGCTTGTGTAAAAACATTAGGGGCACTGGAGATAAAATAGAAATGTGTCAGGCCATGATCTCAGACTTACATACATTTTTGGGGAGTGAATCTCTACAGTTCATAATACATGGTGAGAGAAATGGATACACACTAATGGGCACACAATCATTCTTTCCTGTAGGCTTCAGAAAAGCTTCATGGATTAAGTCTCTGATTTCCAAGTCAGATAAAATTACATTGTTCTGTGAAGGAACATAGGTAGAGATGGATTCATAATGGGAGTAGTATTTCAAATTGGACTTGGATAATGAACAAGGTAAGCCTATCTTTGAAGAGGTATCCAGAAAGCAATTGGATATAAGCATCCAAAGTTCATGAAAAATACTGTTCCTAAGATATCATTTGGAAGGCTTCAGGATATGTGTAAAGAGTGTAAGTGATATCAGCCAGGACCAGTGCACTGAGAAAAGGTCCAGTAGTCTATTTTGAAGATTAGGCAGAAGAAAAAGCAAGCCAAACATAAGGAAGAATGATCATAAGTGATAGAACCAGGACAGCAATGCCTGGAAGCTGAGGATGAGATTTTAAATGAAGAACTATCCAGTGGTGGTTTACCCAGAATATGTATTGAATATCCACTTGGTGACAGGCACTGATCCTTAGAACATTGCCAGGCATCAGATCTAATCAACTGTCAATTTCCATATGACATTTATTTCACAATCATAGGTAATGTTTTATGCCTGGGTAAAAGTAATTAGATCAACTGGGGTTAGCTTATAAATGGTAGTATTTGGGGGTGCATTTTTCAAGTCATCCTCAATTTACTATTTCCTTGAGCCCAAGTAATATTTTTCAAGTACACTGTTAATAACCAGAATGTTGACAGTCACTGATCCAAAAATCCTTCTGTCCAGGGGTTGAGGAGTTAGCAGACTTACTCTGTAATGGGCCAGAGTGTTTTGCAGGCCATACTATCTGGTGTAATTTTTCAACCCTGCTGCTGTAACTCAAAAGCAGCCACAGACAATAAGCAAGTGGGCATGGCTGCATTCAAATAAAAATTTATGGTCACTAAAATTTGAATTCCACTTCAATTTCACATGTGGAAAATATTCTTTTCACCCATTAAAAAAGTAAAAAGTGACTCAACTTTGGGGAGGTGCATAAGGTGATGGACCACACTTGGCTTGTGAGCTTTAGTTTGTTGACCCCTGTGTTAGGCCAATGCAAAATTGAGTGTATCCAGATTCAATGGTTAGGCTCACTTTTCCACACATATATGGTTTACTGATTCCTTGGATAAATACTGCCTTCTTTTAGCTTTTCACATCTTACTACTACCAAGGTGGAAGAGCAGAAATGAGCTCTCATATTTATTTGATTCCAAATAAATTAGTTTGCCAGATCTGCTATAACAAGTAGAATATAGTGGGTTGATTTAATCAACAAGAATTTACTGGCTCACAGTTTTAGGGGCCAAAAGTCCCAAGTCAAGGCATCAATAAGGTCATGCTTTCTCCCTGAAGTCTTCAGAGTTCTGGTTCTGGCTTGCTACAATTCATGGGGTTCCCAGGCTTCTATCTGTGGCCTATCATGTAGTGATGTCTTGAATCTCCTCCTGTAGCTGATTTTCAGGTTTCTGCTGACTTCTGGCTTCTTCCTTTTGCCTTTTATTTATAAGCCATCCAGTGATATAGGTTAAGATCTACACTGAATCAGTTGTTACACCTTAATTAACATCTTCAAAGGTCCTATTTATAAATGGATGCACACCACAGGAGAATGGATTAAGATTTAATAACATGTCTGTTGTTGGGGTACATGGTTCAATCTACCACACAAATGCCCACACTGTCTTTTCTCATTAAAGTTTGCCAAGGTCCAAAATACCACATTAAAAAAATTTATATGAATAGATCAGACAGAAGACCAACAAGGAAATTAAAAGCATAAACAATCTGATAAATGAATTGGATTTAACAGACATATTGGAACATTACATACCAAATCACCAGGATAGACTGTCTTCTCTTGTGCTCATGGAATTCTCTCCAGAATAGATCATAAGAACATAAAACAAGACTCAATAAATTTAAAAAAATTGAAATTATTCAAAGCACATTCTCTGACCTCAATGGAATACAATTAGAAGTTAATAAACATCAGAGATGGTTCAAAGAAAATGGAACACTAGCTAACTCATTTTATGAAGCTAACATCAATCTAATACCAAAACCAGGCAAAGATGCTACAAAAAAGGAAAACTATTGGCCAATCTCCCTAATGAATATAGATGCAAAAATTCTCAAGAAATTCTTGCAAATTGAATCCAAAGACACATTAAAAAAATCATACACCATGACCAAGTGGGGTTCATTCCAGGCATGCAAGGATGGTTCAACATGAGAAAATCAATGTATTACAACACATTAACAAATCAAAAGGGAAACATCAAATGATCATCTCAACAGATGCTGAAAAAGCATTCAACAAAATCCAACATCCCTTTTTGATAAAAAAACTTCAAAAGGTAGGAATTGAAGGAAACTTCCTCAACATGATAAAGAGCATATATGGAAAACCCACAGCCAGCATAGTACCCAATGGTGAGAGACTGAAAGCCTTCCCTCTAAGATCAGGAACAAGACAAGGATGTCCGCTATCACCACTGTTATTCAACATTGTGCTGGAAGTGCTAGCCAGGGCAATCTGGCAAGACAAAGAAATAAAAGGCATTCAAATTGAAAAGGAAGAAGTAAAACTGTCATTGTTTGCAGATGATATGATCTTATATCTGGAAAACCCTGATAAATTGATTATACAGCTACTAGAGCTAATAAACAAATTTAGCAAAGTAGTGGGATACAAGATCAATGCACATAAGTCAGTAATCTTTCTACATGCTAGAAATGAACAAACTGAAGACACACTCAAGAAAAAGATACCATTTTCAATAGCAACTAAAAAAATCAAGTACCTAGGAATAAACTTAACCAAAGATGTAAAAGACCTATACAAAGAAAACTACATAACTCTATTAAAAGAAATAGAAGGGGACCTTAAAAGATGGAAAAATATTACATGTTCATGGATAGGAAGGCTAAATGTCATTAAGATGTCAATTCTACCCAAACTCATCAACAGATTCAATGAAATCCCAATCAAAATTCCAACAACCTACTTTGCAGACTTGGAAAAGCTAGTAATCAAATTTATTTGGAAAGGGAAGATGCCTTGAATTGCTAAAGACACTCTAAAAAGAAAAACAAAGTGGGAGGACTTACACTCCCTGACTTTGAAGCTTATTATAAAGCCACAGTTGTCAAAACAGCATGATACTGGCACGAAGATAGACATGTTGATCAATGGAATTGAATTGAGAATTCAGAGTTAGACCCCCCAGATCTATGGCTGACTGATCTTTGATAAGGCCCCCAAAGTCACTGAACTGGGTCACAACGGTCTTTTCAACAAATGGGGCTGGGAGAGTTGGATATCCATATCCAAAAGAATGAAAGAGGACCCCTACCTCACACCCTACACAAAAATTAACTCAAAATGGATCAAAGATCTCAATATAAAAGAAAGTACCATAAAACTCCTAGAAGATAATGTAGGGAAACATCTTCAAGACCTTGCATTAGGTGGCTACTTCCTAGACTTTAGACCCAAAGCACAAGCAACAAAAGAAAAAATAGACAAATGGGAACTCCTCAGGCTTAGAAGTTTCTGTACTTCAAAGGAATTTGTCAAAAAGGTAAAGAGGCAGCCAACTCAATGGGAAAAATTTTAGAAACCATGTATCTGACAAAAGACTGATATCTTGCATGTATAGAGAAATCCTACAACTCAATGACAATAGTACAGACAGCCCAATTATAAAATGGGCAAAAGATATGAAAAGACAGTTCTCTGAAAAGGAAATACAAATGGCCAAGAAACACATGAAAAAATGTTCAGCTTCACTAGCTATTAGAGAGATGCAAATTAAGACCACAATGAGATACCATCTCACACCAATTAGAATGGCTGCCATTAAACAAACAGGAAACTACAAATGCTGGAGGGGATGTGGAGAAATTGGAACTCTTATTCATTGTTGGTGGGACTGTATAATGGTTCGGATACTCTGTAAGTCAGTCTGGCAGTTTCTGAGAAAACTAGATATAGGGTCACCCTTCAATCCAGCGATTGCCCTTCTCGATATATACCTGGAAGATCTGAAAGCGGTGACACGAACAGATATCTGCATGTGAATGTTCATAGCAGCATTAGTCACAATTGCCAAGAGATGGAAACAACCCAAATGTCCTTCAACAGATGAGTGGATAAATAAAATGTGGTATATACACACGATGGAATACTACATGGTAGTAAGAAGGAACGATGTTGTGAAACATATGACAACATGGATGAACCTTGAAGACATAATGCTGGTCAAAATAAGCCAGGCACAAAAATAGAAATATTATATGCAACCACTAATGTGAACTTTGAAAAATGTAAAACAAATGGTTTATAATGTAGAATGTAGGGGAACTAGCGACAGAGAGCAATTAAGGAAAGGGGAACAATAATCCAATAAGAACAGATAAGCTATCGTGGGTAAATTTAATGTTCTGGAAATGCCCAGGGATAACTATAGTCTATTAATTTCTAATAGGTATAGTAGGAACAAGTTCACAGAAATGTTGCTATATTGGGTTACTTTCTTGGGGCAGAGTAGGAAAATGTTGGAAATAAAGTAGTTATCTTAGGTTAGTTGTCTTTTTCTTACTCCCTTGTTATAGTCTGTTTGAAATGTTCTCTTATTGTATATTTTTTTAAATTTTTTTATTTTTTATACAGTTGATTAAAAAAAGTTAATTAAAAAAAGACCAGGAAAAAATATGCAGAGCCCCCTTGAGGAGCTGGCGGAGAATACGGGGATATTGGCCTTCCCCACCTCGATGGTTGCTAATCTGCTCACAGACATAGGAGACTGGTGGTTTGATGGGTTGAGCCCTCTACCACAGGACTTGCCCTTGGGAAGACTGTTGCTGCAAAGGAGAGGCTAGGCTTCCCTATAATTTTGCCTAAGAGCTTCCTCTTGAATGCCTCTTTGTTGCTCAGATGTGGCCCTCTCTCTCTAGCTAAGCCAACTTGGCAGGTGAAATCACTGCCCTCCCCTCTACATGGGATCAGACACCCAGGGGAGTGAATCTCCCTGGCAACGTGGAATATGACTCCCAGGGAGGAATGTAGACCCAGCATCATGGGATGGAGAACATCTTCTTGACCAAAAGGGGCAAATGAAGGAAATGAAATAAGCTTCAGTGGCAGAGAGATTCCAAAAGGAACCAAGAGGTCACCCTGATGGGCACTCTTATGCACAATATAGACAACCCTTTTTAGGTTCTAATGAATTGGGGTAGCTGGTGGTAGATAACTGAAACTATCAAACTACAACCCAGAACCCATGAATATTGAAGATGATTGTATAAAAATGTAGCTTATGAGGGGTGACAATGGGATTGGGAAAGCCATAGGGACCACACTCCCCTTTGTCTAGTTTATGGATGGATGAGTAGAAAAATGGGGGAAACAAACAAACAAAGGCACCCAGTGTTCTTTTTTATTTTAATTGATTTTTTTCACTTTAATTATTATTCTTGTTATTTTTGTGTGTGTGGTAATGAAGGTGTCAGGGATTGATTTTGGTGATGAATGCACAACTATGTAATGGTATTGTGAACAATCAAATGTATGATTTGTTTTGTATGACTGCGTGGTATATGAATATATCTCAATAAAATGAATATTAAAAAAAAGTTAAGGGAAGAAAAAGGAGCAACACCTTGAAAAGAAAATGATCTCCAATTATAAAATCTGTATCCAGCCAAACTATTATTCAAACACTAGGGCAAAATTAAAACATCTTTAGGTATGCAAGGAGTTAAATACTGGCAGGTTAACCAATGTGTTATTTAAATGTTTGAGAGAATTATCATTAAGCCTTTGAAAGATCTCTTGGAACATATGGTCAAAATGAGCAATAGGTACAAAGAAACTAAGCAAATTTCAGAAATGAGGCAGTTTATGAGAAATAAAAAGCTGCAATAAAATAATAATGTACTTTCAGAACTCAGCAATAAGTGTTTACCCAATCATAATAATGTGGACAATAACCTTAAGTTACCCAAAATCTGCAATATAAATATGAGGGAGGATAAAAGAAGGGAGTGGGGGAGGAGCTATTACAAGCACTAAATTATCAACCATTCTAACAACAGGAAGTAGAAAACTGTCTAAAATTGATAAGTTTAGAAATATATATACATTCTATTTAGAAATAGAGATAAATCCCAGCAGAAATATCTTGAAGAACTGAAAGAGTTTAACTATGGGAGGCAAAACTGGGGAGAATGTAGAGAGGTGAGGCCTGGGAACTGCTGGTTTTCATTATAGGTCTTTTAATAAAACTATTTTGTTTCATAAAAAAAATATATGAGATGACTTACCTATGTATGGAGGCTTCTTTACATGAAGTGAATTCTAGGCTGCTTCTGAAAATGAGGGCAGTTGAAGAAGTTTTCACTTCTCAGAGCTCAGCCTTGGTAAATGTAGAGCTGTAGGTGTTTCATCTTGCTGTTTTCACATTTGCATCTCTAGACACAAGCTAGAGTCAAAAACCCTTTTGACAGGTGAGGGAAATCAAGCTAAGATCTGATCCATAACTGGAATGAAATAAGGGCTAAGAAGGGGAAAGAAGGGGTCAGAAGGAAGGAGGGGGGATGAGAGGATAGGAGGGGGGAGGTGGGGAAGGGATGGGGAGGAGCATGGTCAAATAGAAAGTAGAGCTTCTTTATATATCCTTGCTGAAGAACATGAAAGAAAAATACTCCCTAGAGCAGTGCTGTCCAAGGTAAATATGACGCTAACTGAAACAGAAAGCCACCTATGTAATTTTTAGTGGCCACATTATATAAGGTAAAAAGGTGCAACTTTAATTTATTTAGCCTACTTTCTTTAAAATGTTATCCAACACATAATAGAATTATCAATCTAGTACAGAAAACAAGCACTCCTGGACAAATTGCCATAAATTTGGGTCCAAGTCCCAGGAAAAGTTGGGGGTCTCAGGAGGGTATGCTCTGTCTTGGACCATGTGCAAACCAGGAATCTTATCAGCTAAAGAACCAGGAACTCCCCAGCCAGTAGTATCAGATGTGGGGGCTTTCCCCCATTTGGCACATTTTTTTTTTTTCCTTTCCTTTGCTGGACAGACCACTTTGTCTGCTGGGCAGACTGCTTTACTTTCAATTATCATATCATCAATGATAAATGTTTGTAACCCAGGTTTGGTGAGTTTTTTTTTTTTCTTTCCTTTGAATGCTGGACAGAACACTTTACTTTTTTTATATTGGTTTGATTTTTATTCAATTTGACATTCAGATTAAGTAAAAAAGCAGTGAGAAAAGTGCTTTACAAGTATTGCATTATTACTACATCATTGTGATGTGGCTTTACATTGATTGTATGTAGAGAAAAAATAACATTAGAATTAAGGCAATAACAACATGTGCATACTGAGCACACTACCCTGACACAGTCCTTAGTAAGAAGATTTTTTGTTAGGTGATGGCTGATATTTCTGCATGCAGATCAGTCACTGCTTTAAAGAATAAGCTGTGAACGGCTCCATTTATTTTTTAAAAAATCCCTTCTATTGGCCCACAATGGCTATAAGAAGTCTTCAGTAATCTCCACTGGTGTCACTTGCAAACATTGTGCCTAGGGTCTTCTGAAACACCTGATTGAATATGTTTTATTTGTACAAGATCAATCCCACTTTGAGTGACCACAATCCTGACCAGGGTGGAGTCATCTGTGCTGGCACCTTTCATAGAGTAGTCCAGTCTCTCAGCAAAGAAGACAGGGCAGTTCAGAGCACACTGCAAGATGGCCTTCAAACCACTTTCAACATATCCAGAAAACTCATGGCTAACACTGTTAAACAAATCTCAATTAGCCATCTTGGAATAAGCCTCCATGGTAGCTCTCAGTTGAGGAAAGCTTCTTGTGGCAAGAATCATATTAAAGGAAGATTCGTGCATCCCAAGCCTGTCCTCACCAGCTTGAAAGAGATGCTGAGAATCTTTCTGAGCCATCTGATGGTTCACATTTTTGTTCTCATCATGGTTTCCCTGGCACATGGATAAAAGCAAATGTTCAAAATACCCTGATGTATCTGACCTAATGTCCTTTCTGAGGTCTCATCCAAATTCCCATTAACATCTGACAATGTCTCAGATTTCCTGATTTGTTCTCAAGCACAAAATTTCAAGCAAGACTCATCCCTGAGTTTCTGCTCTCTTCATTGCATTCCATAAACTCCAGACATCATAATATGTAGATGGCAAAAACAGCAAGGATCTGTTCTTCTATAATTCCACTTAACTCTGATTTGAGATCTTTGATTTAATCCTGGCCCAACATGATCTTAAAAGATTCTTTGATTTTTGCCTCTGATCATTGGAACATTTGGCTACAGCATCTATAATTGCCTGCTCATATGTCACAAAACCTTTCATTGCTTTTTGGAGAATTTCTGCATCTTTCAAGATGTCAAAGTTAGAAGCTGGTCAGATTGTCCCTTGAGTGCCCTGAATCATTGCAGTAGGCTGATTGGGTAGGGAACCTCTCCTCCAGGATACAGAGAAGGCATCTGCCCTCCAGGAAAGCCACCTGGTATGGGGACTGTGCCAATCCACTGCCATAGGACTGTGACAGTGGCTTTGGGTAGCCAGAAAAGCCTGCTCCACCTGGTGGGTCTCCAAATCCCTGGAGTGGAGGAAATCCAGGATAGGATGGGGCCCTCCTGCTGTGGAGCATCAGGATAGCTTCCCAGGGCTGTTTAACCTCCAGGGACAGGGTAGTCTCCAACTCCTGGATAGCTGCTAGTTGGTGCTGGTGGATAGGCACTTCCTCCTCCCATGGTAGGAAAGCTACTAGGATAAGGATACTGATCAGGAAGGGGAAAAGATGGCTCCTGACCTGCAGGAGGATATCCAGGGAAAGGTGGGTAGCTGGTGGGGGGGTATGCTGGGTGTGATATTCTGTACCAATGAAACATATCCTCTGTAATTTCTTATAAGAGTTAATGCCTTTGAAGGAATACATAGTGATAGGGTTTTATAGAAAATATAACTTTCTTCAACAGAGTCTAGCAGGCATTCAAATGTAGATATAGATGGTTTAAGCAAAACTTAAAAATGCTTCTTCACTTCATTTTACCATTTGCACCAGTGGAGTCAGTATAGCATAGTAAAGTTTCAATCTTCATTCTCCTCATACCATGTAATTTTTGTCATTTCTGAGTAACTACCTGTAGTATTAGTTACGTAATATTTTCCTTTATGTCAATTTT